>NC_080043.1:69997148-70354750 GCF_012489685.1 Lotus japonicus
AGGCCAGGCATTTCATCGTAATCCCAAGCGAAACAGTCTTTGAATTCCTTGAGTAATTTCACCATCCTGTCTTTTAGCTCCGGGTCAATGAGAGCACTAATATACGTTGGCCTCTTTTCTAAGCCATCACCCAGGTCTACTTCTTCTAAAGGGTCTTGCGCTTCCATTCTCTTGGAAAATTCGACCACTGGCTTCTCGAAGCCTAATGGGCCGTCATCATAGATGTAATCTAGCCTCAGATTGCAAAGGTCCTCGAATCCGCATTCCTCAGCACTCCGCTCGTTTATTTCTATGCACGTGTCATCCTTATTTATTGTTGCCTCCTCCTGAGGTGTCAATTCGACAGGCAGGATTGAGACATTAGCTTCGTCTATAGCCATTTCTTTGGCTATCCTCTCGGCCTCCAAGGCCGTTCTTATTTTGTTTTCGGCTGCGTAAGCCGAAATTCGAGCCATGCTCGAATTAATCATCTTTATCATTGGCTTGCCACCCATCAGTGGCATCTTTCTCTTCATCACTGTGCCATCCACTTATGGCATCAGGTTTACATGCTTCATTGAGGTTTAGGCCCCGGATGGGATCCAACGTTACTGAGTACTCTGAGTAGGGGTTGAAGTACTGGCTAGCCACTGTGTCTAAAGGAGCAATTGTGGCTAAACTCTTCTCGAAATTCTTCTTACCAACGTAGCTTGTTTCTGCTAAATAGTAGCTTTGATCTGCTTGTACATTTTCGACAACTCCATCAGCTTTCCAAATGGATATACGTTGGTGTAAGGTCGAAGGCACTGCCCCCACGCCATGAATCCATTCTCTTCCCAGCAGCAAATTGTAATTGGCCTTTGAAGGGACCACAATGAACAATGTGGAACGGGCTACTGTTCCTACGGTTATGTTCAACATGATTGCCCCTAGGGAAGAACCTGTCTTTCCTTCATAATCGGAAAGCACCATGTCATGTGAGATTAGATCCGCTTCAGTTTTTCCTAACTTCTTGAGCATAAATCCGGGCACGAGGTTAATTGCAGCTCCCCCGTCGACAAGGACTTTGTTAACACCCTTCTCCTCGACTCTGGCCCAAACAAATAGCGGTTTCAAATGGCTCTTCATTTGCTCGGTTGGCCTTTGGAAGATAGCTCTTTCATCTTCGACGGATCCTCTCTGCATCACATAATAACACAAAGGATTGTCATCTGGTTCGTCGTCGACATAGTAGTCTTCCTCGCTTTCAGTGACCTCTGAGATTCTATCGAATTCTGCAGGTAGGATGGACACGATGCAGATGATGTTGAGCTCTTCTCCCTCACTGTCGTCGAAATCTTCGAGCATGTCTTCATCCTCATCCTCGACGACATCCTTCCCTTTTTCCTTAGCTGGATTTGGTGGTATGGTTGTTCCCTGTTTGATGGCGTGATCCAGTTGGTTGATCATCGACGCCACACTAGGTTCATTGCGAGAGTTGTCTTCTGGCTTTATGTCCCATAGTGAACGGAACTTGCCACCTCTTTCCCTCTCAGCTTTCCTTTTCCTCAAAAAACGCCTGAACTGAGTCCTGGTCATCTGTTCGGGAGCATAGTAGTTCTCAGAGCCATAGGAGTAGCTTCGTGACACACGGGAATTGTTGATGTAAGAGGATCCCTGGCCTAAGTCGATTTTCTGCCACTTAGGGTATGGTTTTGGCCTTGGAGGCGTTGGCCTGAACCATTGGTTTCTTGGCAATCCAGCATTGGGGAGGTAAGTTTTGTCTTTACTGCTTGTTTTCTGGCCTTTATGGCCATCGAGTTCCTGGTCTCTTTCGACCCACTCCTCGTGAGGGTACTTCAGTCTCCTGGATACAGGAGCCTTCCTCTGATAATGCCTTTTCATTTCTGAATCTTGATAGGCCTTGGCTGCGGATTTGTCGAAAACAGCGCTGCATCGAGGGCACAGCATACCTTCTTTCTCGCCATCTTTGCTGCGGGATAGAAACTCGACAAGGGTTTCTCCAGCCTTGGGGTAAACCTCTTCCAAGTTCACTTCTTTCACGACGTCTGGTTCTTCGACAGCCGTGTTTTCCTCCTTTGCCTCCTCGAGTGTCAGGCCCAGATTCAGCTTCTCGGAAATGTCAACCATGCCAATGTAGAAAGGTTCCACGTAGTTGGCTTCAGCTACCTGCAGTGGGTCGGAGTCAATCTTCATTTGACTTTTGGCTTTTTCGTCATACTTGAGCCTTCCTGAGTCCAATGCCCCCTGCACGAGGTCCCTGAAACGAACACATTGTGAGGTCCAATGACCAAAAAAGTTATGATATTTGCAATACTTCTTCCCTTTCCTTTGTTCAGGAGAAGGAAGTTTTTGGTCTTTGGGGACCACAAGCAAACCATCAGACACAAGTATATCATAGATTGCATCACATTTGGCCACATCAAAAGTATAAGTTTTTACAGCAGGAATCGTGTTCTTGGGATTTTCCTCCCCAAGTTTGTTTTCACGTGGTTTCAATGCTTTACACACATAAGGATCCCCTGGCTGAAGTTCAGCCAGATTGACGTCATTCAAATCGACGTCCGCAGGGACTTCTCGATAGACACATGGACTCTGACCTACTGAATCCGCATCTATATACGCTACCTTCTCCTTCTTTGGCCACTTAGTAGTCTTGGCCCTTTCCTCTGACTTTTCGGCCTTTAGCAATTCGATGTGCCTCACTCTATCTGCGAGCAAAGACATATCTCGAATATACTGAGTGTCGATCTTCTTTCTAATAGAATACTCTAGACCACCAGCGGCTAAGACAACTAGCTCGTGTTCAGGAACATGGGTGAAGCATCGAGATTTAAGCATCCTAAACCTGTTTAGGTAATCATCAATAGACTCTGCTGGCTTTCTTTTAACACTATCCAGGTCCTTCAAACTTACTTTGCACTCTCCCCTAAAGAACTGTTCATGGAAAATTCTTTCCAACTGGGCCCATGTATGGACTGACCTAGGAGCGAGGGTGGTGAACCAGGTAAATGCATTTTTGGTTAGAGAACTCAGGAAGTACTTCATTTTCAAATTCTCATTGATGGCTAAGTCTCCTGCTTCGATTTGGTACCTGGCTATGTGTTCTACCGTGGACTCTCCTGAATCCCCTGAGAACTTAGTGAATTTGGGGACCTTCCAGCCTCGAGGAAGTTCTGATTCGAGAACCGCCTCTGTAAAGGCTGACACAAAATGGGGTCTATTCGCGAAACCCACGTTGAAACCATGTTGGTTCAACAATTGCTCCACCACAGCAGCAACATTTTGTTGCCCCCCAGCGTTCTGGTGTCGAATTCTTTCTAGCACACCATCAGCGTGTTCTTCCCTGTTTACCATATACACATTTTGCAATGGTGGCTGCACTGCCTCGTACAAAGGGTTTGCCCTCATCTCTTGGTGTTGCGGCGCCTGATAGCGCACCGGGGCAGGGACATGGTTAGGCAACGGGACTTGGTTAATCCCTGGTGCCGGTTGGATTTCGACTGGTGCCCCCAGGGCTGTCGCCAAACGATCCATCTGTCGTGCCAAATGCTGATTATTGGCATTATTATTTTGGAGCACAGGGTTGATTAGCTCACCTATCTGTCGAGATAGCATGTTAACCATTTCATGGTTACTATCATCTACTTGCTGCCTAATGGCTTGAAGTGAACCATTATTCATACCTGTAGATAAATAAATTTGTGAACTAGATCCAGGAATAGGGGGACTAACGCGACTTCCCAGGTTTAACATTGTTCCATTTGCCCCAAAATGGGGTATGCTGAATGGGGGAACATTTTCAGGGAACGTCGAATACGTGCCTTGTATGCCTTGCATCATAGATGTAGGCATACCATAAGGCATGTCCCTCGTAATCGTTGGAACAATTTGTGCCTGTACTGATGTAGATACAGGCATTTCTGCAACTGCAGAAATTGCCACGTTCTGGGTTGGCATACTGGTGCCATGCCCCATTCCAGTAGACACTTCTTCATTATTATTACCACTACTTCCCCCGGGACTACTCTGATTACCCACGTTAGATCCTTGAGGGGAGGTTCTTCCTCGATTGCTTGCCATACTCAAACTCTTACCACTTCTCAGATGCATATAAATCACAATCAAGGCAAGTAGCAAATACCAAATAGCATGCAGCAAACAAAACACACATACCTTGGGGTTTTATGCACCACCTTTGGGTTTTGAGGGTAGCCATTCTTTTCAGTTTGGTTCGACCTCTGGTGCGGCGGAAGCGTCTGATTTTGAATGATGTTTGACTATCCTACTGTTTACACGGATTTTTGGTAAACAAATATCCTCTTAGTTCGACTAAAGGAAGTTTAGATTTCAAGGTCCTTTTGAGAAAACGTTTTGCCAAAGTGTAGTGTGTGGACGGATGTGTTTTCGACGACAATAAACAACTTCAAACGAAACTGGATTTTATTGAATATGAGTCGATTACAAAATAGTTAAGCAAACCAAAATAACATGAAAGCAAATTTCGACAAAACAAGTTACACATAAGAACTGGGAATTAACAAACTGAAATGCAAGGAAATTAAAGCGTTGGTTCTGCAACATACTCCTCCATCATCACGTTCTGCTCTCGAAGTCTCATTGAT
The DNA here is from genome assembly GCF_012489685.1 of Lotus japonicus. Classification (NCBI taxonomy): domain Eukaryota; kingdom Viridiplantae; phylum Streptophyta; class Magnoliopsida; order Fabales; family Fabaceae; genus Lotus; species Lotus japonicus. Next base: position 70,001,753 of record NC_080043.1, read on the forward strand.
GCGGACGTTTAGAGCTTTTAGTGAGTTTTCAGAGTTTTCTAGTTGGGAACCCCTTCTTCTGCTGCTGCTTCCTCTATTTATATTGTTCTTTCTGCCCATGTTCTTGGCGGTTTTCCTTGGATGCACGATGGCTTCGTGGGTTTTGAATTTTGGCGTCATACCCCACGTTTAGCCGATGGTCTTCGCGCACGTGACTCTATTGCCACGTGGGTGGTTCTGAGTCGTGGGCAACCGTTGCTATTCGTGGCATCGTGGGTGTACGCACGTGCTTGTAATCGCTTGTTATTCGGTAACTGCCTCTTCCATTAAGGTGATCGAGATTTCTTCATCTTCTGAGTGTGTCGAGTTATGGCTTTTACTAACTTGTCCTTAAGGGACATCGTGTGCTGAGTTGCCGGCTTCGCCCAACCCCTTCTGTCGAGAAACCATTTTTTGTACCATGGTGTCGATAATTGTAATGCTTGTAATTTTGGCTTAACACCTACCCTCTCCAAATGAGGCAACTATCATGGAGAAGAGTCATGGTGTGCTAGAGGGTGTTTTGGGTTGTAATGAGATTTCTACTAAGCTCTATAGATGTCTTAAAAAGCTTGATTTCAAAGTCTACTAGCTTGATTTCACCATTAGGATCGTAATACAAAGCATCTATCACATTGGCGCACAATTTAATTATTGAGAAATAGCTAAAGTGATATGCAAATTTCCGTGTGCATAACTAAAAGCATTTGTATGTAGATGAAGAAAGATGAGAAAAATTTTTTTATAAAAAAAATAAAAAATAATAGTTTTATGCAAATTAATATTAAAAGCATAAAGTCAAAAAAAAAAATTAAAAGCATTTGTATGCAGGAAAATGAAAAAAATTAGTGCCAAAACGTAGTTTTCATGAGAAAATTGTAGTTTAATGGAATTATGCAAAACAAAACAGATTATGCAAACAAAAATGAAAAAATAGTTTTATGCAAGCAAATGCAAAAAAGTAGTTTTTAGCAAAATAAATGCAAAAAATAAGTTTTAGACATATAAATGATTCAATGCATCCGTTGATAATTAACTGAACCATTGACAGTTCAGTCGTCAAACCACCTTTACTTCTATAAAGAATAAACAAAATAAGTTTAAGTTGATTCTTGTGTGTTTGGATATACGTTACAGAAGAGATCATACATGTTTGAATTTTCGTTCAGCTCAAAGTAAATTCACATTGAACTTGGTGTATTAAAATTGTGTTTCTGTAATCCACGTTAAACTCAACTTGTTGAAAAATGAAACAAGTGATTTTGGATATACTGAAAACGAAAAATCAATAAATGACTAAATATTGAAATAGATATAAATCAAGGTCAAAAGCTTAATAAATTAGAGAAAAATGATGATGTACTGATGATGTAAATATTTTTTACACCGTCAACCAATCAGATTTCAAGGATGTCCCACGTCAATTAATAAAATTAAATAAAAAGAGAGATTTTCTCACATTCTTGAAATCTGATTGGTTGACGGTGTACCGTCAGTGCACATAAATTATACTCTTAAATAAGCCAATCTTTTATGCACATCAGTGAAAAAATATAGATTGATGCAAACAAAAGTAAAACTGTTGTTCTTTCAAACAAATGAAAGAAAAGAGTTTTATAAAAACAAAAGCAAAAAATAATAATTTTATGCAAATTAATGTAAAAAGCATTTGTATGCACGAAAATAATAAATTAGTGCCAAAACGTAGTTTTTATTAAAAAACTGTAGTTTTATGAAAAAAAAAAAACAGTTTATGTAAGCAAAAAATGAAAAAATAATTTTATGCAAGCAAATATAAAAAAGTAGTTTTGAGCAAAATGAATGCATTAAATAAGTTTTAGGCATATAAATGACTCAATACATCCGCCAATAATTGACGGTTCGGTCGTCAAAACCACCTTTACTTCCGAGAAGAATAAACAAAACTAGTTCAAGTTGATTCTTGTGTGTTTGGATATACGTTGCAGATGAGATCATGCGTGTTTGAATTTCCATTAAACTCAAAGTGAATTCAAGTTGAACTCAATGTGCCAATTTTTTTTTTGTTACAAGAGGAAAATTAAAAGAGAAACAAAACTAACTGAATGCATCTAAGTACAGTGAAGCATAAATAAAGGAGGGGTCTCTTCCAAACTTGAACTGGAGCCCCAAGACGACAAGCTTCCCGCGCTAAGCTATCTGCCGTGTTATGCAATCCACATTAAACTCTACTGACAAATTACAGTTTCTCTATTGATTCTTGAAACGATAAAATCACATTTACATATAGACCAACGTCAAATCAAACATATACTAACAACACCACTTTGTGTCGTTCCAATGAAAAAAACCTAAAGGAAGTAAATGGAATGATTGGGTAAATGTCATTTTTCATCAAGCCAAAAACACACTAGGCAGAAGCAATAGTATTATGGCATTGTAGGCCTAACCCAAACCAACCCAAAGGAAATAAAGAAAGGAAAAGGGAAAATCATGAGCATAGAATCTGGGTAGTGGAGGAAAGAAGAAAAGAAAAAAAAAATGAAACACAACATTTACATGTGTAGTGGATTCAACTCAGCAAAATTTGATTGGTCCTAACCCCTCTGCAATTGAATTGGGAAATTGTAATAACAACAACAACAACAACAAACTCTGTTGTCCACAACCACCACCACCTTCACTCAAATCAAGCCCTCAACACTTTTCCTTGAAGATCTGGTTCCTTCTTCAGTTAGCTGTGTAATTGATGTGTTGTTGTTCATCACTCTGTGTGTTTGATTCTTCGCTTTGATTCGATCACGATGCACCCTCGGCAACGCAGTCCAAGGGGCTTTTATGGCTCCGAGTACCGCCACCGTGGTGGCGGCGGCGTTGGTTTTGGCAGAGGTTATCCCAGCCGCAGAGCAGCAGCTGCCCCCGCCGGCGGCGGCGGGGATGTTTTTATGGAAGCTGGCAGGCTGGCAGCTGAGTATTTGGTTTCTCAGGGGCTGCTGCCGCCGAATGTGCTGTCTCAGAAATGGCATAATAACAATGGAGGTGGTAGTTTTAAGAAGCACGGTGGTGGTGTTGGTGGCGGTGGGGAAGTTGCGGTGGAGGGTGGGCGGACCTCGGCCCTTGCCCGGTTGGGGAGTGCGGTTTCCGGGCCGGATGGGGGGAGGAGGAAATTGGGGTTTGAGGATTTTGGGCAGAAGGGTAGTAGGAGGAGGGGGGGAAGTTTTAGGAGTAGCAATGGGGTGGATTGGGGTCGAGATTACAGAAGGAATGCATCATGGTCTGATAGGTATAGAGGTGCCCATGATACCAAGGATGATGATGATGATCGTCGTAGCGGTAGTTGTGATGCTGGTGGTGGTGGTGGTAGTGGTAGACAGCCAGATGAGGAGCAGCACCAGCCCAAGGACCAACAAGTTGGTGGTGCTAGTGGTAGTAGCGGTGGTGATGATCATGAGAATGTCTTGCAAAAATCGAATTCGAATGAGTTTGAGCCAAGAAGTGAGGATGGCGATGATTTGGAAGCTGCTGAGACTGATAAGGATCAAGTGTCAGGGGAGTTGTTGGAGGTAAAGCAAGGTTCTTCTGGTGCAGAAAAAGATACTGATGATATGGTTGTGGAATTTGCCAAGAGTTCCAATGGCTTGGAGAATGTGAGTGCTAGTGTTAGCAAGGTTAAGGATGGAACTGGTGATGATGATAACGAGAAGCTGAATATCTTGAAGAATTTGTCTGCTCAGTCGAGTGATCAGGAGAATGATAGCTCTAGCAGGGATTTCACTGATTTGCTTTCGTTGTGCAAATCTTTTAAGGCGCCTACAAGGACAAGGTCTTCGCGGACACGCAAGAATTTGAAGGCTGATCAACATGGGAACAATGAAGACAATAATACTCGTGATATTGAGGATCTTCAAGAACCTGAAGTCCTGGCCGAGAATGAGACTGTTAAAAGCTCCTCCTCCTCAGGTGATTTGATATCTGAACAAACTTATGATTTAGTACATCTTGACTCAGATATTGTGGAGGTAGAGCCTGTCCATGCTGCTGAGAGTACAGAAGAATTTGATGTAGCAAGTAAAGATGAGGAGGTGCCATCTATTGGATCCCACCCTGGTCAAGATAGAGATTATATGGATGATAAAAACCAAGAGCCTACTGCGACACTACCAGAGTATGGTAGCTGCAGTTCCATGTCTGAGGAAAGGGGTGAGAAACGTGTTGCAGAAGATGATGTGAGGGAGGAAACCAAAAGACTGAGAGAGTGGCTGCCCTCTCCTGTCCCAAAGACTGAGGAGTACTTTATGCACAACAACCCAATTGAAGTGAAAGATAGTCCTGGCGAAGATGAAATTTTACATGCAGACGAAGTGCCTGTGACTTCTGATCATGCGAGCCTAATAAGTAGTTCTCAGTTCACAGAAGGTGGAGATAGACCATTTTTTCAATGTCCAGAGGAGAAGCCATCATTGCCCAGTTCATTTAGAACTTGTGATCTGAATCTCATGGAGGCATCTGAAGTCCATGATAATCATGTTGATCATCCAGTTCTTATTTACCCCGCTTCTGTTTCTGAAACCAAGAAAGCTGTACCAGTTGATATAGATCTGTCCATGAGTCGAGCTAGTCTATCAGGCAAATTCAACACTCATTCAACAAGCGGCAAAGAGATTGAAGTAATTGATCTAGAAAATGATGAGGTCGAAAATGATTCCACTCCAAAAGAAAAGTCAATCGACAACATGGACACGAAGTATGTTTGTCCTTCGCCCCAAATTTTTCTATTCTTCATGTCAGCCTTATTAAATGTTTTATCCTTTTTCTCCATTGTAGTGTTTATTAGGACCTAATTGTTCTATTTATCGTCCTTTCTTCCCGTTACTTGGTGAATGTTGAAGCATATAGTTTTGAAGATACTTCCTTTACCTTGCAAATCTCTGACTAATATATTGTTATTCAAATACACAGGACAGAGACTATGTTTCCAGCCCTTGATGGTTTTTCTAACCATGTTCAAAATACTGCTGATATACATGATGTTCAGGATGGATATGGGCTAATGATATCAGAGTTGCTTGAGTCAGATTTTGCAAACTGTTCTTCTGTACCTGACGACATCAATTCTGTGCATAATGAAATGAACCTTCATAATGGAACGGTACCAATGCAAGCTTCAACTTGATTTTGATTTTTGAATGCATGTTTCTTTTGAAATATAACCTTTGCAGATGTGACGGTTACTGCATGTCGTTCTCATATTCAATGAAATGGCCAGTAAACTTATTCAGCTGCATTTTTTTTGTCCTGACAACATAATTACTAATCGCTATAATTGATGATTTTCTTATACTTTCTCTTTTGTTTCAGGGGACCCTTGCTGAAGATGATTCCATATATATGTCACTTGGAGAATTAAGTACGTGTGATTTTTATTAATGTTTTTTTTATCTTGTTTATTAAACGTACCTTGAATCCATGGTCGTTGATATTTTTATGTGCAGTCATGTGTGAATGATATTTGATAGAATGGGTGTGTGAGAGAAAACCTCAGAAAATGAGGTGAATCAAAATGTTCCACTAGTATGAAGTAGACATATATTTCCAGATTGTGAAGCTTGCTGTGCGAGCTGTTCATAAATCTAACTACCTGAACTGACTGAGCTTAACTGTCTAACAACCTAACTGACCTAGTTGACTGTAATAACAGAGTACAGTAGCCTGTCATAGAGTACAATAGTTCAAATAGTCATTCCTTCTGCAAACTCAGGGTGGCTGAAAACATCTTTTCACCCTGAGTTTGTCTCTTGAGCTGTAAAATCTCAACTCGGTAAGGGGCTTGGTCAGAACATCTACAATCTAACCAGGGAAGGAATGAGTGACCAGCAGGAGCTTGTTTAGAACCTTCTCTCAAACATAAGAGATGCCAAGCTCTGTATGTTTAGTTATTGCATGTAACCCTAGATTATGGCACAAGGCAATGGTACTCTGATTGTCAACAAGGAATTGAGTTCTGTAAGAAGACTGAACCTAAATAATTTCTGCTACAGTGAGTGCTAAGCTGTGATATTCAGCTTCCGCACTAGAACGGGCTACCAAAGTCTGCTTTTTGGACTACCAGGAAATGAGATTTAGGCAAAGAAAAATGCATGAGCCAGAGATGTTTGCCCGGTGCAGTAAGTTTCTGACAAACTTGGATTGAGAGAGAGAAACAAAGAGCCATTAGTGAAGCATCTAACCTCAATACCAATAATATAATCTAGCTTCCCAAGCTGCTTGAGTGCAAAGGTAGCATTCAATTTCTATATGATATTCTGAACTCCTGTAGAAGAGTTGCCTGTGATGATGATATCATCTGCATAGATGAGAGCATAAAGATGGTAGGAACCTCAAATAGGAATAGGGAAGGAACAGATGGGCTGGAATAAAATCCAAAACTGATGAGTGTCTTGGTCAACCTGTAATACTAGGCCTGAGGGGCCTATTTTAAGCCATAAATAGCTTTGTGCAGTTTCAGACAAGAAGACTCTTATCAGCGGAGTCACACCCTAGTGGCTGAGTCATGTACTCTTCCTCCTCTCGGAAGCCATTAAGAAATGCATTATGTATATCAATCTGCTGAAGAACCCAGCAATAAGTGAGAGCAATAGTCAAGATCACCCTAATAGTAACAGGCTTCACCACAGGTGAGAGTTTCTTAGTAGTCACAAACAGGTTTTGATGAAAATCTTTTGCCACAAAGCTGGTTTCGTACTCGTTAAAAATTCCATTAGGGTCCCCCTTCAACTGGAACATCCACTTACAGCCAGTGGCTAACCTGTTAAGGGGCAAAGAAACAAGAGACTGAGTCTGATCGTTAACTAAAGCATCATATTCAACTTACACGGCTTGTTTCCCTTGAGGAAAACAATGTTGGTATTCTTTGATGACATTCACATACTGTTCTACATTTCCTCTTGATAGAAATTTTAAATCTTTGGGCCAACGGATAGAGCCACCTATGGGAGATAGTCCGAGATCAAGGATTTGGAAGGTGTTTGCTAGGAGGAAGGGGGTAATTAAGGAAAATTCATTGAGTCCCTAATGCTGGAGTGGTTAGAGGAGAGAAAACGAGTGGGGGGATTTTAGTTATATGGGGACATGGGGGAAAGTGGGTACTTAGTCGATAGTTTTTCATTAGTACGAGCTGTATGCTTGGGCTCTCAATTCCTGAAGTTGAGAGAGTGCTTGCTTTTACTGTTTTCATCAATTTCCTTTGCATATGCAGACAATTCCACCTCTAAAGTGGGAATCTCATTATCAGTTGATATATATTGTTCTTTGTTTGACTTTTGTGTTATACTTTCTATCAGCAATGGTATTTGCCCCTATCAGCATGCAACAAAAAAATCAGTCACGTTTTTCTTTAGTAGAGGTGTTTTATATAATCCGGTTGCACTTTGGAGACAAGTAGAATACAGGTGGTCTAGCCTATTATGCCACAAGGTGAGTGAAGGGGAAGTGATTGCAGGTACATGTGTTTCAGAAGTGGTATTATTTACAGATAATGGATTTGAACTCGAAGTAGGTGAGCTGGAGGTAGTACATTGAAGACTTGAGGCAGACAAGAGACTTGGAAATGCATAAAGTCCATCACCACCCAGGAAACCTTCAAGAAAAACTTTATGATTGGCCTGTGATTTAACAAAATCATTGGGATGATGGAATTCAAAGAATAAACAGTTATCTTTGTTTATGTTGCTGACACTAACAAGGTTTTCAATAATAGAAGGTACAAGCGCAGATTACTTAGACAAAGCTAGAACATTAGATTGTAGGGTGGAGTGAAAAGGAATAACCAACTGAAATAATTGGCAAACCTTTGTCCATTCCCAAGATAGACATGATCTTGGCCTCTTAGTGGAACTTGTTCCATCACATGTTGAGGGTTAGAGGTGACATGATGGTTGCCCCAGAGTCAGCGTAGCTCTCGTGTTCCAGAAGCAGTATCTTTAGAATAAGCAATTGGTTGTACTGTTGGAAGCTGAGATAGCATAGGTTGTATAGTAGGAAGCTGAGGGAACTGAGGATTAGGAGGCATAGAAGGCTGTTTCGGCCAGGAATTGTACTGAAACTGCTGGGAGAAATTATGATTGAATCTGTGATAACAAACAAAGGCTTCATGAGTCATGACTGTACTTGCAACACCCTTGACATGGACTGAGCCTCGGCCTCTACCATGTGACGTAACAGATCTACCACCTCTGCCAGAAGAGCCTTCACCATGGTTACCAACATCGTAGGGCTGAAAATCTTTCTGCTGAAAGTTACTCTGACTCTGATAAGGACATTCTTGGCCAGATGATGCTGACTGAGTAGCATGAACTGAGCTTGTAGTTGTAACGAAGATGAAGGTGCTGGGGCATTGACAGCTGCAGGTACACCTTGGGTGAGTTTGAGAGAAGAATTTTCAGTAAGAGAAGTTCTATGAGGATTTTCAGTGAGAGAAGCTCTATGATTTTCAATTGAGCATCCAATTCAACTAGATCCAATTCACCACTAGATTTTGATGTATCCTGCCATTACCAGTTACCTCTATGGAAGATTTTTTGTTTTTTCCTCTTCATCTGTGCCTTTTAATGTTCATCTTGTTGCTGATTCATCAGTTGCCTCTGGTAGTTTCTGATCAGAGTAATCATGTAGGAATAGTGGCTATGTAGGTAAAAATCATGTCACAGGTTTGACCACACTCATCACTGCTGCTGCTTTTGTGTGAATAATGTTTCCAAATTGTGTTAATAATCGGGTTGCTTCCCCTTTGAACTGGTTTGTAATGATGTCTGCATTCCTGATTGAGTTGTATGTTTTGTATTCCAGTATCTTTTGATATTCATCAATACTCATCAATGATTATGCTCATTGCTTGCACCTGATTGTTATATGAAAAAATGCTTATGTTTAAATATTTTAATACTTTTGTACCTTTCAATATAGCGATATATCTTGTATGCTTCAATAAGGTCCCTGAATGATTTTCTGCTTCGTTCACAACTTATATGGCTTCATAGGCCTTTCTTCACCAATCTTCATGCAATCACCCCTCAGCAAAATGGCCTTGTGTGCTTTACTCGATCTAAATTGGCCTTGTACAGGACAAACTTTGGGCCTTGTCTCTCAAGTGCATCTTCTTGGGCTACTCTCAAGTCTCAACTATAAAGAACAAAGATATTTTTCTCCTGACAGAAACTGTTGCATTACCTTAGCAAATCTTTCCTTCTTTGAAAGTTCCTAATTATTTTCATCTTTCCCTGCTGGCTATTCCCTCATTAATATAACACTGCAGATTCTTTAACCATCCTGTGAACTTGAACTAATTGCTTTTTGTGCAGGCTTTTTGCGGCCATGGGAGCAACCACCGCCACAGGATTATCAGAAACACTTCTGATATATTGTCACTCAAATCCTCTTAGGAGACATTATGTCGTGATATGCTTGGTATATAGGTTTCTTGCGGCCACGGGAGCAACCACCATAACAGGATTATCAGAAACACTTACGCTGATCTATTGTCACTCAAATCCTCTCAGGAGACATTGTTTAGTGGTATGCTTGGTACAGTCAACACAGTGTTCTGTTGAAGTTACTAGTTCTACACGAAAGTGAAAATGCTGCTTTGGAATATTTTTATTTTTTACAAATTGTATCCTGTTTAGGATTATAGAAGCTGAATTCTATTCTGTAATCTCTTTCTAATGTCTTTGTATCACTATCTGGCATTTAGATTACGTTAAGACTTGAGACTTGATAGTATTGAAGGGTATATTGTGTCAAATTGTATTCTGTTTACACTTCTGATAATTGTTAGGAATCACTGGCTGCAAGAGGCAGTATAAAAATAAAATTGAGAGGGAACTATGGAAGGGAAGTTATGTAAGTGTATGTTAACATACTAATTGAATGCAACATGAAGGACTTTTATCTGAATTTATATGAAGAGTTATGTTCAATTTTTTCGGTATAAACCACAACTATCTAATGAGACATGTTTGAGCCGAGTAGGAACTCTATAGGAGACAAAGTGCTTCCTATTAATATTAAGTATTTAATGTAGCTGCATTCACACGAACTCGAATTTGCGACAACTATTTAAGTTAGAACAATTTCATGTTAGTTGATTTACGCATTTGATAGTCATTCGCTTTTTATATTAAACTGTATTATTCTCTTTGCACTGATATGGCCTAAATCCGTTTCCTTGTTCTTTTGAGGCTTTCATGCTTTTCATCCTTTTTTTATGGCAAAGATGTGGCATCTGTTTTTACTTACATGTTGTCCAAATTACTCATTTTTAGTTGAAGCATTGTGACAAAATAAAAGGCTTGAAGAGTGAAACATAACTAACGATAAACAGTCGATGTTCAAGAAATACAGACTTAAAGGGGTTTGTGCTAAACCTCATGTACAATAACCCATACGACTTATTTACTCGTGTTCAAACAACGCCTTGTGGTTTTCAATTTTTCATAGTGTGAATTTTGTAGTTGCATTCACATGAACTCAAATTTACGATAACTATTTAAGTTAGAACAATTTCATGTTAGTTGATTTACGCATTTGATAGTCATTCACTTTTTATATTAAACTGTATTATTCTCTTTGCACTGATATGGCCTAAATCCGTTTCCTTGTTCTTTTGAGGCTTTCATGCGTTCCATTCTTTTTTTATGGCAAAGATGTGACATCTGTTTTCACTTACATGTTGTCCAAATTACTTACTTTTAGTTGAAGCATTGTGACAAAATAAAAGGCTTGAAGAGTGAAACATAACTAATCATAAACTGTCTATGTTCAAGAAATACAGGCTTAAAGGGGTTTGTGCTAAACCTCATGTACAATAACCCATACGACTTATTTACTCGTGTTCAAACAACGCCTTGTGGTTTTCAATTTTTCATAGTGTGAATTTTGTAGTTGCATTCACACGAACTCAAATTTGCGATAACTATTTAAGTTAGAACAATTTCATGTTAGTTGATTTACGCATTTGATAGTCATTCACTTTTTATATTAAACTGTATTATTCTCTTTGCACAGATATGGCCTAAATCCGTTTCCTTGTTCTTTTGAGGCTTTCATGCGTTCCATCCTTTTTTTATGGCAAAGATATGGCATCTGTTTTCACTTACATGTTGTCCAAATTACTCACTTTTAGTTGAAGCATTGTGACAAAATAAAAGGCTTGAAGAGTGAAACATAACTAACGATAAACAGTCGATGTTCAAGAAATACAGGCTTAAAGGGGTTTGTGCTAAACCTCATGTACAATAACCCATACGACTTATTTACTCGTGTTCAAACAACGCCTTGTGGTTTTCAATTTTTCATAGTGTGAATTTTGTAGTTGCATTCACACGAACTCAAATTTGCGATAACTATTTAAGTTAGAACAATTTCATGTTAGTTGATTTACGCATTTGATAGTCATTCACTTTTTATATTAAACTGTATTATTCTCTTTACACTGATATGGCCTAAATCCGTGTCCTTGTTCTTTTGAGGCTTTCATGCGTTCCATCCTATTTTTATGGCAAAGATGTGACATATGTTTTCACTTACATGTTGTCCAAATTACTCACTTTTAGTTGAAGCATTGTGACAAAATAAAAGGCTTGAAGAGTGAAACATAACTAACCATAAACTGTCTATGTTCAAGAAATACAGGCTTAAAGAGGTTTGTGCTAAACCTCATGTACAATAACCCAGACGACTTATTTACTCGTGTTCTAACAACGCCTTGTGGTTTTCAATTTTTCATAGTGTGAATTTTGTAGTTGCATTCACACGAACTCAAATTTGCGATAACTATTTAAGTTAGAACAATTTCATGTTAGTTGATTTACGCATTTGATAGTCATTCACTTTTTATATTAAACTATATTATTCTCTTTGCACTGATATGGCCTACATCTGTTTCCTTGTTCTTTTGAGGCTTTCATGTGTTCCATCCTATTTTTATGGCAAAGATGTGACATATGTTTTCACTTACATGTTGTCCAAATTACTCACTTTTAGTTGAAGCATTGTGACAAAATAAAAGGCTTGAAGAGTGAAACATAACTAACCATAAACTGTCTATGTTCAAGAAATACAGGCTTAAAGGGGTTTGTGCTAAACCTCATGTATAATAACCCATACGGCTTATTTACTCGTGTTCAAACAACGCCTTGTGGTTTTCAATTTTTCATAGTGTGAATTTTCAAGGATTCGCTTGTTCCACAAGGGACTTAGGTGTTAGTCTTGAGGGATGGGGAGAGCCCAATAAAAGAAAGATTAATATGTGTTTTATTATATGGCCAAGATAATTAGGAAATGTAATTACATCATAGAATTTCCTAGTTCGCTGAGCAGCTCACAGTTCACACGTTGTAGATTTGTCCATCCACGTGAAGTTAGTACTGGATATCTGGTATTCCAGAAAACCTCAGCTTCATTGCATTTCGTAAAAAGGAAAGGAAACACCATTGGTAAATTTTGGTACTAAGGTAAGGGAAATTCAAATTTCGTTCCGTCAGGTTACTTTAGAAGATAAAGTAAATCATCGAACCATGAGAAGTTAACAGTTGAGAATACAATCATACACTTGCATACCAAACTGTGAAGTTTTTAAAATCTCAACTATTAATTTCTCAATCAAATGTTTTGATAATTTACTTTTACCCTTTAGAGTGATTCCCTGAATTTACAAGAGCTAAACCCCGGAAATTCAATTCAAGAGCACCAACATATTTAAGCTAACTTCTAAAATTTTCCGTTGGCACTATCAGTTTCACCAACATTACAGCAATGACCTCTAACACTACATTATTGCACAGTAATGCTTTTTGTTCATGAGGGGCAGACAATAAACATCAGCACATTACTACAGTAACATTTGTATAAACTTTAACTGTAATAATGGAGAAGACACTTGGTGAAGCAAAGCAAACATTCATATTTTACTCCTCATTCTCACCAACCTTGCCAATGTCTCTTGAGCAGCCAGAGTCTGTGGATGGTTATGGCCAAGCATCACAGTCCTGATACTGATACATGTTCTGCACAACTCCTTTCCACTATCTAGATGCCCCCCTCTAGCTAGCAGCTTTGCTCTAGTCTCCAGCAATGTTGCCTTCAATAAAGTCACATCCTGCCACACATATTCATCCACTTTTTGGCTTTTCTGCAACCTCCTTTTCCAACACACTGAGTCATGGGAGGACCAATCTTGGATTTGGGACACAAAGGACTTCTCCACTTCCTCAAGTGTATTGGTGCACACTTTTAAGAGCTCCAAAGATGAGTTGCATCTTGAGAATGTGGTGAAGGCTTGAACTGCAAGTGGGAGTGCTGTTCTTTTGATGTACAAAGCCATGTCAGTTGCTTTTAGCTCCACAAGTGGTGGCTCAGATTTGAACCCAAACACAAGGAATGCTGAGGCCCATAAATGATCTGAGATTCCATGGTTGCTTAGTTTTCTCACTCCTTGAATTGCAGCTTTTGCATATTGCAATCCACCTTTTCTCTTAGCAAATGCTTGTGTTATGGGGTGGAACTTGAGCCAGCAACATCCATCATGTTGGCTAACCCTTTGAGCTAGTCCCATTTTCACAAGAAGTGTTGCTGAATCTTCTTCATTTTTCCATGTCCTTGATGTTAGGCTAAAACAATTAGTCCACTTTTGAAGACTGTTTTCAACCACAGGCATGCTCTTTACTGCATTGACTAATAAACTTGCTGAAACAGGAGCAGGTGAGAACCACCCACCAACAAGAAGCATTCTCAAGGCCAGAATGTTGTTCCCTTTTGCTTTTGTTTTCTCCAAAGTTGTCAAACAGAAAAGGAGGGTTTTCATGAGGAAAGGGTTGCTCTTGCACAATTGCTCTTCTGCAATGCTCATGTAACAAGTGCTTGAGTCTTCATTGAGTGGAACTTGATTTATGGCTTCAAAGAGAAAAGAAGGGCTAATTGCAAGTTCAGACAACAATGAACCAATCACCCACAAACCAAAGCTCAACCTACCAAGTTTCTCATTGAACTTTTCAAGGAAATCAACCTCATCTGCTGGATACTCTTTTCTTTTTCTTCCTCTAATCAGAATCATTGCATCAGATAGTGACAATGGTGGAAGATTAATAGTATCGTAGCTCATTACTTTGGACAACCTTGTAGTGATAATCACATGAGCCCCTCCTGTATGTCTTGGTATCAAATCATATAGGCCCTTCCCTTCCCACCATTCCTCTTCACTCTCAAGATTATCAATTATCAGCAAGTAGGGTGTGTCACCAAAAAGTTCCCTCTTAATTCTCTTGAATGCTTCAAATTCTTGCTCCTCAAAGCTTCTTACTCTACCTCTTTCCATCTCAGAGTCAGCACCAACATCCAAACCCAAGTTGAGAGACAAGTTTAGAATGTTCTGCCTGAGATACCTTGCTTCACCACCAACCCACAACACCATCTTGTACCTCTGGTAGTACCTGTGAGCAAATTCTAGAGCCAGCTCAGACTTCCCAATCCCAGAAACCCCATTAATGCAAACAACACTGCTCAAGCTCTTGTAGCTTCCACTCTTTGACTTCTTATTTTTCAACCTCTTATTTCCAATGACTGGTTCAACCCAAGCCTCTAAAGGTGGTTCTTTGTTCCTCCCAATTTCCAAACTGATGTACCTCCCACCTTTGCTTATCACTGGTTCACTTTCCTCATCTGCAAGTCCTTCAGATTGTCCACTTCCACAGGCTTCACCTTTGAGGACTGTCCTACAATGATCTTGGACTTGTCCAAAAAAAAGACCTTCAATCTCCATAATCTCCTTCTCTCTTCCAACAAAGTAACTATTCCTTGGAAAAGGTAATGAACTCTCAAACCCTTGCATACTATCCTTCTGCTGCTCACTAGTCTTCCTACCAAGTCTTGCTTTTAAGATTCCAGAAACTTTTGATATGCAGCTTCTCCAATTACCATCATTAGCCTCTAGATTGAACTCATTGCACTTCATGAGCCCATCAAATGCCTCTTTACATTCCTTGTCAACTGAGTTGTTAAAAAGTGCCATGATCTCAGCAGGTCCTGTGTCAAACAAGATGGGGATCAAGTTCTTCTTTTGAGCAAAGAATCTCACCTCCTCCATGCTTAGATGGTTGAGGAAACTGGAGCTTGTGACAACCACCAGCCCAAATGAAACAGAGCAAATGACACTGTCAGCAATCTCATGGCTTTGGCTATCTGAGTATTTTGCTCTGTCAGCAAGCAAGCAATCAATTCCTTGAAGCTCAAGCTCAGACTTAAGCCACTTGCAGAAGCGAATCAAGTTTGGATTTTGGCCATGGAAACCAATGTAGACATCACAGCTTCTGAGTTTGGCATTGGTAGCAGGGGAAACAGGGCCTTTTGCAAAGGAAACTCTAGGGACTGGAAATGAAAATGAGATTCTTGGAGGAGCTGCTTCTGGAAATGGAACACATGTCATGTACTTGAAGTTTGTATCAGCAGTGTCATCAGAAAACTCATATGGATCAGAAGGGGGTGTGTAGGAGCTACTAGGAACATCTTCTGGAGTTGAAGGATGAGTGGTGGTGGTGGTGGTGGTTGTTGCTACTATTGTTGGTGGTTGTGGTGGTGGGGTGTTTGTGATTGTGGCCCTTGGAGAAATATATGGGGACTGCAGTGCTGAAACAAATGCTGATGAAGGCGGAGAGACAAGTGGAGATTCATAAGGTGATGATTCTATGGAGCTCTTTAGGTTTGGTGAAGGTAAATTTGAGTTGCCTGAACTCTCTTCACCTTGTTTGGTCTTGATTGTAAGTGTGCTAGAGATTGCAGCATTGATGCCTTGGTTTTCCTCCTCTCTTTCACTGTCCATGAAAGCAACTCTTCAAAGATAGCTCAGTCAAGAAGTGAAGTGTTTTAGGCCTTTTGGCTTGACCAGATCTCACAATGTTTCTTAATTTCAGCAATGGCTTTCTCTATGTTTATGTGGGTCCTTTGGCAGGACTTCAAGAGAACCATTATTTGCTGCAAGGAAACAGAAGAGCTGAATACTGTGTGTCTGTGTTGTTCTGACCATGACCCTACAATGAATGCAATACTAGGCAATAATAGTGAAGCACAGACTCATTGCTTGGCTTTTAGTATCTGAAGGTGTGTACTGTGTTTTCACCAATAGCACTTGCAGAAATAATGTTGATGTTAATGAAGCCTCTGCTATGTGACTGAATGTGAAAGTTGGAGATGAGTTTCAGCTTCAAGTTTTTGCCCTTTTTTGTCAAGCTTCTAGTGCTGTGGAAACTGGAAAGGAAACAACAAATAATATCAGCGAAGAAAATGAAAGAGAACACATTTGTAAGTGAGTGTTAGAAGTCTCACATCACTAGGGTAACATTTTTCTACCATTTTAGGGTGAAAGGGGAAAGAAAAATGTCGTTTTCTCTATGCTTCAGCTTCAACTCCAGGGTGCTCATTGAAAGGGATGGAGAAAACCACATGGTCCTTCTCTATGTGCAGTCCAGGGTACCCTTTCTCTGTCTTCCACATTGCTGTGCAGGGAATCTAACGTGGGTAGTGGAGGTTGATTCTCCAAGGTTTGAATTGAACATTTGATATTGATATTTCTGCTAGTAACAGATGGATATATAATATTGAATAAATGTTTAAAAAAGCAGTGCAGGATTTGAATATTAAAATAGTTCAACACAATGGGGCAATTTTTATTTTGTCTTATGCGCTTGGCTTTGTTTTGACTCAGCTGATTTTTTTTTTCTCATTTGTATTCTCACGGTAATCACATGACTAATCATCTCGAGACTCCAAAATTACATTAAATAAAGTTGTATTAACAAACTTACATTTAAAGTTGTCAATACCAAAGATTTGGTCAGAATTTTACCCCACCTGAAAAAAGAGTTTGGTCATATCATAATGGAGAGGTTAAGATTTTGATCATAATGGAGTGATTGATAACTTAGTAGTAACTGGGTTACTTTGTATCTATGAAACACGGACACCATACGATATTAGTATCGCGACACGGCTAAAATCTAAAAAATAAGATACATGGACACCGCATATATATATTCCCTTAGTATTTTTTTATAAAGCTCTTGGTTTAGTAAATTGCTTTTGATGTTTTCTTTATAAATAAAATGTTAATTGTCTATGAAAAAGAGTTAATATATCTACTGGTTTTCACTCATTTATTGACTATTATCATTGAAAATGTCTTTCATTCTGGTTCTTAAGTGATAAATTAACAATTTCTTTCATGCTTCACTCTTAAAAATTATATGTTTTTTAAAAATACAAGTGTCATATAAGTGTCCAGTGAAGAAGAGGTGTTGGCTCAAGTGTTCGAGCCACAAAAAAATATTTGTTTAATCTAAAACCGCAAGCAAGTGTCTGACACATGTCATATCAGTGTCGGTGTCCGACACCAAGACACCCTATATGTGAGAGGTGTTCGTGCTGCATAGCTTTGTATCATTTTACTTTATTGCCTATGTTAAAATGTTAATTATTCACCAATGATTCACCCACACCAATTGCACCCACACCTCAAGAGAAATAGGAACAAAAGTGAAAGAAATGTGAGATTTATAAATGATAAGTTTTTAAATGAGAGGATCATTATTATTATTTTTTCCATAATCCCTTTACCCACACCTAAATTTTTTCTATATTTTATCATGTCATATTTGTAATTCTTCGTCATTTCTTTGTTTTGAAAGAAATGACGAAGAATTATTATGTCCGTACTCTAAATAATTAGTTGGGGGGTAGAGCATCTATCTGTGTGATTATCTGACACAGTTTTAACCATTTGTTCCGGGAATTGGAACAAAGACCAGTCCATCCGATGCACACAGTAATAGATAAATATAAAATTATATACTAGGAGATTCGTTCATATCCAAAAAAGAAATTGAAATTATATCCAATTTGAACTTAAAAGCATAGTGTGTAAAATTAGTGTATTTATTATGCTTGGTTTAATATACCGAAATGTTAACAATTTCTCGACTCCAAATGTTAAAAGTCGTGTTTATGGCAAAATTCTGCTGGAAAAATTAATTTCACAAGAATGTAAATATCTTAACTCGAACATAATTATTTCTCATAAAAAATGACTCAAACAATGAAAATCGACGGTATAATATTTCTCAAGGTCAAAGAGATTCAGATACAATATGAAAGAAAGTTTTTTTTATGATGAAGAAGATTTTTCTAAGGTCAAGAGTGGAACTTATATCAATCATTTATCACTTTTTATGATGAAGAAAGTCCAACATAAAAAACTGCTACTCGATTCATCAGTTTTTCACTACTGGCAATTGATTTCTTCAATAATTTACTGATGGCTGCAGCCTGCATTCATCGGTAGTTTATCAATGATTCGCGAAAAGACCATCAACAAGTTTACAATTTTTATGTTTTAATAATAATAAAATATATGATTGAACTAAAAGTCTATACATCATCATCATCATCGTCATACTCATCTCCAGAAACATGATCGAGGGAACTAGAACCATCAACAAAAACATCTCGTGAAGAAGATCAACTACAACCGGTGGAGTATGACGAAGAGAAGCAGCAACAGTTGGAGTAGGGTGAAGATAATCAACAGCTGAAGTAAGCTAAAGAGAAGCAACACCTAGAGTAGGCAGAAGATCGAGCAACAAAAACTCTCTCAATATCAACATTCTTACGATTCGCGGCATGCAAAATATTAAGCGTCTCTTTCAATGCTATGAAGCGTGAAGTCATTAATTTCTTGCAACAACTCATCTTGTTGAGCCTTAATAGCTTTAATCTATGGCCACGTCTGGGACTTCTCCTCCACCATATGCTTTTTAAGTGCATCATTCTTTCTCTGTAGCCTCTTCCAAAGTATATTGAAACTCTGGGGTAACCTGCGAACCTAAAGCCTAAGACAAATGTGAGGCTTGTGACTCCAGTATAAAGCAGTGGGCATGGTCACCAGGTATGTAATGTGCAATCATTGTCACCGAGTAGGCGCCATATATTCAAAACCTCTACTTTCAACCACTCGTGTCAATCTATATTTGGGTAGAGATGGAGGAGTTTACCTCTAGTGACCCCAATCCTTTAAAGATTGAGAGTTTTGCTCATGAACAATCTCCTAGTCTTAAAAAATAAAAAAACAACATATATATATATATATATTACATGTTACTTCTGGTGAGCCCTAATCCTTTACACTTCGTTTGATAGATAAGAGAGAGATAGAGAAGAGAGTAGAGAAAAGAGAAGTTGAGTATAGAGAAATATGTGAAAATCCAGTAAATTTATAGGTTGTTTGGTATGATAGAGATAAAGGAGAGAAAAGAAATAATGAGGTGAAAGAGAGTGAAAAAATTATTGTCTTATTAAAAAATCATTTATAAATACAAAGAAAATAAAATTTGCTAAAAGAATGAAGATAGTGGCGGTTCTAAGAATATAAAAAAAGGAAAAGAGTAAGGTCAGAATGCAGGTACTGATGATTAACTGCCACTAACTGCATAGAATAGAGAAAAAAAGGGGACAACCATCATTTCTTCGCAAAATGTGAATAAGTTAAAAAAGGTGAAATATTCTACCCTCTATCTCTCTTGTCTACATTGCATCCCTACCAAACAAAGGTACATCATCCATCTTTCTTCTTGGTGGAAGGGGTAGCTCACTTGGTTGAATTAAGGGTAGAAATATGTGTTAGAAATGGAGGTTCAGGGTTCGAACCCTGAGGATGAGCATTTGTAATTACTAACAACTAACCACTAATATTTTCCTATAAAAAAATCCACTTTTCTCCTATCTCTCTCCTTCCTTTCTATCTTCTCTATCTCATATCAACCAAACACAAGATTGTGATACTAATAAGTTTTCATTTTTTTTTATAGACAAATGTTAGTTGTTAGTAATGTTAGTAAATTAGTCTTCCCTTCACCCTTCATCCCACCCAACCCTTATGTCCTAACTCTTTACCACTTGAGCTATCCTTGGGGTACAATAAGTTTTCATTTGATTCATTACTATTTTTTTTTTAGAATCAATCCTTTAAATTTAGGAATTAAGGTCTGCTAAGGAAACCAGGAAAAAATCAAGAATCAATGAAGACATAATGTCTCAACAACTTGATCGACATTATAGCTCATATATTAGTTTTAACACCCCCTTATTAGTCTCACACCCCCCTTATTAGTCTCACACCCTCTTTTATTTTCTAAATTCCCTCAATACTCTTTCTTATAAAGAGATAATCAAAGTGTGAAATAGTATCTTCACACTCACTAATTGTGAAACATTTTCACACTCACTAATTGTGAAACATTTTCACACTCACTAAGTGTGAAACGCTTAAAACGAAAGGAAGAAGATGAAGAGAGAATGAACATACTCGATTCACACAGTTGTGTTTCACACTCAAGGGTGTGAAACACAATTCAGTTTCGCACTCAAGATCAGGAGTGTGAATGGACCAACTGTTGAGAATTTTATTTTCAATTTTAAATTTTTCGTTTCTTTAGAATTAGATTTCACACTCAAGTGTGTGAAACATTTTCAAATTTCACATTCAAGAGTGTGAGTTATTGAACTGCTAATAATCTTATTTTTAAAAATATTTTTTTTTGGTTTTTTTATATTTTCATTTCACACTCAAGAGTGTGAAGGAACCAACTGTTAAGAATTTTATTTTTAATTTTAAATATTTCGTTTTTTATAATTAAATTTCACACTCAAGTATGTGAAACATTTTCAAATTTCACACTCAATAGTGTGAGTTATTGAACGGTTAATAATTTTATTTTTAAAAATAATTTTTGGTTTTTTTATATTTTCATTTCACACTCAAGCATGTGAAATATTTTCAAATTTTACCCTCAAGAGTGTGAAGGAACCAACTGTTAAGAATTTTATTTTTAATTTTAAATATTTCATTTTTTATAATTAAATTTCACATTCAAGAGTGCGAAAAAATGCAAGCTCACATCCTAATGTCAAACTTTCCCTTGTATGGTTTGAATTTACCACCTTGCTCACACGCTAATGTCAAACTTTCCTTCCCGTTCAAGGTTCCATAATCAGACCTTATCATAACAATAACAAGGCCATTGTCCTTCCCCACCAACCAAGCCCAATCAAAGACTTTCATGCCGATTTTGGAATTTCTACAAACAATTATTATTTAATAAAGTCAATCAATTGTATATATCATATTAAGCACATGAGATATGTGAATCTTATCAGTAGTGAAGACTTCTGTACAATCTACCATAACAACAGGAGATAATGCATTCATGTGATCTATTGCATTCATTAAATCTTCATCTCATTCAATATGTGACCCCATTGTTTCATAGCATCCACTTCATTATCTACTTCTTTCACATGATCCACCTTGATATGATCCCCTTCAGCCACATTATCGACTTCCTCAATGAGTACAAGAGACATGATTAGCTATCATGAAATGGAAAAGAGTAAGAATCAAAAAGAAAAATTTGCAAACAAGTAAATTTCACACTTTTGAGTGTGAACGGAACAACTATTTCCCACTCCAAAGTATGAACTACAAACTAAATTCACACTCTAAAGTGTGAAATACGAACAACAGTGATAAAATGAAATTTTCACACTTACTAACTGTGAAACATTTTCACTCACTGAGTGCGAAACACTTAAAACGAAAGGAAAAAAGTGAAGAGAGAATGAACATACCTCGGTTCACACTTATAAAGTATGAAATGTTTTCACACGTATTAAGTGTGAAAAGTGGCAACGAAGAAAATTATGAAATGAGAGTAAAAGTGAAGGGTGGTGTGACAAACAAAGATGATGATAGTGATAAAGTAGGAAAAGGGGTATGTTTGGAATGAAATTAAATTTTAAGGGTATTTGAGACATTTTGGTACATAAAGGAGGGTGGGAGATTAATTGAGGGGTGTTAAAACTAATGTGCATGAATATCTTTATAGTACAAATGATATAAGCAGCATCCGAAATTGAAAGCCAACTTTTCAGTCCTGCCCTCTCTTCACAATCAAATGAAACAAGCAGAATATAAATAATTGAACAATTTAAATAGCTGGATGAATTGACAAATACACAAAAACCTGTGACATCCATCTAAAGTCAGGAATGCTTCAGTTCTTCTTTCTTTTCCTCAAAAAGGCATAGCACTGAAAGCTCCCGTAGAGGTCTCAGCCATTAGTTTCCTAATTTGGGTTTTTTAAACAATTCAAATTAAAATAAATTGGATAGGGTCGGGTGTGCATTTTTCTTAACCAAATTAATGGGTATAGTTGAAATTTCAGTACTAGCTAAAAACAAATAGAATGTGTAAATAGTATTTTTAGAAATGTAAAAACTATCTCCTAAACAAATTTTCAGTATCAACCATATTAAATTTTCAATTATAGAGAATATCTGGATTTAAAGTTATGAAGAACTTTTCTTGATTTTAATATTTAAACATCTTCCGTTCAAATTCGAATAGAAAATATAAAAAAGTCAGAAAATCGAAAAATAATAATAAAAAATCCGAAAATTACAAAACCAAATCCAAGATCAGAAAGTTCAAACCAGGAAATAGTAAAAAAGGAAAGAAACAAAAGAATAAAGGAGGGAGCATAGATTGGGATTAACTGATTTTATGTAACAGCCCAAATCTCACAAAACAAGGAAGTATCCCTAAAAATCAGGTAATTTCTTTATTTTGGTTAAAATCAGGTAATTTCTGATCAAATGAAAACAAAAAATCAGGTCAAAATTAACTTCGAAAATGTAGGTTATAAATAAGAGAAGGTTGAATGAAAGGGGTTCAGGGTTTTGATGAGAGAGAGCCGCCAAAAGAGCCTCCAGTTTGGGAGGGAGGAGCAGAAGAAAAAGGAGAAGAAAAGAGGCAGAGGCCGGAGGAACAACGTCCACAACACTCGTCAACCAGAGAACAAGACGGTGCCTTCAACATCAAGCATCACCCAGGTAAACCGTAAACATGCATGGTATATATTGCAATATACATATAAATCTGTGTGCTATAAATTCAATATATAAATCTCTTTGCTGCATCTTAGTCTTTGATTGGAAAATACAATAACACAAGTAAGGTTGATTTCGTGTTCAAGTCATGTAGATTAAAAAATTTCACCGAAGATAGTTAATCTCATCATAATGTTAATGTGATGTTAGACTCAAACAAAATTGTCTTCTAGAAATACCGGTAAAAATAACTGTAAAAAAATGCACAAATTCAATAGACGAGTCTCACTCTCATACATAACTAATTTCCCTTCATTCTCTTTGGTCTCGGACTCGCGCAACAGAAGCATCCGCCGTCACAGCGCCACCAGGTCCGCCGCCGCTACCTTGGCCGCGAGCAGCTCCCTTTCTAATTTTTCTTTCCAGCTGCGCTCTTCAACGTTAGATGGGCGTAGGGTCCTTTTTGTGTATTTTGAATTTAGGATATTAGATTATTAGGTCATAAAAGCATAAAAAAGACAATAATCCCTTCAAAAGCAAAAGAAAAGAAAAAAAATATTAAAATAAAAAACACAAAATTTAAGCTTTTTTTATAAGAATACGTAGGTGAGCTTCAAAAGCCCGAATTTTTTTAACATTTTTTTAATTAATTATATTAAAATGCTTAAAAGAAATTAGTCGGAAAATATTTTCTTAAGGGTAAATAAATGTTTTTTTATATATATAATATTTTACACAATTAATTAAAATTGATTGTTTGTAACAAATATCGTCGCATATGAGTTTTTCATTTCAAATAAATATATTGGTTATCTTTTAGCATTCTGCGACCACCACTTACAATAGAAGTTTTTATGGTTCAGCGTAGCTAGGATGCTTGTAAGTTAATCTTTATTAATAACAAATAAAGTTTATTTCACATTTGAGAACGTAACTCAATCCATAAGAGATATGTGAGTTGGTATTTGATAATATAACTGGAAGCTAGGAAGATATAGTCATTACTTCTACGAATTTTGGTAGATGATCCCCTCTATTACACCCACAATTAATTTCAAATATCTTTAAGTCTAATAGGGCTGTAAAAAATGTGAAGTTTCCCATGAATGTGGTTTGATGATAATGCAAAGGCTTGAATGTTTTGTGAATATAATGTGCATAGTGTAATGCCTTTGTTTTGTGAATTTGCATAGCTTTCACAAACGTGCCACTATTCCGAGACACATAGGAAAAATCAGAGCCATTACACCATGCATATTCACAAGTAGTTAGATCAATACAAAAGCATTTGCATTTGGCCGCATTCATGTAAAGCTTCAAGTGAAACTTGCGGGTGTAACATGGGACTATCAACCAAATTTGTAGAAGGAATGAACATATTTTTCTAGCCAACCGTTATATCATCACATACCAACCCTCATATCTCTGTTGATGATTGAGGTACATAGTTAAATGTGAAATAAACCTTATTTATCCTTAATAAAGATTGACCTTCAAGCCTACTAATCTGAATTGTAAAGACTTGAAAAGAGTATTTGGTTGCGGCGGAACAACACTAAAAGTTAAAAATCAGAGTAGTTACCACTAATATTAGGATTCATTAAGTCAATTATTCATAAAGGAAGATAGCACTTTATGATCGTTCCCCGTCATAAAACTCAGTGTATTAATAGCTTCCATATATAAATTCTGAGAGCAATTACACTGATTTTATTATTATACTCATTGTTATCCATTAATTTCTTTTAGATCAAACGGTTTGAACTTTTAATCCATCTCAATTAGTGAGTCATGTGCTACTGCTTCCTTTCTTCTCATCCTCACACAAACAACCTCAACCATTCCTCCAAACTCAATCAACACAAACAACATTAATGAAGTTCAGAGTAGAAGATGAGGATGTTACAATGTTCTGCTCAAAAAATTCGTACTCAAGTCACCCGGAGAGCCACTACCCCCCCCCCCCACTAACATGATAAATATGACTAATTAATGTTGCAAATTCAGTATTATCAACAACTTTAATCCACAACTTACACCTGCAGAAAACATGAATGAAAATATAAATTGAATATGAAATAAAATAATTAAAATACAAAGATAATTGAAGTTTACCTGGTGGTAGGATTGATGTGTAGGTTACAGTTTAAACAAAAATAAAGTGTTCCGTCAGAGTATGTAGTTGTGTAACATTTACGGTCATGATAGAACTAATCACTAGTGCTAATAATTTTCTCAACCTTGGCAAACACAATGAATATAGTACACTGTGAATAACAAATTGATGAATTAAAACATTTTTAAGTAAAAAATAATATAATAATTTAACAATGAATATAGTACACTGGAAAAGTTTGACAAATTCATCTTCATCAGCAATATTTAAACGATTAATTGGTACATTCATTATTTGAGTAGGAACTGCGTTATATTCAAACAACTTAGAAAGGAAAATAGATTAAAGTTATATTATCATTAAAACCCTGTTATACGATTATGAGATAATTAGAATTCACGAACCTGTCTCTAAAATACACTGCTTCTGGAATGTCAGGATTAAACCTAACTCTGGTGCATTTAAACTCAGTATTTAGCTCATATTCATCTGCAGATTATTTTGTCGGGTGTTATATACATAAAATATAGTTGTTATTATATACAAAAATCGTTTTAGTTCGCAGAACAAAAAATGTAAATGTACCTTGATTAACAGTCATCTTTGCCATAAATATGATAACAACATGTTCGATATTTCCAGCACTTAGAAATGCATTCAACTCGTCGACGAATACATCGAATAAAACACATTTAAATGACTGTTACAAAATTGGTATAAATGTGTTTTGTTCGATATATTCGCCAATAAGTTGAAGCATATTTCTTATTGTTGCCGATATCGAACATGTTGTTGTTGTCAAGGTACATTTACATTTTTTTCTCAACGCACTAAAGTGATTTTTCTATATAATAACAACTACAGTATATTTTATGTATATAACACCTGATTAAAAAAAATCTCCAGGTGAATAATAGCTAAATACTAGTTTTAAATGCACAAAAGTTATGTTAACAGTATTTTCAAAAACAGGTTTGTGCGTCCTAATTATTTTATAATTGCGTGACCGAGTTTTAATGACAATTACAACTTTAATATATTTTTCTTTCTAGGTTCTTTGAATATGATGCGGTTTTTAATCAAATATTGAATGTGCTAATTGATAGTTTAAATGTTGATGAAGAAGATGAATTCCTCAAATTAGTGGAGTACAAATAAGTATGTTATTTTCACTTTGAATTATTCTATTATTTTTTATTTAAAACTGTTTTAGTCCATCTATTTATTATTATTTATTCCGTGCTATATTCATTGTGTTTGACACAATTAAGGAAATTGTTAGCACAGATGATGTGTTCTATCATGACTGTAAATGCACAGAGCTGCATACCCTGACAGAACACTTTTCTTTTGTTCAAACTGTAAGTTGCACATGTAAGTTGCACATCAATCCTACTACCATGTAAACTTTAATTATCTTTGTATTCAAATTAATCTGTTTCATATTTCATTTGTTTTTTCATTCATGTTTTCAACCGGTATAAGCTGCATATTAAAGTTGTTGATAATACTGGATCTACAACATTTGTCATATTTGATCGCAACAGTTGTGCTCTGCTCAGTCAAAAAAAGTAAAGAAATTATGGAAAGAATGGAAAAAGTGAACATATCCATGTAAATACAATTTCATTTTAATTTCTCAATTAATTAATTAGATATTAATTTTCTAGAATGACTGCATAAAACATTCTCCGAAAAAAAAATATGTGATTTAGTTCACAAACAATTCATATTCAAGATTGAAGCGAAAGACAAATTTGGAAGAGTGTTTGGTTGAAAAAAATTTGCATTTAGGATGAACACTGATTTGCAAAGAATATAACGTTTGATAAATGGTCTTTTATAGATATATTATTATATGATGAGCATTTGTAAAGACACAGATTTAATTTCTAAGTTCAATTCCAAGGTTAAAATTATATTCTCTTATTGTTTAATTATGGTTGTTTAGTTAATTTAAACAATATTAATTTTGTTTATAAATATGTTATTATAATTATTTATCTTTTGATGTGAACAATAATACAGGGTTTTGAACTTCACTTTTGAGAGCTACACAATGGATAAGTTAGTCATGTTTTTAGTTCATGAAACCATGGATTAAAGTTACTCATGTTTTTTTAGTTCATACTCATAGTCTCTCCACTCTAATCCATGGTTTCACGGAGCTCCAATTCATTTTGAATTGGGGAAACACTGTAAGTCTTAATTTTCTCTCTTCCATATTTACACAAGCAATTGTTGATCTTAACAGTTTGATGAGCATTTCCTGAAATTTTCCTTTTTCCAGTTAGGCTTTGTGAAAACGGTTAATATTTGGGGACATGATAATCATGGTTTTATTATTTTTTTGTTCATTTTTGTTTATATTGTGTTGCTAATTGAATCATGTTTCGAGGAGAAAAATAGGAATCTATTATAATTAAGAAAATCTTTGTCTGGAGTATTGTTTTAGGAGTAGGGTTGAGTTGTTGTTTCTGCTTGCATGGTGTTTGATAAATGGCCTTTGAGCCCAGTAGGATGGACTTGGGGTTATGTTATTATGGCATTTATGATACTTGTTTGACTTGATGCTGATCATGTTATGTGAACTCATCGAAGCTAAATCTGGGATGATAACATGTAGGCAGAATTATGGCTATCTTGATTCTTGATTGATGGCTTGGAAAGGGTGAAAGTACAAGTTTAACATCAGATATAGGGCTGTCATCCGTCGATTTCACATAGTTGGGTCTCATTATGACAGTTGTAATCAACATTCTTTTCTATATTGAGTTTCAGAGTGGTCATGGCTGACATTTATTCATCAAATTGTGATTTGGGTCTTACCATCAAGCCAACTGGTTTTTTGCAACATCAAATGCAAGGTTGCCTTAAACTTAGCACATAGTTTTGTCAAATTAGCATGTTTTTATGTTTCTTGTTGTGGTCATAGTTTAGGCTATGGATGTTGGATTAGAGATTTTTTTAATGTTAGAAACCAAGATAAAAAGGCCTTCAAGCAGAGCTATAATTCCTTTGCCTATAGATGCTAGATTTTTATCAAAATCAACATTTTTTATGCATAATTCCTGTTTCAGGAAACCTAACAAGCAGAGCTTTCACTCATAAAATTTTGAATTTTTCTGAATTTTATTCTTCCCTATTTTTTACTACTTTTTTTTCAGCATATTGCAAATGTTTGACAGCATTTACTGTTTGGTGCATAGCGTGGGCTAGGGTGTTAGAAATCATGCATCATTTGGTTTGTTGAAAGTCTAACTTATGAGAATCTTAACCATACAAAATTTCACATTTTAATTCCATTCTATTTTATATCAGTTTGCTTTGAAAGTGGGTTCATGTTCTCCAAGTTGTTATTCTTGACAAAGGTTGTATTTTGGCTCATAACTGTAGATTTTTTACTATCATTTTTTTCGGGATAATGTTTCATCCACACCTCTCCTTTGAGGGGGAGAGGTGGAATGGTGAGAGAGATAGGAAGAAAAGAAAAAGTAAGAGAGAGAAAATATGAGATGTGATAGATGATAAGATGAGATAGATAGAAATAAAAAGATGTGGAAATGAAGTGTTTAAAAAATGAGGTGTGTATATATCTTTACTTTTTTTCGTTTTCTTTTCTGAAATGAATTAAATATTGATAAAGTAATTAACTGTTTGCACAACTAACTCTGTAGTAACCCTTTAAGTTTCTATCTTTTGCTATACACCTGAATCTAATATCATTCAAAGACAAATTTTTAATTAAATCAGGTCTTTTTCAATTTATTCCTAATTCAAATGAAAACTAGCAGCTGCTCCAGTTTTTCTTATTCAAAATTTCTTGACTCTTGGATCTTGTTTTAGTCATTTTTCTTATTCAAATTTAGTGACTTCTAGCAGTGAGAAAAACTGAATCATAAGCGTGGATATATGTCTTCAGATTGTAAAATTTAGCTACTTGCAGGAGACACCTAGTTTCTCTCTGGTTACGTATCGTATGAAAGGAAATAATGTTGTAATAATTACTCAAGGAGTAATAATTACATAGTGTTTCAAAATGACAAGTGTATTGATTTTGCATTGAATGGATTGGAATGAAGTCCCACATAGAAAGTGGAGCAACTTTCCAAAACATTTATATATCATTAAATGTCAACCATTCAACAAAGAGACAAAGTGAGAATATAGTGCCACATGTGCATGGTTTGGTGGTCCCAAGCTTTTATGTCACATGTTCCATTCACACCATCCCTCGCCGGTGTCGCCAGGCGTGGGTGTAGAGGCGCTAGTGGCGGCTTGTAGACGGCACGGCACTTGAGGGACTTTAGCACGACGCATCGACGGCGACGCGGTTGCCGTAACGACCGCTTGTTTTGCTCGTTTTGAATTGGAACATTGCGACTGTTGGGAACAGATATAATTGTTGGTAACAGACACAATATATGAAGGGTCGCAACCTTATACATTGTTCTGTTTTTTGCCTATAAATACAGTGCATATTCAGAGTTCAAAACATATTTTTTCATATCCTCTGTTTCCAGAAAAATCACTTCCCTTCATTTCGAGTTTTCATTAGTCTTGTGCAAACTCGAAGCAAGGCTGATTATCCTGGGTATTCTTGCATCCAAACTCTAAGACGAAATTAGAGAGTGCTTGAAATACTTTAAGGAAAGTGATTTCCATCACGATCAAGCCTAATTTTCTAACAAATAAATGGAAGGAGATATTCATAATTGGGACGGAGATAAAAGTTCTTTGGTGAAGATAAAAGTATTGTTTTTCGCTAGAGCCCGTGATCTTACTAGCCTGAGTGAGATGTCATTGGAGGTGTCGTCGGGAAGTACAACTCATGACTGTTTGAAAAACCTTGTTGTCAAGTTTCCAGGTTTGGAAGAAATTCAAGGGTGCATGGTCTTGGCTCTGAATGAGGAGTACACAACAGAGTCAGCTATTGCTAAAGAAAAAGATGAGTTAGCCATAATACCTCCAATAAGTGGTGGTTGAAGTACAACTTACATTTACTACTGCAGATTACTTATAGTTTTGTGCTCTAATAAATATCATTCCAAAAATGTTCTGTATTTGAATAAATACTGATGACTGATGAGATTATACATCATTTAGGGTAATTTATTTGGGAGGATCTGTTCTCAAGAGGTTAACCTTTCTCGCCACATAAATTTCTAAGCGATTTGTACATCAACGGATCATGTTACTTAGCTTGAACCAAAAAGAAATGTTTTAAGCAGTGAGTTCAACCTTTTGAGAAGTCCAGCTCTCCATGAAATTAGCCTACCACTATGTATAATGAGAATGATTGTATTTGTAAACTTCAAAGTGTAATGAACAATGTGTATTGAAAACAAGCATAAGTGTTATTGTTCTAGAGAAAATGAATTTTTTTTCATCTTTTTAATTTCGGCAGCACTTCATTTTAGCTTGACAGATTTTGGGTTTATTTTTTTCCTACCTTGAATTTATTTAAAAGGGCATTTTGCACAATGGAGGTGGATACACCGATACATCTGAAATGCAATGATGAGTGATCTATGTTGCACTTGGTTAGCTCATGTTTGTGATCTAGTTTTAGATCCCTTGGCAGAGCTGATGCACGCATGGGTTATGGATCCTGGCCGTATTCTTTTATGTTTGCCAACCTTATTTTTGTTGAAAAATTTATGTTTGCTAACCCATCAATGATATACTCACACCTCATTTTTCCCCACTTCATTTCCACATATTTTTATTTGGGTTAAATATGTTTTTCGTCCCTGAACTTTCAGCGAGTGCTGGTTTTCATCCCTCACCGGAGTAAAAGCTGAAAATGGTCCCTGTCGGAGGGGCGGCGCTGACCACCGAGGTCACCTGTCATGGTGAGCTGATATGACATTGTCACGTCAATTAATGAAACCTAGTTGGATTTTTTAATTAAATTTTATTTTACATTTACACAAAATAATTAATTTCATTATATTATGAACTAAAATAATAATGAAAATTGAAAAACAGCCCTTCATTATCTTCAAATAATACGCTCATCAAGAACATCTTCATCTTCACCGTCTTCCTTCAAATTTCTCCTTTCAGATCTGAATCCCAGCCACCACCAACGAACATCACCAACCTCCATCGCTCAAACCACCCTCGTCTATCCCTGAATCTGCCAAGAACGCGCCCCCAAAAACAGCGAACATCAACCTCACCTCCCAAAAACGCGTCGCCAAAACGGCAACTAGAAATAAGGGGATATGGCCTTACCGCCTTAGATCTGAATAACAAAGGAAGATCTTCTTATTCTTATGGGATTTGGAGGTTTTGCTTATCTACTCTGATGGTTCTATGAAAAAAGCTTCAAACGTGGTTATTTTTTTCTTCAGATCCGGAGTTTAAGTGTAGGGAGGCACAGCGATGGAGGTTCATCGGTATGAAGTTTTGTGGGTTATTTTCTGTATTTGGGATTTTTGGGTTGTAATTTCTGGATTTGGGGTGGTGGGGTTGCGGTTTGGGTTGTGGGGGTGGTGAGAGAGTTGAACTTCATGGATCTAATCTAAGCTCTTCTATTATATGCACTGTCTGGTAGAGCAAATGCATGCTATTGTATTTAATTAAATTTCACTTAGTAATTGTAGTATTTCAGCAACTTTTGGGGTGTTTGTGTTTCAGGAGGAAGAAGATTAATGAACACTATTTTCTGGATTAAATACGTTGAGAACATTGATTTTCTGATTTTTTGGTTTTCTGGGCATTGATGAGCATGAATATGATGAAATCTTGGATGAAAATAAAAAGAATATGAAGAAAATGGTAAAATGATGAGGATTCAGGGTTTTCTATAATCTTAACTAATGAGAGTTTGGGGTGTGTTTTGGGATTAGATGGGTTAGATTAGGTTAGGATAATTAGTGGATTGTTAGGGGTTAATTTAGAATTTAGTAAATTACTTATTTTTAAATGAAAAAAAAATGTGACTCATCCTCATTAATTGATGTGGCGAAGGGCCACGTCAGCCCACCGGCACAGATCGGATGAATAGTGCTAAGAACTAAAAACTCATGATTGGAGCAAAATTTGTAAAGAGTTGCTTAAGCACATGTGACAGTATGAGCTCACATGAATAGTGTTAAGAACTAAGAACTACTCCCTCCGTTCCGGATCTTTTGTTGTTTTAACTTTTGGCCTAAATTTCAAAACTTTTGTTGTTTTACACACCCAATGCATTTTTTCTCAATTTATTCCATATATACCCTCATTTAATATTACACCTCTCACATACCACCTCTTATCTTCACCAATCAAAATCATAGCAAATTTCTTAACCAATAACTATTAGTCTCTCTTCACTTTTTTTCAACATTAAATAGGGGTGTTTATGTCAACAAATATATTGATGATTGCACTCTTAAACAATGTGCATAACCTTAAACAACAAAAGATTAGGAACGGAGGGAGTAAGAATTAGCATTGAAGATGCTCTTATACTTTCTCTCTCATATTTTTTCTTTTCTTCCTATCTCTCTCATCTTCCACCTCTTTCTACCTCATTTTTGAGGTGTAAAAGAATAATTATTCTTGCTAATCTTGTATCTTGGCTACCAATTGTTTGTAGGAGTTGTATATAGGCATGTTTCAATCAGCCTTGTCTTAATTGATTTTGGATTAAAATTGTGGTTTATGTTTGAATATATTTGTGAAAAATATGTTTTTTTTTTCTTTTCTGAAGGCAATGTTGTGAAATCTAGATGTAAAATCATAAAATTGATTATGTTTACAATTGATTTTGTGACTGAAATCAATTATTCAAAATAACTCTTAAACATCTATGTGTTGATGAAGCTAAAATCATGGTGGACAGTCACAACTCGCAGAAGCGAAGGAAAGTTGCTTGGAACATCAGCATGCTTGCTACAACCTTCCCTCTTGGTCTGTTGAGTCAACTTTGCGATATCATTGGACCTCAAAACCTCGACCAAGGTGATGTTTGGTGTTGGAGAGGGTGTGCATCTGGTGAGTATTCTGCTCATTTAGCTTATTCACATGGTCTTTCTATGAGGGGGTTGCAGCCTTCAGGCGCTTCTTTCATGATGATTTGGCATTTTAAAGTTCTAGAGAAATTGAAACTCTTATTTGGTTGCTTATTATGATGTTTTTCCTTCCAACAACCTAAGGTATGCGAGATCGCTAGCTACTTCTCCCATGTGTAGTCGTTACTCTGACTACCATGAAACCTCCATTCATTGCCTTCGCGACTGGTGTTACTCGCATGAGATCTAGATTATGTGTTGGCTGCCTCATTCTTCGTCTTTCCTTCATATTAATTTTTCACATGACTAGCATCCCTCATGTATCATGAAGAACACTACAGGTTTGTGCTAATCTTATGGTAGATTTGGCGTTGACAGAATAATGTTATTTCTTATAATTTCCCTCGGTCAATTGATGTTGTGTTGCATAATATTTCATCATCGATTAGAGATTGCAATTTTCTTGGATAATAGTACCATTGTTGCGCAAGATCAGCTCGCGTGTTTGGCTTGGTCCTTCCACATGGGTTCTCAGATCAAGCCCAATGTGGATGACTGTTTTCGTCCTAGTCACGGGGAGAATGGGGTTAGTGGTCTCATTTGTAACTCCTTCTTTGCATGGGTTTCAGGCTTCTCCTCTTTGTTTATTGGAACCATTCCTCTCAATGTTGAGGTCTTGGCTTTGAAGCATGGTTTGTTGTTGGTCTGAGACATGAGTTTTTGTCGAGTGGTGAGAGTGGCTTCTTGTATGCCATTTGTTTGCTAAAGGAACTTGAGACGTCCTTTCCTTTAGCTCTTGTTAAAAGTTATCTCTATAACCATTTTTCCTTAGATTGCTTCTTTCAAGCATATCAGAGTGAAGCTAATTCTTGTGCGGATTGTCTAACTGCATTGGGATTGCACAAACAATAATATTTTCACCATCTTTTGGCTTTGCTTGCTTCATAGTGTAGGAGCTTGATTTAGTTTTTCTATTTATTTTTGTGTCTTGTTTTAATTCACAACTTCAAAAGAAAAAAAAAAAAGAATCACGAATCAATAAAATTGAATAGATATTTTGCATAATTTTAATTGTTAGGTCTAATTTTTAACTTATCCTCTTCTGTTATAAAACATTGCTTTAACATTTTGTTAATGCTTTTGCAATACATATTTTTCCTCACTAAAATCACTAATCTTAATCTTGATATGTAGAGTTACTTTTAAATATCTATAAACGAAATAGAAAACTTATCAAATTAAAAAATTATATTTTTTTGTATATTGGGAAAATAAATTGCACCTTCCAGGGATTGATCCCTGAACCCCATCCCAACCCATATGCCTATGACTCTTATCACTTGAGCTAACATTCAGGATAAAAAAATAAAAATTAAAAAAATAAGAAAATAATTATATTGATATGTACTATAAAATTATATATAGTTTCCGGTTTTTAAAAAATAGCACACTATGACTTTATATTGATTAACAATGAAAACTTATTGCCCCAAAAAACAATGAAAACTTTAATTTGTGTGTGTGTAAATATATTTTAATTAGTATTAATTTATCAATAATGTTTTATTCACCAATCATTTCCACATCCACCTTGGGAGGTAGTGAAGGAATGATAGAGAAATTAGTGATATGATATGTGATGTGACAGAAAATGCAGAGAGAGATAGGAAGAAAAATAGGTGGAAATGAGATGGAAGAGAAAGTGAGGTGTGTATATATCATCACTCTTAATTTATGTAGCACAGGCTTCAGGAATCAGTGATCCAGGTGTAGTGCTCCACATGATATCACAAGACAGTGACCACCATCTCCATGTGGCCACACGTTCTCAGTTGTCTCCATTTTCACTTTTCAACTTTTTATCAATTTGCAGACAAAAAGAAAAAAAAATACTTTTTTATCAAAGTATTTAATTAAAGAAAGTTAATAGTATAACATTAAAAAAAAACATTATGGATTTAATTTGGGGTCCTAATTTGTAGGCTGTAAGTAAGTATAAAGAGGTTTTTTACATCTATTCAATCATATTTCTTCAAAAAAAAAAAATCATATTTCTTCATTTATCATTTAAATATTTTTAAATTCAAATTTTAATTATGACTTAAAAAACGATGAATTCTGATTGAATGACTGTGTAAAACTTTTTTATCATGTAAATATACAGTAATTAGACTCATTAAATTATTTTCCACATGTAACTAAAAAAACTCATTAAATGAAAAATTAACTAAAATAGTGGAATAAATTTACATAAAACTTATATGCTTATAAAAAAAAACATAAAACTTATGTGATTAGGAAATTCATGTCAAGAAATTGTGTTTTCTATTAATATTTCATTGATTTAATATGAGTCTAATTAAGTTATCTCATTTGTATAAATTTTAATATATTTTTTTGTGATAAAATTTCAAATATAATATATTATTACTTGTTATACTTATTTCAATTCATAATAATGTAATTTTTATCTAATAAATACCAATGACAGAAGTAAAAAATAATTGTTTGAATCCCTAGATTGAATGTTCAATTCTTATGAGCCACTCTTTTAATACCTTTTTGCTTCACCACAACCATTTCAAAATATATATGTATAAAAAATTAACAAAGTAATGTCTCATAACAAATGACAATAGGCAAATAGAAAAATGGTAGTTAATGAGATAAGATATACACATCACACTCATTTTACTATATTACGAAATGACTATGAATAATTGAATGCAACCATAGAAATAGAAATATTTATTTATTCATTCATTCATATGCTAAATGTTATTTTCATTACCTCTTCTGTTGATCTTTTCTCACCCTATAAAACCGCAATTCCATCAAATTCCCAAATTTTAGGGTTTTCATGTCCAATGCAAGCAAGAGCTTCATTTATGAAGGTAATTACTCGAAATCATAGATCCTCTTGTCTCCCTCATTCAATTTTGTACTACAGATTTATTCAATTTCATCCCAAAAATAACAATTTTTATTTTAATTCTCAATTTTAATTTTTTGAGTATGTGTATGATTTTGAAGTGGATTGCAATTTGATTTGTTGCTTCAACTGCAAATAATTTGATGAATCTGAAGTGGGTTTTGATCTATATGCCCAGATTTAGCATAAAGGCTTGAACTTGGACATGGATTTGGGAACTGAATCTGTGGAAGAGAATGAATTGAATCATGATGGGGATGAAAACGGGACCAGGGATGGTGATTCTATTGGCGATGAGAATTTAGGGTTGGGTTTCGATGGGAATTCGGGTGTCAGCACGGATCAGAAGGAAGAGGTTGTTGATGAGGGCAGTGGGGATGCTTCAAGTTCCAAAGGGACACCAACGAAAGGTTTTGGGTTGAAGAAATGGAAGAGAATTCGGAGGGATGTTGTTAAGGATCCTAATTCGAGTGCCGAATCGGGTAAGGTGCTACTGAAGCGAGGGTTGTCTGGCTCGGGGAATGTTAATTTGAGTGAAAATCAACCATTTTCGCGTGATGTTAAGGAAAAGAATGATGGATCTTCGAATACGTTTGGGAATGTGGTGTTCCCGGAAGGATTTGCGGGCCGTGGGTCTAGTTCGGATTCTAGATATGCAGTTGGATCTGGTTTTGTTGTTGGGACTGATTCTGAGAATAGTGAGGATCGAAGTAGCAAGTCTTCCACGGCAGCTAGTGAGCCGAAGATTAGGCACGATAAAAGCCGGAGTAAGAATACGAATTCGAAGAACGTGGGTAACACGGCTCAACGTGTTCTGCAGCAGGGAAAGGGACGGATTGAAAGCAGCAAAAATCCTGGAGGTGGTGCAGGAGTCAGGATTGAGAAGGAAAATTCTATTTCCAGTATGGAATCTGATTCAAGAAGCTCCAACATTAGGCAAGGTGTTTTTTCTGTTACTAGTAATGGGAAACATAATGGTAGGCCATTTATTTATGATGGAGGTAACGGCAGTGAAGCTCTCATTAATGAACATCTCACCGAGGGAGTTGAAGCCAGTTATGGCAACGAAAACATTGGTGAAGATGATGATCTTCTACCTGAGAATTCAGTAACAAATTTGTCTTGGGGAGCTACAGAGGAAAAAAGTGTGGACAACCAGTCTTCTAACATGGAAGATCCATTAATTGAGTCCATTAGGAGTCTTTTGGCTGTCCAGGAGGCACTTGAAGAAGGTTTGTCACTCCTATTCTCTTATAAGTTTGATTTTTCTGTGAATCTTCAATGCAGCTTGTCGATTTGTGACTGAGATTGTTATATTTCCCTGATCTAATATATATTTTGGTCTGCTTTGAATCCCATAACAGTTTAAACCTTATGAATTTTTGTCTTGCTAAACCATACCATTAATTTGGTTCTGTTTGATCAGTTTGGTTTGGTTCCTTAAGCCCCCGCCCCCCATATCTAGTGTCTCTTACTGCATAGAGGAGTTTGTTTCTCGGAAGAAACCAAATTGACTTAATGCTTTGAGACTTTGAGTAGCAGTTGCAACTTTCTATAACTTCGCACATTCTGATTGTAAATATTTCACTGATACCTCATACATGTTAACTAATCGATGCTTAGCGTATGAGTCAATTAGACTGTGGACTAAATTGGGGCCAGCATAACTCTCTATTTGTAGATAGCCATTGAATGATCAATATTCTGTTTCCTTATACCTTTCCCCTTATTTCTACCTGCTTTTAAATTTCTTGATTTTTTAGTGTAGAACCTTAAATTATGATGGTTGCCACTTGCCAGGTCCAGTGTAGTCTCCCACTCTTCCTTATAAGCATTCTTGATTAATCTAATAATCCAACAGTATTAGATTTAAGATTTAAAACTGTTCTGCATATGTTCATATGTTGTACTAGATGATGAATAGATTGTCAAATGCTCAATGAGCCCCTTGGAGACTTTTTCTACAAACTTATTTATTTTTTACTGGGGGCTCCTAAAATGATGATTCTAGCTAACTTTTGGTCCATTTTTTGCTTGGAGTCACAGTCCCACTTCGATTGCTACCAACCACTGTTGATGGAAACCTTCTCCAGCAATTTATTTCTATGTATGAAATATTAAATGTTGTAAATGCTTAATATAGTTATAATTGTTGCGTTTTGCATAAGAAAATGTTGAGAATAGATCGTACTTAAGACAAGAGGACCACCTGCCCAAATTATTGTTTTTTAAAATCATTCATTGCCTTGATCAAATATCAGTATGCCTTTTCTTATGGTTAAATTTATTGGTTTGAGGCCTATCATAGCTGATGTATTCCATGTGTTTTTAGTGGAATTCTGAATCTTTCTTCTCCCTTTGTGAAGATTATGGAGCGGTTTCTCAATTGGATTCCATCTCATTGAGAAACCCAGGCACTTAGATAGCTATATGAATGGAATCTGACCATACAAAATATAATCTGTCATGAGGATTTTGTTGGTTGACTAGTTTATAACTTCATATATTTTTTATTAATTTGATTGTGTAAGATTACCTGCATAACATTATTGTATTGATATCCTTGTCCACTTGTACATTTTACAGCCCCAAACATTACTTCTGTCTCCCCATTTACTTGCATTTTATATTAAAACTTTATTATTTGCTTTGGTAGGACCATACGTAATTTATTGTTTCTCTGTTTACTTTTCAAAACTTTCTTGTTTGTATTGTACTTTGAGATAGTTTATTGGTTACTTAATCAGAGATTATAAGAATCCTAAAACAGCCAATTTTCTTGGTCAACTGATTATAATTTGAGTTAGTTGGTTGAGGAAATCATTTTATGACATGACTTGACGCAGCCATAGAAAACAATGATGGTAGATATGCTATTGGCTTTGAAATTACTTTCTGAAACTCTATTTGCCTATTATTGGAACTTTATAGACTATCTTCCTCTTGTTATCATTGTTTAAATTTATTGCTTGCTGAAGTAATTGAAGAACATCTATTACTTTATAGGAGTTTTTGCATTATACTGAAAGTACTTTATTTGCATTCATTTGAGGAAAAGGGACAATTTCTTCTTTTGATTTTTATTGTCTCATGCTGAAGTTCCTTCTTTTCTTTAAAGTGGTATTTTATGGAATAATCAAGTATGGTGCGTGACATTGTGGATAACCTATCTCTGTGCTCTCTTGCAGAAGTCCAAAAATTCAGGGAGACTGGGATTGAAGTTGTCTCACCAGATGATGACTTGGCCAAGTGTAGCAGCGCATCTGCTGGTACCATCGGTGTTGATATCGGACTTCATAACTCATGCGTATCTGCTCATTCTGGTGCAGAAGAAATTAAACAAACTGCTTCAAGTTCCTTGGAACTTCAGGTATTGAACTTGACACAAAATATCAGTAGTTTGGAAAATAAGTTGAAGGAATTACAGGGTATGGTTGCCCTGAAGGATTCCAGGATTGTTGAACTTGAAACAGCCTTGAGTAGTGGTAAGTCTCCTAAGGAAGAATCTGCTAGCACCATAGGTTTATCAGAGGAAATATGTAAAGAGGTAGAGTCTGAGGTTGAGGGCCTCTTTAGGCAAAAGATCGAAGCTGAGATTGAATACCTAGCCATATCAAAGGTGATGCAAAACTTGAAGGCTGGGAAAGATTTCCAACTTACCTTATTGGAAGAACAAGAGAAACTGTCTGAAAATCAAGAGCAGGTTGAGATCAAGGCGTCAGCGCTGAAGAACAAAGCAGAAGAGTTGGAAAAATATTGTGGTGATAGTTTAGTAGTTGAGGAGTCTTTTGTGCTGCAGAAGAGAGTATGTAAGGTGACATTTTATTTTTTCTTACAGTTCATGATGTTAGTCTTGTTCTTTTGGCTTTTTGTGTCTCAGTTATCGCTCAATGCGGATGTCGTTGTACCCACATAAGATAAGTCTGCAAAGTTAGATTCTTTCTGTGCATTCGCATATGTTTCTTTACTGATCTTTGAATGTAAAATTTGGTTGTTACATAAAATTGACCCTTCTTTTTGTGGGTAGGGAGAGAGCGTGCAATTGCCCTCCTTGTTTCAATGTAATATTTCTAGAGCCATAAGCCCATAACTCATTCATTGCTATTTGTTCTTGACCATGACACCAGTTATGTTAGGATTTTTAAGTTACCTGTTTTAAAATCTTGGTGGATATATGTGAATCGTCTTGCTAGAAGTGCATGCAAGCTAAATTGGCTGCTATTTTGATTTTTCTTTAACCAAAAATTGTTTGTGGTATGTTATATGGGATGTATCATGTATGTATGTCCTTGAAGGTTTGATTTAGTTATTCAGTTGTAAGGTGGACGATCCACTATGTGGTGGCGTGTAATACGAGCAATTGTGGTAATTTTTATTATACAAGTTTTAAAGATATTAGTGATAGTTTATTAGTCTGCCACTAAACGATGGATTAAAATCAAACTCGCTTACAAACTTAGGGACTAATTTGACCATTAATTCAAAAGAAAATTACTTTATGAATTTAAATGATGATATCTGATCTGTAATTAATTTAATTATTTATATTACATGCATTAGTCATAACAGCATCGCACACCTACTTAATAAGAGTATCGGTCATAGTGTTAAAAAGTTAAAGAAATCTGAGGTTAAAAGTTTGATTTTAAGGAGTAGAGACATATGGGTTGGGAGGGGGAGATCCAGGGATCAATTTCTAGAGAGTCCAATTTATCTTTCCGATGTACCAAAAAAATTTCCACACTATATCAAAAGTCATATTAATAAAACCAACATCAACCATTATTAAGATGGATAAATTGACCTTAAAGCCTTTGAAAATATATTGAAAGTACTGCCAAAAAGAAATTTACCAATGAATCACGAAATGCTATGGTTTAACTCTTTTTTCGTAATTTATTCAGAAGTCATTCGCAAGCAGGGGGTCATTTTGGCCATGTACTAGAAAATGAAATTCTAAAATGACACCTTATATATCTATGAAGCGCAAGGGTATTCATATTATAAACCTTACCCAAACTGTTCGTTTTTTATCAAAAGCTTGTGATTTAGTTTTTAATGCAGTAAGCTGGGGAATATTCCTAACAGCATTATAAATGATTAAACTTTCTTGTACAGTTGTACACAACATTTTTGGTGTGATTCAATGGGGCCGAGTCCATTGGCTAAATGTG
The DNA here is from genome assembly GCF_012489685.1 of Lotus japonicus. Classification (NCBI taxonomy): domain Eukaryota; kingdom Viridiplantae; phylum Streptophyta; class Magnoliopsida; order Fabales; family Fabaceae; genus Lotus; species Lotus japonicus. The sequence goes on from NC_080043.1 coordinate 70,042,958, forward strand.
TATTTTTAACCCATCTTTGGACTTCACGCATGAAGATACATGGTGGGTCTTTCCCTTTGCCTTTCATCTTTGCTTTCCAAGCCACCACTCATTCAGCCAAACTAATATTGTTGTTTATCTGGGATTGGATTTCCACTCATATCATAAGGACCGTTAGGTACCTTTGACAGGGTTGTCTTTTTTGTTGAAATGGGATGGTGTTCAAACTCCCGAAATGCAGTCTAGACAGCGGGTCCTCTCCTTCGTAAAGATTTGATTCGAGGTTGACCTGCTCCAAATGCTGATTCTACATAGGTGTCCTCGTTTTATCTGAGGATTGGATTTGTCTCGCTCCTCTTTCCGGCCACACCCCGTGAAGTTGTTGCAGCTTATCCATCCAATGTTCTTTATGCTCCTTACCTAGTTGTTGGTCTAATAGTTGATATGGAGTCAAGGGAATACATTCCATTTTTCTTATCTTCTGAAAGGAAGAACAAGTCTCTGAAACTGGACTAAGGCCCCGTCTGAAAAGACAGTTTAATTAAGCCCAACATCGGTTTGGAAATGTTAAAATTCATCTCGACATTTATTTTTCATGAATAAAGGTGAATTGAATTTAGGGAAAATAAATCCAGGAACTTTTTTTCTTTAATTCTAAAACGTTAAGTCAGGATTGCATTTTTCCATAAGTGACATGAAATGTATTCTGAGATTTAAAATCTCGGAAACATACGTATGTATGCGTGTTTTGGGTTTTAAATATCGAGAATGTTACTTCTAAAATTTAATGAAAATTAAAATCCCTGAAATCAAATTCATCAAAGGTATTATTGTACTAAAGTGACGTGTGAAATTGAGTGAGTGAGTGCCAAAATAACACTTTTAAGCACCGGTGGTGGTTGGTCGAAGCTCCCGTAGGTAGCCACTCTCTTCTCAGGGAACTCTACGTGAGACTTCCGCATCATACAACTCCGTTTTTTATATCGAAAAGATAAATTATACCTTTCAGGAATTGATTTCTGGATCTCCTCACCCAACTCATATGTCCCCTAACTCTTACTACTTGAGCTATTATTCGGGGACACAAGTTTTATATTATAATTTATAAGTAGACTTGTTTAGTATTACATCAACAGATCAACTGCAATTCTTTTAATATTAGTATTTTTAGTTTAACTAATATATTTGTTCAAAATATCACAGTGGCGGCTTTCCTCTTGTTACTGAAAAAATATCAAAGTGGCGAACTCCAGTTTAATATACTGTGGTTTCCCTACATAATGTTGGATTGAGAAAATTCCAAGTGGCAAAATGAGGTCAAATTATGTCAATGAATCCAGCAGCCGCAAGCAACTCATGCATGCAACGAAACTAGACAGTCAATTGTACACAAACCACAATAGAAAATACATAAAGCCTGTGATGCTATAAAGATGACAAGTGGTTTTGCATAAAGAATGAGAGGAATTAGGAATAGGTGGCAAACACAGAGATAAAACAAGTAATTGAGTACGAACTAGACTTGTTTAGTATAAATGATTTTTTAATTTCAGTGGTAGTGGTAGATCTTTTCTTGTCTATGTAATCCACCAGTTAAATGATACACCAGATAAATATTGTGTTAAACTAGATAGTAATATGAAATTAAAATTAAAATTCTATACTTGATGTATCACATCAAATGCAGCTTCAAACTATACTTGAAATCGGATTTGGATTTAACAAGATTACAATATCAAGTGAAACGTTTGCAGAGGATTTTCTTATGTGAAAACTGACTCATGTTTTTTCATGTTGAAATTTTGTGTTTATCTCTTTCTTCCTAAACATTTAAAGGATCTTAATAAAGAGAAAAATAGACACAAATTTTTACATAAAGAAACATAAAGGATTACCAGAAGACATAGAACTTTAACATGAAGAAGCATGAGAGGATGCTAATACACTTGAAATCATTAAGCTGGATACTCCATAAGACAATAATTGAAGTGATTACAATATTTCAAATATGCTGACATGCTTAAAAGTTAAAGTTACAAGGAAAAATGAAGTCATTCAAGCAGAAATTAAAAATGAAGAAAAATTACTTATGTGGCAGAATGGCATCATTGACATGGCAGTTGAGTGAGATAAAAATTGCTGACACGTAGACTCTGTAGCTCAGGTGTCAACAACAAAAGCTATCTCTGTTTAGGAAATTTCATCATATATTGACTGCTTGAAAATCAAGAGATATTTATTTCGCTGGACATAGTTCACATTTCACAAAGGACCCCATGAAAAGAAAGCTTTAAATGCCATAGTGTTTATCTTGAAAAGTCTTATAAAACAAATGGAGATTCAAATTCTATACTTAATCTATCACAACAAATGCGCGCAGCTTCTGCAAAAATGAATTTACATGCTGTAATTGGTAGAATAAATGAAGCTAATATGGTTTTACAACCAGATCATTTTATACTTAAAATCTATACTTATATGAATTATACTGGTTATATTATTAATGGAGTATAGAGTTACAGGCTTAAAATGACACTGGTTTTATTTGGATCATACAATGAAAGCATTATTTTCAATCAAAGTGTGTACTGGTAGAATTAAGTGACACTGGTGTGGTGGAATAAGTATATAATTACCAGTGTCATTGTATTATCTGTAGAATTACTAAGCCTGGAATTGAGTTGGTCAAAGCATCAAACTATGCTGACATACTACAAAATACAATAAATAAAATAAGTGCTTATTACAACATTACAATTATGCTGACCTGCTCAAAAGTTTTACAAGTTACAACTTACAAGGAAAAATGAGGTCACTCAACCAGGAATAAAGAATGAAGAAAATTTTGCTTATGTTGCAGTGTGGCATAATTGACGTGGCAATTGATGGATTTTTGCTGACACGTTTACACTCCTGGCACTTGAGAGTAGCTGAGCGTGGCTTCCAAAGCTAAGGAACTAAGGACAAGAGTAATAATTAATGTCAGCATTAGAGCATTGGAAATGTCTCTAGACACTTACGTTTTGGACATAAGGAAAATTAGCTTCAGTAAGCTTTCTACTTGAATAATCAACCGGCTCAAGTGGAAAAAGTATATGTCTACTCAAATTAGGAAATATGTCTTTTTTTTAATTTTTTTTATAACCCATATAAAATATATTGAAGTGAGGTATAAGAGGTACTTCAACCTAATATAAGTAGAAAAAAAAGAAAAGGAAAATAAAAGTAACTATTACAAGAGAGCAAGAAGATCCTCCAACTATAAAGAAAACCCACCACCCACCACCTCCATGGGGACATATTAAAAAAATCATGTCTCGTTAAAACCTTACCCGAAAAAACCTCCTAAGAAAAACCTGGTGAAAGAAAAAGAGTCCACAGTTTCAATAATGAAGACGTAATCACCGATGAGGACTATACAAAAGAGAAGCATTGTCTTCAAAAGCAATACAATAGTCAAAGAAATAACAGTGTTAAGCATGCTTCCACTTCCCATAGTCCCATTGAATCGAAGCCACAGAAACAAGTTTGCCATAAAGTGACATCATTGTCACAATCTCCACTATGGTTGCCTATCAAAAGCCCTCCAATTCTCAACAAAATTGCCACGAGCCACACAATGGAAAACAACAAAAACAACCCACAAAGAAATCTTCCCAACACATTATGTCTTTTTTTTAAGTAATTATGTCTAATATGCATTAATACTACTACATTATCAAATTAGGAATATGGAGTAACTAAGAATAGTTTCCATATATTCTTTTTATATATACTAAAATGTTGTTTCCTGATTTAGAAATGTGTTGCCCTTACTAGTAGTATAAAATTATAAATAAGTATTAGTATTTTATCATTTGTAACCACAAATTATATAAATTATTACTAATACAATTCTATTATTTTATTATTCTCAACAATTAATTGTATTCCTCTCAACAACTTAGTTACTGAAACTAATAACTTGATTAACAAGTATTCTTTACACACATACTAGATATAATACCCGTATATTTTTAACATTATATACAAATTATTATAGTTTAAATAAATAAAAATAAAAATATTTTTTAATTATAAAAAATAATAAAATTAAAAAATAATTTTGTTAAGACATTTCAATACATATCATTAGAGTTCTTTTTGTATAAATAATAAACATTACTCAAATTTCATCATTGATATTGATTAATTAGCATTGAAATAATTTTAAAATTTTATTTATTTAATAATATGAAAAGTTATGAAGTTGACTTAAAATGTTTAAATTAATTAAAAAAAATTAAGTAAGAAGTATTTAATATCATTAAAAAAGTTTTAATATCATTTTTTGATACTTTTACGAAGAAAGTCATTTGTTGGAAACTGTCAAAACCAAGAAGAATAAAGTAATTAATTTTAACTTTTGAAATTATAATAATTTATAACTTAAATAGCATAAATATTATTAAGTGAATTTAAATTTAGTCAACTTATTTGGTTTCTGAATGTTTCCTCACAACCGATAGTTATAAGATTAATTTCCCGAGAGACATTAAGTGGATAGGCCTCTCAAAATAAATATTTATTCAACTTTTGCCATAATTTTTTTTCTCTATTATGCTTCCTCGATTCATTTTTACTAATATATCAAAAGTCAAAAAATATATTTAAATATTTTTTCAATAATGCACATATACGTTATAGTTAATATTAAATACATTTTAGCGACATTTTTTAATTTTAAAACTATTTTATCTAAATTAATTATTAATAAATATTATTTTATTATTAAATAATGTTAATTTTCAATATTTGTCAAATGTCAAACTCAAGTTAATTTCAGTTAAAAAAAGTCAATTTTAAAATTATGAATGTTGTTATTTAATGTAACAATATTCATAAATAACAACATTCATAATAAATTTAATGTAAGTAGTTGATTAATTTTAATAATAATTTTTTTTCAGTTTTATAGTATTTTTTAATATATTTGTCATAAAGATTTTTTTAATTTTTTTAATATATTTTAATACAAAGGTGTGTTATGGTTTAATGCATTTAATGTATAAACTCAACTCTCATTAAATGCATTAATTCAACTCTCCTTTACATATATATTGATTGATACTGATGATATGTATGAAGCAAGACTCAATCAGCTAAAGGTAGAGAAGAAAACACAGAGATGGGATTCCTTGTGGTGTTTCTGGTTCTGCTTCTTTCAATCTCATCATGTGAAGCTTCTATTTTTGCTGACAAGAGTTTCAGGGAGTGCATGTTTGCCAGAGTTGGCACTTCTGAATCCACTGAAAAAGTAGTCTTCACCCCATCCTCCTCCTCATACTCACAAGTGTTAGAATCATTGGAGCAAAATCCTAGATGGACAGATTCCTCAAACAAGCCTCTTCTCATCATAACACCATTCCATGAATCAGAAATCCAAGCAGCCATTCTATGCAGCAAGGAGCATGGTCTGCAGATCAGGGTCAGAAGTGGTGGCCATGATTATGAAGGACTATCTTATCTCTGTAAGGCCCCATTTATATTGGTTGATCTCATCAACATCAAATCCATTGAAATCAACCTTGCTGATGAGACAGCTTGGGTTCAGGCTGGGGCAACATTGGGTGAACTCTACTATAAAATTTCCAAAGCAAGTCAAGTTCATGGCTTCCCTGCAGGAATCTGTCCAAGTGTTGGGGTGGGTGGGCACATCAGTGGAGGAGGGTTTGGCACCATGTTGAGGAAGCATGGTCTAGCAGCAGACCATGTTGTTGATGCTTACCTGATTGATGTGAATGGGAGGGTTCTTGATAGAAAATCAATGGGAGAAGATGTTTTCTGGGCCATTAGAGGAGGTAGTGCTACTAGTTTTGGAGTCATTCTTGCATGGAAGATCAGGTTGGTTAGAGTTCCACCTATTGTTACTGGGTTCAACATTCGCAGAACACTGGAAGAAGGAGCTACTAAGCTCATCCATAAGTGGCAACACATAGCACATAAATTGCATGAAGATCTTTTCATTAGAGTACTAGCTCAGAATAGTGGTGTCAATTCAAAAACAATCCAAGTAACCTTCAACTCACTCTTCCTAGGAGGAATTGACAGATTAATCCCAATGATGAATGAGAGGTTCCCAGAATTGGGATTGCAGGCCAAAGACTGCACTGAAATGAGTTGGGTTGAATCATTTCTGTATTTTAATGGACACAACGAATATGACCCTCTAGAATTCTTGCTCAACAGAACCACCATGTGGAAAAGCTCTTTCAAGGCCAAGTCTGACTTTGTGAAAAAGCCTATACCAGAAACTGGCCTAGAAGGGATTTGGCCAATGCTTCTAAAAGAAGAAGCAGTAGCAATGCTGATCATGGAACCTTTAGGTGGAAGAATGAATGAAATTGCAAAATCCAAAATCCCCTTTCCCCACAGAAGGGGAAACTTGTACAACATACAATACATGGTCAAGTGGGAAGTGAACAGCATTGAAGCATCCAACAAGCACCTACAATGGATGAGAATGCTTTACAAATACATGACTCCTTATGTTTCAAAATCTCCTCGAGCTTCCTATTACAACTATAGGGATCTTGATTTAGGTATCAACAAGTATGACAACACAAGTTACTCAGAATCAAGTGTCTGGGGCAAGAAGTACTTCAAGGGAAACTTCAGGAGATTGGCAAAAATTAAGACAAAGTTTGATCCCCAAAATTTTTTCAGGAGTGAGCAGAGTATTCCTCTCTTGAATTAGAAGCATCTAGAACAATAATGTAGCACTATAATATAGTAGTTATACATGGATAAGAAATATAAAACATCTATTATGTTAACCCTCTGCTTGATATGTTTGTAATAAGCCCAACCCTGAATGGTTTTCTGCCTATGCAGACATTTCAAAGGTAGGAGGTTACAGAAATGGAAATGATGTATTTTCATAATTAGCGTGGACTCGAGTAGCAGCACTTATTGAAGTCACAAGATCACATAAGAATGTTATTACCTTCCTAAGCAAGATGTCTTCTTTAGCTTTAGTTCCTAAAAAAAATCACATAAGCTTTATTTCACATTAAGTAAACCTTACTCTAGTTTTCAAAAGTACTATTTGATCTGTAATAGAGAGGTTAATTCACAAAACAGTTTGGTGTCAGTCAGTATACTAGGATCCATAGCTTTTATTTATCTTTGCATGTAGGTACCTTAAAATCCACGAAATTAACATAAACACCTGATCATCAATGCTCCCCAATTTGCAGGCTAATTCCAAATCCAAACAATAATATATCATTGCTACTATGTAACAAAACCAAAAAAATCGATAATTGAACAAACTGAAGATTGAATAAATCTGAAAATTTTGAAACTGCAGTTTTCTTGATGGATTAATTCGTTGGTTATTGTGATCAAATCCGAACCGATCCAAACCGTACGAGGCTTCTCTAATGCGTATAGTGAAATTACAGTGCTGGCTATTGTTTCAATACTGTTATCAACTTACACTGATTTAACATACATACCCTAAACCAATGATCCAATCCATTTTCCTAACCCTAGTCTCTCTCAGCCTCTGTTCTCTTGTGTGCAGCCGTTTCGCACATACTACGGCACCTGATCACCGTTGCATGGCAAGGCCACACGCTCAAGACCACGGCAAGCTCTGCGATTCGGAAGGAGGCCAAAGCCACCCTGAAGACTGTTGATGTTGTATATCAGTAAGTGTTCTTTTGGAATTGAGACGGGTCCATCTTTCTTGTGATTTTTAGAGTTGAGAGTTGCTCTACTCTTGTAAAAGTTATTTATGTCATATCTCTAGCCAATGTGTGACTTCTAACAGTTGTCGTTGAATCATTGAATGGTCGGGACATGCCTTTCCATCCTCACCAACATTTGATCTCTGCTTGCGTATATATGTTAGAACACTGTGGTATAACTCATGACTAAAACCAACAAGGTTGCATACGCTTTAGCACATTGTGGTTATTCTGATAGTCTTGGAGTCCATCTCCACGATTCCCCCTCCTAAGGTTGCTGACTCATTGCTCTTTGACAGGGTTTGATACATCAGCTATCGCATGATTGCCGCGACTAATTAGGTCCATTTTGGGTTTTCTTGTTTCTAGGATCCCCTATTGAACAAAAAAAAGAGTTTATGTATCGGTCTCTAATTGAGAAGCGACTCAAAATGAATTGTGCTTGTGGCTAGTGAGGAGTTAAATTGATGGAGTTTCAATTTATTCACACCATATTTTCTCTTTCATTTCATTTTCACTCACGTTTTCTTTTTATCTATCTTATTTTTCTATTTCTATATCACTATAAGTGTAAATGTAATTGTAGTCTCAACACATCTTTTTCCAATTTGATGTATTTTTGTTTGTGAAAAGAACTAATGTTTGTAGCTAGAAGGAATCAGATCACATATCATCTTCCTATGTAACCAAAAAAGAAAGAATCAGATATGCTATGTTAAGGGTCCGGTTAGTATTGTTCTTGTTTGCCTAGTCTTAGTTTAGTTATACCATGCTGAATAGAAGCATAAATAGTTATTTGTTATGGGGCTATTTCTCTCTCACACTTTGTTTGCTTTGAGTGGCTTTCCAGTCAAACTCTTGCACATGTAGGAGCATAAGCCTACACTCTCTTGTCTTGTTTAATTTGTGTGGCTCATTCTTGTTGTTTTGAATGATTATTAACCATGTTAAGGTTCTTCAGTTCTTTTTCTGCATCAGCTGCTGTGTTATTGGTCTTGTTTGATTGTTGTTCTGTTCTTTTCCACTTGGATGTTGTTATCAAGTTTATTTGAGTTTCTCCAACCCAATTCAAGCTAGATACGCTTTTATTGGGCTGGGTTTCCCCCCTGAGTTGTGCCACACTAGTTCTTGGTCTAGTGGTAGTATGAATAGTATGAATGGATGTACGTTAAAACACAACTAGACTTAGACCCGCGCATCGCGCGGTGGGTAATATTTTTTCTTTAAAAGTATATAATTTTGTGATTCATAATAAAAAATAAATAATGAGAGGTAGAATTCTACAATGGTAGAACTTACACCTCATACCATGGTTGAGTTGGAAAAAGTTAGGAATAGGAATTTTTTTTTGTTAAAGTAGCAATTCTGCACCCCACCTAAGTTTTTTAAATGATAATCTATTCACACTTTTACACTTACACTTTTATGCGAAAGATAGAAATACATGAGAGTAATGAGAGATATAATAGGATGATGAGATAGAAAAATAAAAGATGAATGGGAAAAAAAATAACTGAAATTGAGATGGAAGACAAATGGAGTATCAACGTATCACAACTCTAGTTTTTTTTTTTTAAAATAATATTCCAAGTACGAACCATATCTTTGGTTCAAAAATAAATTTACACTTCCCATAATCTTGCCAACAGAACCAGCAAGATATGAGAATTAGAGAAGAATAAAGAGAAGCAATGAAGCATCAACTTGAGGAAAACTCATCTATCATCAATGTGTGTTGTGGTGCATTGTGTAAATGGGTCTGCAGCTTACAAGTTGCGTTAAAAATATTGCACTGGAACACAATAGAATTACAATGGTCTCAAACCAAATGTTACAAAAGTAATAATAATAGCTTAAGGCCTATCACATGGCACTGTCCTTAAGAGTTTATTGACTTAAGATGCGATAACTCTCTAAGATACAACAAACTCTTCTAACTGATTGGTTGGGAACCAATAGAAGAAGCCAGGGCCGGCCCAACCGTAACTGAGGCCTAAAGCGAACTTTAAAGTGAGGCCTAAGTGATGCATTTTTGTTTAAAAAATTTCTTTATTAATTTTTATTTAAATTTTATTTTTCGAGCTTTTTGAGATGTAAAATCATTTATTAAATTATCCTAATCAATTTGTATTGCATCCAATTCCAATTAGTTAGTACTTTACGGTCCTTTTATATTGTAGAAAAAAGAAATTTTTATTGTATCAAAACTCAACATAACCATGCCATCACAGCAAAGAGGCTAGAGCTAACTACTTACAGTAAATGGAGTTTTGACTTCCTATTGATCTTCTTCGGTTCTTCTCAATGGCTAATCAAAGAAAAAAAATATGGAGGAGGATTCTTTTACAAAGGATATGAGAGTTTGAGATACAAAGACTCTATTTTTTCCCCTTTGAGGCTTTGAGAGACTGAGAGAGTGGCAGGGAGAGTATAATCGTTATCAGGATTTAATTGAGAGAAAAGGAGAGGTCAGAGAATAAAAGGTGAAGAAAAAGAATAGGTAACATCAATTAATTGTCAATTAAGATTGTTAATTTCTAGTAATTGTCAATTAAGATTTTTTGAGAAAAATTAGGGAAGAAACAACTAACAAAGTGGCAGGTAATGGTGAGTAATAGATTTTTTTTAAAATATTTGAGGCCTTATTTGTAAAAATATGATGCCTTTTTTACTTTGAAAAAAAAAAATTTTTTTGAGGCCTAAAGCCCTAGCTTGGGTCGCTTGACCCTTGGGCCGGCCCTGGAAGAAGCTTTATTTTGTTTGATCACCAAAAACACCATCTTTAGCTAAGTGCTCTACATATATATCCCTGTCAAGCAAAAACTCTACAGCACAAAATAAATATGAGCAAATGTCGAATTCAATGTGATATTTACTCAATAATTAGTATAATAGCTGTTATGAAATGCCAACGTTCTTATCATAATCACAAGTTAATATCTCAAAAGAAACTGTTGCAGGCCGGACTTAAATATATATACGTTTTTTTTTTAAATCAAATATATATACGTTTGAAAGTAAGATAATGCGAAGACTATTACCCTCACCAATTATTAGAATGTAACTGTGGGAGACGAAACACAATCGATTACTTTTAATTTAAAAAAAAAACTTTTAAAAATATTATTAACAAAATATACAAAATGTTTTTTTTAACGTACTTAGGTATTATTATAGTTAGCTAATTGAGTTGGTTAGGTGATTCAGAAAATTCTGTTAAATAGTTGCAATCGAAAATTAAGTGTAACCAACCTAAAGGATTAATCAGAGACTTCAAATATAATGTTTCAATAGGTTTCAAAACGTTACGAAGTGTCCGATAGGTTTCAAAAGTTTTTTTTTTAAAACTGGTTTCAAAAGTTACCAATATAATATTGTGTGTAATGATAACATTTAGTGTTGTAAGAAAAATGGGATGGAGGTTTTTTTGTTTTGGTCAATAAATGGGATGGAGGTTTGAGAAGATAAAAGGACATTTGGAAATGTTGATCCAAAGAAATTGTTTGAGTTTGCCCGGTAAGATTAAAAGGAAGAATTAGATAATAGAAAGATGATAATGTGTCAATGTCACAATTCACGCTTGAGGATTAATATAGATATATAGATATAGATAGATATAGATTTCTAAAAAAAGTGTTAGTTTCAATGCTTTTTAACTATTTACTTGCAATTTAGTAATGCTTTATTTTATGAGAAAAAGTTTGATGCACCGACGGTGTAAAGTTTTTTTACACCGTCAACCAATCAGATTTCAAGGATGTGAGAAAATCTCTCTTTTCATTTAATTTCTTTAATTGACATGTCACATCCTTGAAATCTGATTGGCTGACGGTATAAAAAAACTTTACACCGTCGGTGCATCAAAATTAAACTCTTATTTTATTAGTCATGAAGAAGAAATAAAATTGAAAATAATTACTCCATTCGTTTTCATATGTAAGTCACTTTTAGCTAACTATCTTAGATTAATAAAAACAGTTAAAATAAATTTTTAACTTTTTTTTACTAATTTTCCTAAATTAGCTCTATTTAAAAGTTTACTAATTCAATTAATTCTTCTACTTACTTTACTTATACTTTTTATTTTTCTGAAAAGTTGTATTAATATCTCACTATCTCTAAAATTATATTGTTCTATATAACAATGAGTCACTCATTAATGTTCTAATTATACATAGCTTCCATTTTCACCAAAATCCCTCCAACTTTTATATAGCCAAATTCCACATTTAAACTACGGGTTGTCTAAATGACCCTGGGTAAAAAAATGGGTTAAATAACCCAAGCTTAGATGTTCCAATAGTATTATTGCATGTGTCTTTGAAAAATTCCAACTAATGTTATATGTTTCATCATAGAATCTAACTCATTTCATTATTATTGTTTTATATTTTGTCAAATTCATTTTATTAAATAATTTATTTATTCAACTTTTTTTTTGACGGTCTATTTATTCAACTTTAAAATAGGGAGGATTTATTAATTTGAACACACGGTCCGTCCACTCAGTTCAGTCACTGGTTCGAAATTTGGAATGCTATTGTACCACTCTCGGCGCGAGCACGGAGGCGTAGGCATTCATTCATATCTGATATTTTCCAGATAAAGGTAATCCTTCAATTCTCCAATGCACATTTTTGTAACTATTTGTTCGGTTTTACCTTGTTCTTCTTCATGCCTTTAAGGTGTTTGTTGAAATGACAATGAAAGACTATTGATATCTGAAATGTATGTTTGATGATTTTCCAATGCATTTCATGAAAAATTGAATTTCTGTATTATTCAAGATTTCTTCATTTGTGTATGTTTTGGATGAGTTTCATGCAATTTGGTCATTTGGGTATGCAGTGCAGTGCCCATCAGGAACCAGAATGGAAGAAAGCAGCAGGGATTTTTCCAACACCCAATTTGGGTCTTCTTTTGATCCAACTTCTCCTCTCTCCAACACCAAACCCATCACTCCCTCCCTATTCAAATCCAAACCTGTATTTCCCCTTCTCTTCTTTTGTTTCCTTTTAATTAACTGAATCAACATACAGTACAATACAATACTCTACTTATTTTGTAGGTTTTCTTACATGAATGGTGGCTCGCAAAGCCGCAAAACGAACGTGGGGGTTTAGCTGTTGGCGGCGTTGCTTCGATGGAGTAAAATTTTAATAGTATATTTACTTTTGTATTTTAGTTTGTTCATTGGTTCTCTTAGTAATTGCAATTTCTACAATGCAGGAGAGAGAGGGTGTTTTTGTCAGCAGTGATTGCAAAGAGACATGAGGCTAATGTCCTAGAGACTGAAGATGGCATCACAGTTGTTTTCCGTGGTTTCATCAACACTAATCGGACATGTGAAAATGGTTTTCCATCTGAGGTAAATCACATTTCCTTTTTCTTTGGTTTTACCCGACTCTATTAGCTTCAATCAATCTTGTTCTTCTGCTTATTACTAGTATCGCATCAATGCATACCGCTGTGCCTGTGTTGTAGTTCAATTCTTGGGAAATTATGCTTCGCTTTTTTCTTCTATAGCCTTGACTTAGGGAAATAGGAACCCTTTAAATTGAGTTTGTCTGTAAAGTGAGCAAGTGAGGCTACATGCGTGTTTGGGTCAGCGTTATCAGAATTGATTTATATTTGGATATATTTCTGAGAAATGTGAACTTCGTAGGGTATTGTTGTGAAATCCAATTGTGAAGTCCGACGATTGATTGTGTCCTCTGCAGAAGCTAGGTTAGGATTTGTAGCTCCATTCCGGAATTGATTCTGAAGCTAGAATCAGTTGTTTAAAGGCAGTATAACACCCAAAAATTGATTTTGATAGTGGGTAATCAATTCTAACACTTGAAAGAGTGAAGCCAAACATGCTATTTAGCTATCATTGATAAAGTTCATCCAAATGTTGACCATAAAAATCCAAGAGTGGATATAGACCCTTATTTTCTCATTTAGCCAAACTCATTTGAGAAGAGTTTTTTTTTTCTGACTTAACACACCTTATCTGCTACCCCTATAACTGACCCATCTCATCCTCCATTTTTTTTATTTTTAAGGAGTGGGGATCTTTTATATTCAAATTTTAAATGTGTTTCGTCGATAATATACTGCTAATTAACACACTTTTCTGTACCCAACAAAGTAGACACTTTTATATGCCAATCACATCTAATTAGAGTATCTGACATAAACTGTTGTATGCTCGATTGGTACCATATGAAACATGTGATCCTCACCTCAGTGCAACTTGCTGAATGAGTTTCATTGTGAACTATTCTAGTGAAAACATTAGTAAGTAAGAGCAATTCAGGGGAACAGAAGTGACAAATTGGGTTATGGGCTTATGGCATTTTGTGCAGTGGAGATAAAAGAATGCTGAGTTGATTGGTTGGGCAAGAAAAAGATCAGAAATGATTGTATCCAAGAAAAAAAGTTGAAGTGCCATTTATTGAGGAAAAGAAGACAAAAATCAGCCTGGAACAGAAAACTTGTAGAAGCTATCCATGTTCAAAGTGGATAAAATGGTGGTGAAAAAAGTAAGATAACCTATTAAAAACAATTTTCTTCTAAATGGTTATACTGAAAATCTTGTTCTGCTTGGATGTTTTATTTTACTAAGCTAGAAAGTTCCACATCGTTGTAATTGATGAGCTTTTCCGACTAGCAACAAAGACTTTGAGCACTTGGCACCAAAATTATTGCTTTTAAAATATACAGGTTCCTGCATGGTTTATCATTAGGATTACAATTTCCCAAGTTCACTAAATGTTCAATGTCTTTCAACAGGTATATCGCCGCTTCTTGATTGGATTTCCCCACGATTGGAAAAAGTATTCAGCTCACAATTTAGGTGATGAATATATTGATGGAGTGTCAGGTGTTGCAGTTGAAAGCCAAACTGGAAATCCTGTTTCTTGTACAGGATTTTCTGGAAGAAGCATGGTTGAATCTCCAAAAACCCCAATTTTTTTGGAAAAAGACCAATCAGCAAGTGACCCCAAGGAGAAGCAACGAAATAGGCAAGAGATTATAGAGGACAGAGATGATTCCTGTAGTAGGAGGGTAACTAGAAGCATTTCCAAAAGAGGTCACACAATGCTTGTAAAAGATAAGAAGGCTAAAGTAACCTGTGTTAATTCTCCTGTTAGAAGATCTCCCAGACTATGTAATTATAGAAAATAATCTGTTATGCTAAAATAGTGGCGGGTAAATGAAAATGTAAAAGGAATCAATCAGTTTGTTATTTTGTGATTGAAATATGAAAGATGTTAATTGTTTTCGTACATGTGTTTGTATTAAAACTAATTGCATTTCAGTAAACAACACTTCCTACCAGTTTAGGATTCCATTGTCCTACTTGATAATCCTCCTAGACAATTTCAATTAGTTTCTTCTTCAGCCTTTATAAAATTATTAAATCAATCCTCCCTGAAGTTGAGACCATAGGAAGACTTTACCTTTGGCATTATTTGGCAGCTGAAACTTGTTTTCTAGAACCATTATACAGAAAACAGTGACTTTGAAAACTTCTTGAGCCAATTTTTAGGTTTAAATACTCTTTTGGTCCTTGAAATTATAAAGGGAATCAAATCTGGTCCCTGTAAAATTTTCGCATCAAATTGGGTCCCTAAAATTGTTTTTAAATCTAATTAAGTCATTTTGCTCAATTTTGACTAGTCAACTGTCCAGTGGCAAGCCTAGTCAGCTAAGGATGGCCACGTGGACTTTTTCACATCAATTTTAGTCCCTTGAAAAACATTTTAATCAATTTTAGTCTTCGTTCTTCCACCTTCCTCTTCCTCCATAACTCAAATCCTTAAACCCATAAATTCAAAACCCTAAAAAAACATATGTTTATCATATTCACCTTGTTCTTCCTTTTGAATTTATGGGATTTGAGTTATGGAGGAAGAGGAAGAGGAAAAGGGTGGAAGAGGAAGAAGATGAAGGTGGAATAACACTAACAGGGACTAAAATTGATTAAAATATTTTTAAGGGATTAAAATTGATGTGAAAAAGTCCACGTGGCCTTCCTAAGCTGACTAGGCTTGCCACTGGACCGTTGACCGGTTAAAATTGAGCAAAATAACTTAATTAGATTAAAAAAACAATTTTAGGGACCCAATTTGATGTAAAAATTTTACAGAGACCAGATTTGATTCCCTTTACAATTTCAATGACCAAAAGGGCCCAATTACCCATATCTTGTTGGATATCTCGCCTTTCACCTATGTGAGTTGAGTTGTTCTCTTAACTTAATGCTTTTTTCCTACACCACCTTGGTTTCCTTGAGATTTTTTAGTTAATTATGTTACAGGCCTAAGCAGAAAATTTTTGAGGGAGGAAAATATGTGATCTTAGGGCTTATTGAAAACAAAAATGATTCGTAGACACGTTTACCGTTGCAACTCTAAATACTTCTTTGCAATAAATTTAGTGGCAGTCATATTGCGGAGGGCTTATTGAAAACAAAAATGATTCGTAAACACGTTTACCGTTGCAACTCTAAATACTTCTTTGCAATAAATTTAGTGGCAGTCATATTGCTGTTGAAATCAAGTGTTAGAGTCAAGTCCCACATCGGAGAAGCCAAGGTAAGAGGGAGAGTTTATAAGGAGATGGACCCATAAACCTAATGCCTTAAGGTTTTGGGTTAAGATGTGGTGTCCAGATCCTTCTTGGTGTCTCCTCTCGGCCTTGGCCCATGGGTCCTCGCCGTGACTCTCCCAACAATTGCGGTGGTTTAACCCCCCCAAAGATATTTCCTCTGGATATCCCTTAAAAAGTTTCTTGGGAATTTTGTTTCAAAAATGCTTCCTGCAAATTTTCTTACGAAAAATATTCATGCCAATAGTTTTGAGGCAAAATGCGCAGGAATGTCCGAAGCAAAACCCACAAGTAAGAGGGTTTCAAGTTGTCCTCTACTGTTTTGTGGTTCGAATCTCGAGACTACTGGAAAAAGTAGGAACCTACAAATCTAGAGAATGAGAAAGTCCTACTAAGTTGTGTCAAATGTTAGCTTGTCCAACGTTATAATCATACCTAGTATGAAAAGGGAGAAAAAGACAAGAACTTGAAAAGCTAGACAATGATTTTTATTTTACTTGTGCCAAATGTTTACTTATCCAACATTATTAAACTTATATCTTAGGACCGGTACAATCGGTTGAACCAAAAATCGATGACAAATTCTTGGGTGGACACACACATAACACATCATATTTTCGATAACCGACTAATTTGGTCATTACGTTTGAAGCCATGAGTTAATAACTTGTTCCTCAAACTTGTTATGAACCAACTTTGTCAAAACCTCAAGTAAATACACATGAATAGTTCATCATTAGAAAGAACCGGCTTGAATTTTGTTTCTTGGGGAGGCTATTATGTGAGGAATGATATTGTCAATATTTGAGCCTACAAGTCTACAACATGTGAGTAATGATATATACACACCTCCTTATTTACACACTTCATTTTCACCTATTTTTATTTCTATCTCTCTCATCTTATCATCTATCACATCTTATACTTTCTCTCTCTTACTTTTTCTTTTCTTCCTATCTCTCTCCTCCTCCACCTTTTTCCACCTCAATTTAGAGGTGTGGACAAATAATTATTGCCTCAAACTTGTCATGAACCAACTTTGTCAAAAGCTCAAGTAAATACACATGAATAGTTCATCATTAGAAAGAACCGGCTTGAATTTTGTTTCTTGTGGAGGCTATTAAGTGAGAAATGATATTGTCAATATTTGAGCCTACAAGTCTACAACATGCTAACTACACTATACAAAGCTTTTCACTATTGTTGTGCTTTTATGACATTTTATGCTTAAGGGGTGTTGAAGCACTTGTTTAATTCTTATTGATGTTTTGTGAAGCTTCTCACTTTATGACAGTCAAAAACTGTCACAAAAGTGAGGTGTTTGTTAGTTTCAATATTGTAGCGTGGTTTGTGTGTCATTATTGATTTTCTCATGTAAAAAAGATCATTATCATGTTTTACATGAGCAAATATTTTGTCTATCTCTCTTTATATGTATGTAATAATTAAACTAGTATGTATACCCGTGCCGATGCACGGGACATATTTCAAAGTATATAATAATTTTCTTTTAATTATATAGAATTATTTATTTTGTATGAATGAACAAAAAATTTAGATATAATTTATTGTGTTTTTAATTTGTTTATGATATAATAATACAATAATTTGTATGATTTTTGTTTTTATCCTTTTATTTTCGTTTTTCATATCTCCAAATAAGATGATTGAAAATATGAATTACATATTAAATATACTTGTGCCGTTGCACAGGGGCATATTTCCGAACATATCAAAACTGTTTTTAATATATGGATTAATTTTTTTTATATAAATGAAAAATAATTGATTAATGTGTTTATGATGTAAGAATATAAGAAATTACATGATTTTCGTTTTTTTATTTAGTTTTTCCTATCTCTAAATACTTATACACAATTTATAACATATGGAAAATGTGATAGAAAAAATGGATCACATTAAATTACTTTTTTTACCGTATATAATTTTGATTTCATAATCCATAAATAAATACGGACATTTAAAAAAATATATAAAGAATGCAACAGATAGCTCATTCGGAGCATTTGAAACAGAGGCTTTGAAATGGGATATGCGGAAAAAGATGGAGAAGCTTTCATGTAATTTGGGAATTGCTCTCTCTCCCTCTCCCTCTCCCCCCTCCCTCTCCCATTCCCCCACCCCTCTCTCTCTGTCTCTGTCTCTCCCCCTCCCTCTCCCTCTCCCTTTCCCTCTCCCTCTCCCTATCCCTCTCCCTCTCCCTCAACCCATAAAATCATAATAAAATTTGCTTTTTTGTTATTTTTAATTAGAAATATTTTAATTTCCCTGTCGGATCCTATTTTCAAAATCAAATTGTAATACTTCTGTATATCTACTCCTAAAAATATTTAAAAAGTCTAGAAAAAGTATATAAATTATATTAAAACATTTTCTATTAGTTTCCACTTGAAGGTATTTTCATGCAAAATGTTCCTCATCCAACTTTTTACTATGTAACCTAAACACCAATAAATATAGAATATATATTTTCAATCCCTGTGTGACTATATATTGATATATATTTACTTCTTAAAATTTAATTTTGATTATTTTTAACTTGGAAATATTTTAAAGTTAATGTTCTTCCCTGTGAGATCCTTATTTTCACAATAAAATTGCAACGCTTCTGTATATCTACTCTTACAATTATTTAAAAAGTCTGAAAAAAGAACTAAAATGATAACAAAACAATATTTCTATTAGTTTCAACTTGAAAGTATTTTCATGAAAAATGATCATCCCCGTATGAGCTTTTTAATATATAACAAACATAAAAAAATTAAACTATATATCTTCATTTATTCCAATTCTCGTCAAAATTTCCTTATATATATGTATATACACCTTTAAACTTATGAAAAAAATTCTAAAATTACACTTTTTGTTATTTTCAACTTGAAAATAGTTTAATATAAATGTTCTTCCCCGTGAGATCTATATTTTCACAATCAAATTAAAATTGTTTTGTATATCTACTCTTAAAATTATTTAAAAGTATGGAAAAAGTACTAAAATTTTGTTATAACATTTTCTATTACTTTCAATTTAAATTATTTTCATGCAAAATGTTCCTCTTGTAGGAGTTTTTTTACTATATCATTAATAAGTATAGACTAAATATGTTTATTCTTCTCTAATTCCCCGTGGAAGCCCTATATTCACAATCAAACTATAGTGTTTATATATATCTACTCCTAAATTAATTAAAAAGTTTGGGAAAAGTACAAAATTAAATTAAACCATATTTTCTATTAATTCCAACTTCAAAGTATTTTCATGTAAAATTTTCCTACCCGTATGAGCTATTAAATATGTAATTTAAACATAAATAAATAAAAGGTATATATGTTCATTTATTTCAATTCCCGTCAAAATTTTATATTTTTATATACATTTTACTTTAAACTTATGAAAAAAATCTAAAATTATATCAAAGTCTATTGTTTGTTATTTTCAAATTGAAAATATTTTAATATAAATGTTCTTCCACGTGGAATCTCTATTTTCACAATCAAATTAAAATGGTTATGTATATCTACTCTTAAAATTAATTAAAAGTCTAGGAATATTACTAAAATTATATTAACATTTTCTATTAGTTTCATTTTAAAGTATTTTCATGCAAAATGTTTCTCATATAGGAGCTTTTTACTATATAATTTTTGTTTACAACAACTATATAATTAATAAATATAGAGTAAATATGTTTATATTTCTCTAATTCCTCGTGGGAGCCCTATAATCACAATCAAATTATAATGCTTATGTATATCTACTTTTAAATTATTTAAAAAAAAGTTATGAAAAATTACTAAAATTATATTAAAACATTTTATATTAGTTTTAACTTTGATAGTATTTTCTTGCAAAATGTTCTTCATGTAGGAGCTTTTTACTATATAATTCATAATAAATATAGACTAAATATGTTTATTCTACTCTAATTCCCCGTGGGAGCCCTATGTTCACAATCAAATTATAATGTTTTTGTATACCTACTCTTAAATTATTTTTAAAAGAATGAAAAATTACTCAAATTATATTAAAACATTCTCTATTAGTTTCAACTTGAAAGTATTTTCATGCAAATTATTTATCGTGTAGGAGTTTTTTACTATATAATTAATAAATATTTATTCTTCTCTAATTCCCTGTGGGAGCCCTATATTCACAATCAAATTAAAATGATTTTGTAAATCTACTGTTAAATTATTTAAAAAGTTTGGGAAAAGTACTAAAATTAAATTAAATCATATTTTTTATTAATTTCAACTTGAAACTATTTCCATGTAAAATGTTCATCCTTGTATGAGCTTTAAGTAGCTTACACAAATAAATATAGACCATATTATTTGTTAATTTATTCCACTCCCCCGTGTGACAAATTTTAAATATCAAAATTTCATATTTTTATGTATTTTTACTTCTAAACTTATTAAAAAAAGAAAAATTCTATAATATTGATAAATTTTTTTTTGTTATTTTAACTCAGAAATATGTCAGTGTTAATGTTCTTCCCCGTGGGATCCGTAATTTTTTTTTCTATTTTTTTATATATAATTCGAATATAACTATTTTCAAAGTAATATGGAAGAACCGAGCATATACATAAATTAATCTTCCCAATAGAGTTAATTTATTCATAAATAAATATACATGTAAATTTATTCCAATCTCGTGTGAAAAAAGAATTTAAGTTTTTAAGTTCTGAAGAAAAAAAATCTTTTAATACCCGTAGAAGTTCTAGTTTTACCTTTTAATTTATGTTACTCTTAATATATTTCCTTCTAAACATAGTAATGAATAATTATAAAAAGCATATATGCTGCCAGTAAGCATGAATTTCAATAGGGTAACTAATGTTATGCCAATTGATTTTCTCATGGGCGGTGGGTGGAAGTTGCAATAAATAAAAGCATTGAAGCGTGGTCTTCAAGGATTTGGCTTCTCAAGAATTCTACGTGTGCTATACCAAGTAGAAATGATCTGCTAAAATTAAATCTACAAAAAGTTCATATTCAATTTAAAATCAATACTGATTATATTTCTATCGTCTAGGTGTCAATGTCAACCAAAGCAAAATGGTATGGTTCTTCAAGAGAAATTACTAACCAAAAGGATAGAAAGCATATAGCAGGGGCATATAAACCTCTGTTTTCATTTATTAGGGTAACCTCGTCAATCCCATACATTGTAAAACATCCCTTACATAATTGGAAAAGAGGGGACTATAGGTCTACTGTCATAACATTTATCTACCACAATCACCAAACAAATTTTTTAAT
Source organism: Lotus japonicus (assembly GCF_012489685.1). Taxonomy (NCBI): domain Eukaryota; kingdom Viridiplantae; phylum Streptophyta; class Magnoliopsida; order Fabales; family Fabaceae; genus Lotus; species Lotus japonicus. The sequence continues at coordinate 70,064,556 of NC_080043.1, forward strand.
ATGAATCAACACATTACATTAGTAACATACAATGGCGGTCACAACCTCTAAACTTCAACTACGTACAACACTATCCCCTTTATATCTTCACATAATTTAGTGATATGATTTGTTGATTCATTCCTTCTTGTTCTGCGGGTGTCCTGCATAACTTAACCTTCAAACAATAATTGTACAAATTGTTAGTCCTTGAAAAATACGCTAATGTTAAGGGCAATCTCTTACAACATCTTATTTCACATAAAGATTCATAAAAAAAACTACCAGAAGCAAGTAATGACACATAGTTAGAGGTAACCAACTTGTATCACTCCTTGTAAGATTCATCATTGCTCACATAGTATGCTATCTCTGCAAGATAGAAACTTTCATAAAATCAATATCAAAATCTGTCAAATAAACAATCATTTTATAAATTCACTCCTATTCAATTTAAGAAAACTTAGAAATATAAAAATTGAACCAATCATAGAATCGTAATCAATTTTCCAAATCAAATTAAAATTAAACAAAACTGAAAGGAAAAAAATTAACAATAAAAACACTTCCAAAAAATCGTCCCTTCATATAGCAGGTCCTGCAAAACAGTCAGATACATTGTTCCAATGAATAAAATCACTATCATGGATGAAATATTTCCCAAAATTAAAAGTACCAAATATGAATGCACAATACTAAGTTAAATAAAATAGTTGAAACAAAAACCTTATCATCCATGATAATCATATCGATCTTAGTTGTTTGTCCTCAAACACGAATGAGAAAAAACACTACCATTTCAATACGTATGATTTTTTTTCAACAAAAAAACATACATAATGAAATTTGACATTAGCTATTTTAGTAATAATGCATGTCTTATCCACATACACCCTACAAAGTGAGAATAATCAAAACAAACATTAAACTCTATTACAATTCTATGTTTCCTAAGCTATTTTTGTGATGAGTTCATTGAACATGATTAGTACCACCATTGCTCCCTCTCCTGTTGTATTCTTCAGCAACTGTCTTTGCATTAAGCATTTGATTCTTATTCTGCAAAGTGAAAAAATCTATCCCTGAGGTATGAATTCTGCAAATAATTTTAAGTATATCTTTTCCTCTTCATTGTTATGCCTTTTTCCTAGCGTGTTGAGCTGAAACTCTATTCCTCAGCAGCCTTTGTCCTTTGTCCACTAAGTGCCATCCACATCTAAGCTGCTTCAGTGCAAGACTGCAACCCCTCTGTATAATCTCGCATACTTCCGTCGGAAACCATAGCCATAGTCTAATCTTAAATCACCTTTAATTAGACAAAACCCAAACCCTGCATCCTGATTCATGAAACAGGCAATGAAACCATGTACAAAAACAGCAAAATATATCAAAGAATTATAAATGGAGGTGAAGACTGAATGCAAAACAAAGAAGGAAGAAAGAAGGTGAAATTAAAAGGCTTCTTACCGAAATGGAATTAGATGAAACTGAAGAGCTGCTAAGAACGATGCTGAAATAAGTCGTAGATTGAAGGGTTCTTACCGATCATCTTCGATGAAAATTCCAAAGGTCATCGCTGCTTAGTTTGGAAACAGAGAAAAAAAGTGCATTAGAAAGCACCATGTCGTAGCTTCAGAACAGCGAAGAAAAGTGAACGAACAATCAAGTGTTAGGACTAAAAAGAAAAAGAAATCAGACCTGAATTAATGTGGTACATTGAATCCCATCAATTGAATCTTAAATATATTCAGAATTCCAACGTGTTATTTTTTTTTTTAAGTCAAACTAAAGGTTTAAATAATTTTTTAGAAAAAGTTTGATTGGTCAATAAATGGGTAGTGGGAAACAAATTCAAGAGGTATCATTAATAAGAGGCATTATACTTATTAAAAAAATTCAAAATAAAAATAAATTAAGTGGCTTATTACCTAGCTACCCTCAACTTAATTCCAATTATCAAAAGTACCACTTTGAAGTTTCCTAAAGTAGTAATAACATTTTCTTTTTGATTTATTTAATTCTTGGAAAAATGGTTGAAAGGTCCCTCAATGCTTGCCAAGTGTCATTTCTTTCCTTCTTATAGTTTCTCTTTTATATTGTATTTAGATATATGTGCGACCTTGTATTAAGAGAGGGTTAGGCACAAATTTTTCAACATTAGAATTAGGTCTTTATTTTGCCTCTCTTTCACCTAAGTATCTTGATCACCTTGCTAGAAGTTTGCCTTGCCACCCACTGACCAGTAGTGTGACGGGTGCAGAAATGGATCCTCCACATTTTCCCCCTTTCCCTTCTACAAGTACATCACGCCCTCCATGTTTATCTTCTTCCTATTTTGATATCATCATTGAACAATTTTTGGCTTTTTTGTAGCGTACTTAAGAGGTTCAGCTTCATTTCGCAAGAGAGTGCAAGAGTGAGCTTCATAGTGAGTGAGCTTTAGTTGATACCGTTGGTCCACCAATTAGTATTCCAAGATAATGAAACCAAGCCACAGCTGACACATGATTGACATGAAATTAAGGATTTCTATGGTCTGCAAGGACACAACTTGATCATGTTTGAAATATATAGAGGACTCCATCTTCCGTATTTCTATCTACAACGATGACTCAAGAGATTCATTATGGTGTTGGGATTTTTCCACATGATCAAGATTTGGGTGAAGATGTTGTTACAGATGTGGTGCCAGAGCCAGTTCTAGAGGTGGTTTCAGGCAACAGTACCCAGATGGATGTTCCAGAAGTGAATCCCGCCGCTGATGGTCCAGATGACGGTTTACACTTCACTTTCTTTCCCATCTCATTTCACACTTTTTTTTTTCTATTTCTCTAAACATTTCCTATCACATCACAAATCATATCACTCATTTCTCTCATTTCTCTTCTTATTTACCTAAGGTGAAAGTGGAAATGGGATGTCAATAGAATATTACTCCTTTGAACACCAGCAGTTCAATCTCATATGAAGAAGACCTGAGTATTTTGGAGGGTCTAGCCTTTTTTTGTTAATATGTTATATCTACTTTTTGTTGTACCATAGCGCTAGTTATTCTAAAAAACAATTTTTTTCATAAAGATATCAACACATAAATGACATCTTTTTAATTTTCGTTTACCGGATGCAATTTTAGTATCATCAATCATGTCTCCGAATCAATTATACTAACACCAATTATACTAACACCATACTAACACCGATCCAAACACACAAATCACAAACTAAGTCAATAAGCAATCCAAATTTTATAACGTTAGCCTCAGTACTGAACATACACAGGCCCTTCTCCCAGGGATGGATGTAATAAGACCTAGTAATCCTCAAATAATCTTCACAATATTACACTTCCATAATTAATTAATTATCTACTAACTCTACTCCTCATTCCAAATTCCCCCCCCCCCCAAACGGAGGTGGAGGTGAAGTAATGATGATACGGGTGAAACTTATAATCAACTATAATGCATACCTACCAACAAGGACCAACACAATTGATAAATAACTGAGTTCTTTAAGCATTTAGTCTAGGGTTCAATTCATGGACGATGCGCTTAAAGAAAAATCTATTGAGAGAAACACATACCCACTTAATGTGATCTCCGAGAAGATTAGACTCATGGCTGCGGCCGTGGAGATACAGCTTTGGAAACCAGAACTATAATGCATAACTTACCACTTCTATGACTACCACATGGCTAAGGTCTATAAAAATTGAACGTAGGACGGACCCCTGATTTTGAGAGCAACGACTATAAAGTTAACAACAAAATGTTTTTCAAAATCATTCATCATAATCTACACCAGAATTCTCACAAAGACACAAACCCTCCCTTCTCAGCCATCAGTTTTCTCATGGGTAAAATCTCTCTAGAATGACGAGGAAAATTAAACATAACAAGGGTAAGGGCAAAAGACAAAAAGTGAAGTCATATAAAATATCAGTCTAAGAATCTCATGTTAAGTCTACTGAGGAGCTGGATGATTGGATTTGTACTCTTGCATTCCAGTCTGGTATCTTTCCTTATCTCTCAGTGCTTTATCCTGATAAACCTGCATTAAATCAACAAAAAAATTGTATAAAAAAGTATTGGAGATAAATAAAACCACAAAATAATTTCAAACAAATAAGGATAGTAACTTTCATGTCATCTGTTTCTGGCCAGCAAGGGTATTTTGATTCTATAGTTAACGTACAACTATTTCTCTAAAAAAAAATTATAATCAAGCAAAAGTGAAAGCCAATATCACAACAAATATAGTCCTCCCCACAATTATAGCCTTCTTAATAATTTCACACAGAATTGAGAAGCCATTAGAAGCAGTTATCATTACCACACAGCCTCCATTTATTTTTTGGCAGTGGACATTGACAGTAGCAAAAATAAGAATGTTAAGATGGATGATTGGCCCCTCTAGAAATGATAAGATACACAATGGGCGGATAAGAGGAGATATAGGGGTAGTGTCTCTAGTGTGAGGACTGAGGACTAATACGGAATAAATAAGGTGGTATGGAGTATGGACAGGTACAAAGAAGACATTTGGAAATACTGGTGAGAAGGGTTGGTGACATGGTATTTAGTCCTGTGAAAAGAGGTAGAGGGAGGCCAAAAGGAACTTGGGAAGATATTGTTAAAAATGATCTCATTATCAATAGTATCCCTCATAATCTAGTTTTTTATTGAGCTCAATGATGCAATGTGATCCATATAGTTGACCTCACTTAGTAACAAAGCTTTGTTGTTGTTGTTTGACATTGACTATTTCAACCACAGAACCTCCTTTAGAAGCCAATAGGGAATAGAGTTGGCTTTGAATAAAGCTTGTGGGAGATTCTCAAATGCCTAAAGGACACCATGATAGCTACAACTAAAAAAGGCCCTGATTACTTTCTAATCTTCTGAAGATATTACGATGTTGTTTCTCATTTACACACTCCCACAAAATTTGTATAAATAGTTCAAGTATTTCCATGAATATTTACAATGAATGAGAATCTGAGGATTGGTCAAATTTAGTTTTGTTTGTGTTCAAATAATAGATTGCTGGGCATCTAGCTGAGTTTGCAGATCAGAGAACCAAAGCTTTTTAGAGATCTAACACATGTCTAGATGATCTACCATATCCACAATAGCTACATTTGACTACAAAGTTGAACAGTATCAGGCATATCATTCATTTTATGAACCTTAAATTGGGTTTTAATGTAATGTTTGTCTGTTTTCTATGAGATAACGAAGAGAAACGAAGGAAAATGATCCATGTGCCTAGATAAAAATAGTCCACATACAGATAAACTTTCATTATTTTTACCTGAAGATTTTCATACGGTATGCCAGAAAGAAAATAAAACAACAACCCTGAGCAACGGTAAAAAGTGCATATCTTATACCTGTCTTTCTGCTTCAGACAGATTGCTCCACAGAAACCCAATCCTCTTACTAATTTCTTTCTCTTGCCCTTGAAATGAGGGCCTTAGCCTGGCATAATTCTCAGCAAAGAAGAAATTGTAACCACTCCTGTTCGACTTTGGTAGAGATGGATCACGTAATGCCGATTTTGATTTCTTTCGCGAACTAGGCATGCCTTCAGCATAAGAACTCTGAGACACATTGTCAGGAACATGATACAGGATACCTTTCACCTGTTCAGAACCCAGGCTCACTGTAACTATATACCCACCATCAAATTTCCCATCAATTGTTCCAGGCACCACAGAACCAGGTGTTGGTACTGGACTAACTGCATTTAGGTTCCCATCAATTGTTCCAGGCACCACAGAACCAGGTGTCTGTGCTGGACTAACTGCATATTAGAAAGCAAATCCTTATCAAAGATATACATGAAAAGCATATCCAGTTACCCACATAGATTAGAAGGACACAAGCTAAAAAGTAATGTCAAGTGAAAACTCAAGAAACAAATTGTCTATGAAGGGTATTCCAAAAAACAAAAGCACATATTTACTATGATTATGTCGCCGGATAAAGAACTTCGGCATCGGTGCAGTAAGAGTCTTAGCTGGTGCAGCAGAGGCAGCCGCTGCTGGATGAGGAGCAGAGGTTGTAAACGTGAAGGGAGTGAAGAATGAGGCTCGGCCACACACAAAAATAGGGTTTTAGACCAAATAGGTCGTGATTTTAAAACAGGTCTGGGCCCATTTGATGTGCTGCTCGTAATCGCAAAATCAGCGATTAACCCAGAATGCAACTATTTAATCGTGATTTTGACTACTATGCTTGTACTAGTAGTCTAGTAGTAGAATATTAGCCTAAATATGTAGCATTAGGTTAGGCCATAATATAACTTCTAAATGAGACTCAATAAACTTTGTGATTCGGTTTTTCCAAATTTGGGGCATTTGGAATGGAAGGGACCATTTGCCACATGGAGAAAGTGAGCAGGTTAAAAGCCAAAACTGAAGCCATAGAGGGTTATTTGGTAAAGGGCCAATAATTAAGGGTCATTTGCATAACAGAAACACATCAAGACAATTAAAGAAAAAATGAAGAATCATTTGGAAGTCTCTTCGACCTCTGCTATAATTATAAGAAACTAAAGATACTGCTTTTATGTGAAAACAAATATAGATACAAATGAATATGTGAAGCCTTAAAGGAATAATCAAATCTAAATGCTCCATTGACTTACCCTGAACAGGTATATCATTCACAGCAGCACCTTCCCTAATGGGTGTGGAGCTATTGGCAAGGCTCCTATTGCCAGGGTCTGGATAAATGGAATTACTGATTGGTCAAAGATTAAAAAAGCACAACATAATTGCGGGTGGGAAAAGGGGGCCGGGGGGGAATATTCATCTTTTCTTACCAGGTGTTGAGGAAGGAGGGACTTGCTTCCGAAAATAATATACTTGCTCAAAGTGATAAAGCAACGATAAATAGTACCTGCGCACCATAAATGATGCGCTGGTTATGGTATCTCGGAACTTAAAAGCCAGAATCACTTCCTTCCATTTACGATCGTCAAGTACCTATGTTAATTTAAGAGCAAACTTAGGATAAGTCATTTAGAAAAGTTTTTTTAAAGAGAGAAATCAATCTACAAAAATTTCAACATCACCGAACTTCATCATAGCTAGATTTCAAACTCAATCTCTACAATCAGCATCAAATCTGCTGAAAGGACATACTTCCATTACCTTAGCTCCTAACTCAAGTTAAATGAATACATATCATGAAAGAGATGAAAAAAGGAAAAAGAAAAGAAAACATATATGTTTCATCACACAAGGTGACTGATTTTCAAAAATTAGTAGAGATATACAACCAATTATGGTGTCATTTGATCTATGTAACATATCCCACCTAGTGAGAAAAGGGATTGGTTGTTGCTGTAGTAGCAGAGAAATACACAATGCATACCTTTTCAAGACCACCACGAGATGTTACTTCTATAAAAAGGCGATATAGATCTAGCGGCTTTCCTCCTATAGTAGGAACCCTACACAAACAAAAAGGGAAAAGTAGACAATTTTAACTCTAAATTTTCTTAATCATCTACTCTGTATACTGTTGTAAATGCGAAAAGAATTAAAAGCAAAAATAAAGAAAACAAGGATTTACGAGTTTTAGCCAATTAACGCCTACATCATTGGGAGCGGCTATATTTCTTGTTATAACCAAGTGCAGATTTACATAGGGTATTTATATAACCATAAGCACATCACTCCAATACAAGGAGTAAAACCCCCAAAATCTCCCATCTGCCGTACCTCAACCTATCTAATCGTCCACACCACCAACATTGATAAAGCCTCAAAAGGAATTTTTACCTCCGCTCCACTCCGCTAAATAATATGACCCTCATAAAACACACACCCCGCCCCATAAACACCTAAAATCAAATAGGTAAGAGAAAAGAATAGGTACACCATAAAATCAATAAGGAAGAATCAAACTCAATAAAACTAACTGATCTTAAAAGTAAAACAAAATCAACCATAAAATTCTCAATGGCCTTCATTTAAAATGGCACCCTAGTCCTTCAGTACTGCTTCACTCAAGCGAAGTTTTAAGAGCACAGTAAAAGTGACACTCCATACAAGGCAAATCCATCTTCCATTTCATTCCCCTCATTAAATTACCACAAAGAAAGCTTAGCATTAATAAATATACATCAATTTCTCTCCCTAGCTGCAGCTAAATGATAACTGGGCACGAGGGAAAACCCAAAAAGCACACAACTTTAATCTCAAACAATGGAAATTAACAAAACCCACAACCGCAAAAACAAGAATTAGCAACAAAAACGAAAAGGGCACTTGTTGAATCAAGAAAAACAGACCCACTTACTTAAATTTGGTGCCGAATGATTTGTGAAAAGATTGAAGGTTCTCCCAGAAGAGATTGGCATCACGAGTGAGGTCCTGGTAGAGAGCGGTTGGCGGAGGGTAAGGGTTGGCATTTCCGTTTCCAACATTCTGAAGCTGATGATGTTGATGTTGTTGTTGTTGTTGTTGCTGCGTTCCTGAGTCACTTGTTGTTGTCATGTTAATTTCTTGCTTTTCTATTCCTAAATCTTAATCTATGCTATGCTATGCTTTCACACCTCCAAAAAATTACATTACATAGGTTATACTAAAACTAAAACTAAAACCTTAGGTTATAAACAATATTGATATACCGCATCTCATCTACATTCAGAATGAAGTGATATGTTTGTTTCATGTAATCAAAATAGAAAGTGATATAGGTTAATAAAATATTTATTTGGCATGAAGATTATCAATAAAGTTTACAAAATGGGTAATTCAATTATATTCTTTCTAATTTTAAAATAAATTTATTCAAATAAAATATTTTTTAAGTTTAATTGTGATGCACAACCACCGGTGTAAAACAATTTTACATTGAGTTACCAATAATAATCATATTGTGTCAGGAATTGTTATTAGAACTCTTATTAGAACTCTCTCCTTCAAACTATTCTTACCCCCTTTATGCTAAGAAAAGTCTAAAATACCATTTTTAAATAACTTCTCCAAACCTCCCACCACCCCACTTTCTTCCATTTCAAATTTTCCCTCTAAACCTCCCACCACCCCATATCCCATTTTCATTTACAACTTTCTTTTCACCAACTTCATCTTCCTTTCCTTTCCAAATCACCATCTTCATCTTCCTCTTCATCTTTAACGGCACTACCAGCTCCAACCGCCACCCGCCTTCGGGATCTTCGTCGCCCGCCGCTGCTACCATCGCCAAGTCTCTCGCGTGCCGCCCCAGCCACCGTCGCCACCTTTTTCCCCGTCGCGATCTGGTTAGTTTTCGGGGACCCGATCTCTGTAACGATTCGCACTTTAAAAGTGTGTTAGGCATACACTTTTAAAGTGTGATTCATACGCACACACTTTAAAATTGTGATACATAGGCACTTTACAGTGCGATTCAGACGCACTTTGAAGTGCGTATCGCACTGTAAAGTGCGTCCACTGAGCAATTCCATTTTTGTTTACTCACTCTTATGTAAATCATTTCATTATTGGTACAGATATGGCAAGAACTAATAATTCTAACCAGCCACTTCAAGTCCTTGTGAGCAGATGTCATCCCACTATGTCTGACCATAAAAGGCGTGAAGAAGCTCGTGCTGTCGTGCATCTCGTGCAACCCCAGAGCCTGAACCTGAAGATGTCCCTCCCATTGTAAATCAGCCTCATGAGAATGATGATATGCGTGATGCCAGAGTTGATGAGGAGCATGAGGAGGAAGGTTCTGGTGATGAGGAGGAGGAAGATGATAATGAGGGTGGGCAGGATGAGGATGAGGATGTGCAAGTGGAGGATGAGGAGGAACTATACTTTCCAGGGGGGCTTTTAAGCTGACTTTGTTGAAGATCTTCAAGAGACATGTAGCATATCAAGTTTGGAAGTCTTACAAATATCCAAATGAGACAAATCTGGGTGTCTTGAAGACTTACCATCATGGGAATGCTTTGAACGGGGAGGGGAAAGAACCAAAGTACCTCATTAAGTACGTAAAGGGAAGGGCTAAGGCGGCTGGTCTACAGAGTTTGATGACGTGCAACCTGCCCTCGGTGGATAAGGCCATGTTATCGGCGTTTCTAGAGATATGGCACTCGAAGACTTCCTCTTTTCATATGTCGTTCGGGGGGATGAACATCACACTGGACAACGTAGCTTCATTGCTACGCATCCCTGTCACGGGGAAGTTCTTTACTCTCCTAAATCTGAACCCTAAACTTAATACTCAAAAAAATACAAGTCCAATGCCCCCTAAAGGATACCATAAGGACTATTTTAATCATCATTCATTTCTTGAGGTCTTCTTCCTCTTCAGGTCCAGTCCTCCTCTTGTTCAGGTCTAGTCTTCCTCTTCTTTAGGTCTACATGGACTCTGTCGATTCAGAAGTTGGTGCCTGATGGGGTGGTCCGTTCGCTCATATTTATGGGATCGACTTTTTATCAGATCCCATCATAATTAGCATCTTTGCGTATTCATAATAAGTAAGGATGGTCACCCCTACATTAGCTTCGCACAAATAAATATACAATAAAGAGAAAATCTTTACATTTCATAATCACAATCGATTTCCCTCTCTAGTTGCAGCTAAAATGATAACTGGGCACGAGAGAAAACCCAAAAATCACACAACTTTAATCTCAAACAATTGAAATTAACAAAACTCACAACCGTAAAAACAAGAATCAACACAAAAACGAAAAAGGGAACTTGTTGAATCAAGAAAAACATACCCACTTACTTGAATTTGGTGTCGAATGATTTGTGAAAAGATCGAAGCTTCTCCCAAAAGAGATTGGCATCACGAGTGAGGTTCTGGTAGAGAGCGGTTGGCGGAAGGTAAGGGTTGGTGGGTGTGAGTGAGGCAGAGGCATTTCCGTTTCCAACATTCTGAAGCTGATGACGATGTTGTTGCTGCGTTCCTGAGTCACTTGTTGTTGTCATGTTAATTTCTTGATTTTCTATTCCTAAATCTTAATCTATGCTATGTTATGCTTTCACACCTCCAAAAAAAATTACATAGATTATACTAATACTCTGTTTGGTAGAGTAGAGAGAGATAGAGAAGAGAAAGATAGAAGATAGAAGTTGAGTAGAGAGAAATAGATGAGAAATATAGTAGATTTAGAGGTTGTTTGGTATGATAAAAAAAAGAAGAGAGATAGAGAAGAAAGAATGTTACTTTTTGTGCACAATGACATTTTTACCCAAAATATATAATATTACAAATTGATTATAAACTTATACTCCATCCGTTCCTATATATAAGGTCACTTTATCTAACTCTCTTAGATTAAGAAAAGTAGTTATAAGTGATAAATTTGTAAAAGAATTTATCCACTTTCCTATATTACACTTAGAGCATCTCCAATGGGAGTGTCTCACACTAAAGAGACTCTCTCACTAGTGTCTCACACCATTGGAGAAAAACTGTTCTTCCACCATGTCTAATTTGGATGTGGTAGTGTAGACACTTCTCTCTCATGTGTCTCTCATAAATATGTTCATATAAAATATTATTATATTTGCTTATCATTTAATCACCTAAAGTATGTAGTTGATTGTGGGGTATACGAGAGAAACTTTTAAGAGTTTTTTAGTTGGAGTAAAAAATTAGAAAGTGGTTTAGATGATGTGACACTATGAAAAATTGTAAAGAATGAAGTGTAGACACTCTAGTGAATGATATGGATAAAGATGCTCTTATTTACTTTCATATGAATTTCTCTCTCTAAGTTATTATTTCAAAATTTCATTATCTCTTTCATATTAAATATGAGGATAGTTTAGGAAGAAAATATTTAATGTTTCATTGATACTGTAAATGAACTTATATTTAGAAAAAAAAAATCCATAAAAATGGACTTATATATAGGAACGGAGGGAGTATTAAATAAAGATGTAAAATATATATGGTTTATAAATATTAAAAATATATATGGTTTATATAAATATAAGAAAAACAATCTATTTATATATACTTAAAGTATTTATTATAAGTATATGGTGTTGCCTGAAGGTGTGAGTGAAGAGAGGGTGTTGCCTGAAGGTGTGAGTGAGGAGAGTGTGGTGCATGAGGGTGTAAGTGAGGAGGGTGTGGTGCAGGAGGTTGTGTGTGAACAGAGGGTGCTACCTGAGGGTGTGAGTGAACAGAGGACTGTGTCTGAAGTTGTGAGTGAACAGGGGGTACAACAAAAGATTGTTAGCCTGATTGGGGAGCACATATCAGATGATGACAGCTTGGATGATGATTATGAAGCACTGAGTGGGGATGAAGAATCTGATGATGTGAGCCTTGATGACTCAGACTTTGATGAGAGATGGGAGTGGACTACTGTTTTGCCAACTGGAGATGTTGAAGCTGTAACTGGTTTGCTTGGTTCACAAAACCCCAATTCTACCAACTATGACAGTTTTGAAGATGAGTATGGGGACTCTTCAGACCTAGATACTCCACCCGGAAGTGATTCAGATACTGAGGAGAGACCCAAGTTTCCTAAGTTCAAGCAAAAGGAAGATGATTCTGAAGTCAGGTTTGAGGTAGGTCAGATTTTTACTTCTGCTGCTCTTCTTAAGAATGCAGTGAAGGACTATGCCTTGCAGAATAAGAAGAATGTTTATTTGGAAAAAAATGATCCAAAAAGGGTTGTAGTTAAATGTGCTGAGGAATGTGGATTCTATCTTAGGGCATCTAAGTACAAGCAGAACACATACTTTCAGATTGTCACATTATATGATGATCATACATGTGTAAGGACCAGTAAGTGTAAGGCCCGAGTTTTTAAGCTTATGCTAAGTGAATAAACTTCTTATTCACGATTAGGGTTGATGTAATGTGAAGGGAAACCTGAACGAAAGTTTATTAAACGAAATATATTTATGAAGGAGAAAGTTCAGGAAAAGTTCAAGGATTGCATTATGATCGATAAAAGTTATAGCACGATCGTTACACGCTTAAACCTAGGTCAGAAACCCTAGTATATAGCTAATTTTCACTTTTAGGCACGCTGGCAGTTAATTCCAAATATCTTTAGAGAAATGTTAGAACTTCTCTTTTTCCATATATCACCATCATTTCGAGGCGAGACTCTAGGATCTACGAACGTCCGATTCCAATCATCGGAAGTTTGCCGAAACCGAATCCCTGGTATTTCAAAACCCTAGAATTTCTCGACAATGAAGACTTTATCTATTCAGAGCTTCAAATGAATATTCTACACGCGTACACCCATTTCTCTTGATGATTTCAATCTTTCTTCCGAAGGAAGTTTTCTATTCCGACATTCGATGCAAAAAGCAACTTATCGGGTAAAATAGTTTTATACCGACTATGCATTAGTTGCCAAAAATACAAGGAGACCTCTTTATAGTTTTGGAATTCTTTTGCCAAAACATATCTATTAATTCACGAAGAATGACGCCGGAAAAATCAGATTCGCGAAACTTTCATTTTCCCGCGAATTTCCACCTTCTATATATAGCCAAGAAAGGAAGAAAAATACAAATTTTCCACCATTTTCCCCACCCAAACCCGCGGCCAAGAAGGAGAAGAAGGAGGAAGAGATTTTGTTCAATCCTTGCTTGATCGTCGATCAATCAGTTGCTGCTTCAAGGTTTCGAGGTATAGTCGCTAATCCTTACCTCCGATCGCTTTTTCCATAGCTTTTCTGTAGAGTTTTCTGAGTGGATAGTTTATGGGTTTTTACAAAACTATCCTGAATCTTTCATTTCTGATTCTAAACCTCTTCCTTATGCGCCCAAGATCACTTCTGCCGGGTTAGATTTTCCGTTATGTCGCCGGAATTCCGCCGGAATCAATTTGAACCTAAAATACCCATTTTTGGAACTTTTGGAGTAAAGCTTCAACCTTTAGGCTGAAAACTATCGCCTTAGCTTAGTGCTAGTAGGATTAGTTGTCATAAACGTCGTTGGTGACGTCCTTGCAAAATTTTATTTTTGGGATTTCAGTTTTGAAAATCCTAAGTTAAAAATCATGACCAAAATACCCCTGCGACAGTTTTTGATCCGATAATTTTTCCGAGTTCAGAATACCCTTAGTTACGGCTAATGAAAGCATAGGAACCAAGTTTGATCGAAGAAAAATCGAGCCCCACAATTACCAAAAGTGGCCGAACCTATTTAGGGGGAAGGAGGAAAATTTCCTTTTCCGAAAACTTGTCTTTTCGCGCTAGATTATCGTACCTCGGAGTATGTATTGCTTCGTGTAACCTTAGTAAGTATTGATAGTTTAGTTTCCGATAGATTCTGATAGTATTTCTGTGGTTTTGCTCTAAAGGTGATTTTGAGGAATTCCCTGAGGAACAAGGCTTTGTTGGTGAGGAAGCGTTAGACGATCATTCTGGAGAACCTTCAGGTGAGGGCTTCTCACTGAATCCCTAGTTAATGCTTAGGGTCGATGTTTCGACATTGTTTACTGTTTATGCACTGGAATTGTGTGTGATTGGAAAATGTTTTCTGAGGCTTCGGCTGACAATGTAGATGATTCATCTACTGAATGTTTTTGAGATTGTCTTACATGCTATGTGCTATGTGGGTAATCTAGGATGTGTGGTGCATGCTTTATATGCTAAGTGCTAAGTGTTTATGATGCGATTTATTGATATATGACATGTTGTTGATTGTGATGATTTAAATATGCTCTGTACTGGAATCTGAGATTCTGAATGGTGAGAATAGCGGGCAGGTCATGCCGATTTTATTTTGAGAGTTTTGAGAAAGTTTGATAGGACGAACGAGGTTCGGGCCTTAATTTTGTTTAGTGGATCGAGACATCCTCTGGAAGCGACTTGGGATTGGGAGACCCTGCAAATGTATAAGACTTGCGATAAGACAAAATGGAATCTATTTTATAAAGAAAATTCATAAGACCTTAAATAACCTCAAAATCTTTAAGTAATGATAACAACCTCGAAGGAAGGCATTGGAAGTCAAATCATAGTTTTGGAAAAACGAGGAGTGTCGTCGGATCCAAGTGTTGAGGAGTTTGGTAAGTTCTGAGTATGTTGGTACTCCTTCGCTCGTTGAGCAGTTTGTTAGCCATCCAAGGGATGAGCCGAGAAGCTTCACTGAGGCGTGAGACCTTGTGAATGCGGGATACTCCACTGAGGCGTGAGACCTTGTGGAAAGCATGGAACTCCACTGAGGCGTGAGACCTTGTGAGAGCATGAAACTTCACTGAAGCGTGAGACTTCGTGAGAGCATTGATGACCCGAAGAGTCATCATGAGTGGTTGCACTCATTTTATGATTATTGTATTTTGTCGCAGAATCGACTTTACCTTAGGGTAAGCTTTTAGAGACATTAATTTAGCTAGAACACGTGGCGACGTGTCGAGTGAGGTCGGAGACGTTGTTTGGCTAATCACTGCATTGCATGCACTCATTAAGTGGTTTAAACACGGCGAGATACCGGACCACGGCGGATTCCAAAATTGGTTATAAGACCAGGATTTCCGCGTAAGAGCGCTGCTAGGTGACTCTTAGTAGCAGACCGAAATGGCAGGCCTTCGGGTTTTATGCTGATCTGACTACATGATGATGTTGGAGTAAGAGGCATCACGGGCCGAAATGGTCCCACCGTGGCTGGTGTTAGGGCTGATCCGATGATGTCCATCCGTTCCGGATTGCATATTGGTTGACTGGGTTAACCTGCATATCATTTCATGCAACATGCATACTGACTTAGTTGATGAGTGTGTTTGATATTTGATAATCTTACTTGGAACATGTTAAATGTTATTATTGTCGTTTATGTCTTTGTGAAATATGCAACCCTAGGATGTTATCCCTAGCTATAAGCCTAAGTGGCAACTTATTATCTGTACCTATTGGGTTTATTATTTATGTAATTCTTTAGAGTTGACCCTCGCGTCTTCTGTGTGTTTTGGCGGACAACGCCTTTTGTCAGATGAATATCGCGGATTGGTTCACCATGGTCCACCCTTCGGGGGAAACTAGGTTGGGATGCTGGAACAGGAGCGCGTCGCGGTAGCGAGAGGATGACGGATGGTGTACATAGACTAGGTCGTTCTGGATTTCGAATTCGGACGACGATCATGCTAGCATGTAGGTTTTAGTGCTGGTGTGAGCTCCTCAAGATGGGATTAGTGTAGGAGTAGAGTCTTAGCTCTGAACATCATTTGTTTCTTTTGGGACAGGGTAGCTTCCCACCTATAGCTTTTTGTGTGGTTTCTTTACAGGAATCACAAAGAGTTGGTTGGACTTAGGAGGTCTTGCTTCAGGCCGATGGGCCAGCTGATTCTCAGTTTTGAGGGATGGTGTTGCGGACACTTCACCTTTACTTTCAGTCTGTACATATTGCCTTCGGGCGCTACACTTTTCTTTCCGTCACTGGAGGTTACTCGTGACGAGGTTGTTACTTACAGCGGAGGCTGTATTATATATTGTACATTAGTTATGTTGCTTTTCGCTTTTGGGTTTTATTTAATTCAGTCTTGTCTTAGTTATTATCAAAAAAAAAAAATATTCACGTTTTTCTGCATTAAGTTTATCTTTGGTTACTAAAGTGACGCCACCGAAATTGGGGTGTTACATTGTGGTATCAGAGCACGGTCGAGTCTTTCGGGAGTTGTTGGGGAATAGGTCTTCTGTGCTAGGTTGTGTGACTCTGCAAAGAGTGAAAATTGATTGTCTGCAAGCGATTTTTCGCTTAAAAATTGATTGAAGTTATTGCTTACTCATATTGTATAGTGATGCTAGATGCTATCTTATGATGAGTGCTGACTGTTTGCTTCCTTTAACAGAACATGGTGAACACTAACCAGTTAGCGGAGATGATGGCCACTATGGCCCAAGCGGTAACAGCGCAGGCCCAAGCGGTAACAGCGCAGGCAAACGATAATGCCATGAGGCGTGCTACTGAAGAAGCACGTGAACAGCATCAGCGCCAGAGGGAAGTCACTCTGGACCAGAACAAAGGCCTCAATGACTTCAGGAGGCAAAACCCACCAAAGTTCTCTGGTGGTACTGATCCAGACGCAGCGGATCTCTGGATCCAGGAAATCGAGAAGATTTTCGGTGTTCTGCAAACTGTTGAGGGTGCCAAGGTGGGCATGGCGACTTATCTTCTGCTAGGAGATGCTGAATACTGGTGGAAGGGCACCAGGGGAATCATGGAAGCCAACCATGAAGAGATCAACTGGAACTCGTTCCGGACCGCGTTCTTGGAAAAGTATTTTCCGACAAGTGCCCGGGATGAGAGGGAGGCGCAGTTTCTGACCCTCCGTCAGGGAGGTATGTCTGTACCGGAATTTGCTTCGAAGCTGGAATCCTTGGCGAAGCATTTCCAATTCTTTCATGACCACGTGAACGAGCGCTACATGTGCAAGCGTTTCGTTAATGGACTGAGGCCGGATATTGAGGACTCAGTGAGGCCACTGGGAATCATGCGATTCCAATCATTGGTGGAGAAAGCCACTGAAGTGGAGCTGATGAAGAACCGGAGGTTGAACCGGGCTGGAACTGGAGGGCCGATGAGGTCGGGCTCCCAAAATATTCAGAACAGGGGGAGGTTTCAGAACAGGAGGCCGTATCAGCGTCCTGTTGGTAGAGGGTTTGCCTCGGGATCTTACAGGCCCATGATGGGTGCTGCTGGTGGTTCTGGAGGTCAGACTCAGAACAGGGAGCTGACTTGCTACAAGTGTGGGAGGCCGGGGCACTATGCTCGCGATTGTCCCGACACGAGACCCCAATGCTTCAATTGTCAAAAACCGGGGCATACTGCTGCACAGTGCAGGCTACCAAAGGCGGAACCAACCGTCAACACTGCTAGAGGAAAGCGTCCTGCTGCGAAGGCGAGAGTCTACACCATGGATGGTGAAGATGCTGAGGGAGTCGATGGACTGATTAGAGGCGACTGCGAGATTGACGGTAATCTTCTATCCGTACTTTTTGATTCCGGTGCAACGCATTCTTTTATCTCTAGAGAGTGTGCGATCAGATTAAGACTTCCTATTACTGCTTTGAGCTTCGATCTGATAGTTGCTACTCCTGCCAAGACTCTACTTGCTAATTCAGCATGCATGTATTGTCCGATA
Source organism: Lotus japonicus (assembly GCF_012489685.1). Taxonomy (NCBI): domain Eukaryota; kingdom Viridiplantae; phylum Streptophyta; class Magnoliopsida; order Fabales; family Fabaceae; genus Lotus; species Lotus japonicus. The sequence continues at coordinate 70,082,613 of NC_080043.1, forward strand.
ACATACAACAATAGGATCTACCATGCTAACCTAGTATGCCTAACTCTTAAGAACCTAGATGTTATCCTAGGAATGGATTGGTTGTCCCGCTATCATTGTCTTTTGGACTGCAACCGAAAGAGAGTGGTATTTCCTGATTCGGATCTTTCCGAGTATCTATCTGCCAATCACATCAGCGTCTCTTTGAACGAGGGATCTCAGGAGTATTCTGTTTTGCTAAGCTTGGAGAGCAAAGGGAACCCGGAAGTTGGCAGTATTCCAGTGGTGAGAGACTTCACAGATGTTTTTCTTGGCGATGTACCTGGGTTGCCGCCTGTACGCGACATTGAGTTTGCTATAGACATCGTACCGAGAACAGGGCCGATTTCGATTGCACCATATCGTATGGCACCTGCGGAGCTAGTGGAATTGAAGTCCCAACTCGAAGATCTTCTGTCGAAGGGATTCATACGACCAAGCGTTTCACCTTGGGGAGCGCCAGTCTTATTGGTGAAGAAAAAGGACGGGAAGTCGAGATTATGTGTCGACTACCGACAACTGAACAAAGTAACCATCAAGAATAGGTATCCGTTACCTAGGATTGATGATTTGATGGATCAACTGCGAGGAGCTACAATATTCTCGAAGATCGACCTGAAGTCGGGTTATCATCAAATCAGGGTCAAGACCGAGGATATCCAGAAGACGGCATTCAGAACCCGTTATGGACACTATGAGTACTTAGTGATGCCATTTGGGGTGACAAATGCACCAGCAATATTCATGGCTTACATGAATATGACTTTCCATACATTTTTTGATCGATTCGTCGTGGTGTTTATCGACGATATTCTGATCTATTCAAAGAATGCTGAAGACCATGAGGAGCACTTGCGACAAGTTTTACAAGTGCTGAGGGAGAAGGAGTTGTATGCCAATCCTTCGAAGTGCGAGTTTTGGCTCGAAGAGGTAAAATTCTTAGGCCATGTGATCTCTAAGGAGGGAATAGCTGTGGACCCAGCAAAGGTAGAGACCGTATTGTCATGGGAACGGCCAAAGACTGTGACTGAGATCAGAAGTTTTGTCGGTTTGGCGGGATACTATCGTCGCTTTATCGAGAATTTCGCGAAGATTGTTGGACCGTTGACTCAACTGACGAGGAAGGACCAACCTTTTGCATGGACTGAAGCGTGCGAGACTAGCTTTCAGACGATGAAGGAACGGTTGACGACGTCACCTGTACTCGTCTTACCGCAACCGGAGGAACCTTATGAGGTATACTGTGATGCTTCGCATCAAGGTTTGGGATGTGTGCTGATGCAACATCGGAAGGTGGTTGCTTATGCTTCAAGACAACTGAAGGTGCATGAGAAGAATTATCCGACTCATGACTTGGAACTAGCTGCAATCGTATTTGCGCTGAAGATTTGGAGACATCACTTATATGGATGCAATTTCACCATATTTAGTGATCATAAGAGCTTGAAGTATTTGTTTGAGCAGAAGGAGCTGAACATGAGACAGCGTCGGTGGATGGAATTTCTCAAAGATTACGAGTTCACTCTGCAATATCATCCTGGAAAGGCGAATGTTGTTGCTGATGCCTTGAGCAGGAAGATGCCCATCTCGTCGATGATGGTGAAGGAGCTGCAACTGCTGGAACAATTTCGAGATATGAGCTTGGATGTGAAATTATCCGAGGGAGAACTGAAGTTTGGGATGATCAGAATTACCAATGGATTGATGGAAGAAATCCGAGACCAACAGTTACAAGATGAGTTTCTGCTCGGGAAAAGGAATTTGGTAAGTCAAGGTAAAGACCCAGAATTCAAGGTAGGAAGTGACAATATCCTACGATGCAAGGATAGGGTTTGTGTACCTAACAACCCTGACTTGAGAAGATTGATTATGGATGAAGGTCACAAGAGCAAGTTAAGCATTCATCCTGGAATGAAGAAGATGTACCAGGACTTGAAGGTGAATTTTTGGTGGCCAGGAATGAAAAGACAAGTGGCTGAGTATGTAGCTGCATGTCTGACCTGTCAGAAGGCGAAGGTGGAGCATCAGAAGTCTTCAGGTATGCTACAAAGCTTGGATGTGCCAGGATGGAAATGGGATAGCATATCGATGGATTTCGTCGTGGCTTTGCCAAGAACTCAGAAGGGCTACGATTCTATTTGGGTAATCGTGGATCGACTGACTAAGTCGGCTCATTTCGTACCTGTGAGGACTACGTACAACGTGGAGAAACTATCCGAGATATATATAGCGGAGATTGTACGACTTCACGGAGTACCGACAAGTATTGTATCCGATCGAGACCCGAAGTTTACATCACATTTTTGGGGAGCTCTTCAAGAAGCTTTGGGAACGAGGCTGAGACTAAGTTCTGCTTATCATCCGCAGACTGATGGACATACTGAGAGGACAATCCAGTCGTTGGAGGATTTGCTACGCGCTTGCGTATTAGACAACAAGGGCAGTTGGGATACCTTGTTACCGTTGATTGAGTTCACATACAACAACAGTTTTCATACGAGCATTGGTATGGCACCGTATGAGGCTTTGTATGGCCGCAAGTGTAGAACACCTTTGTGTTGGTACCAAAACGGAGAAAATCTGTTGGTAGGACCGGAACTTCTGCAACAGACCACTGAGAAGATCAAGCAGATCAGAGAGAAGATGAGGACTTCTCAGAGTAGACAGAAGAGTTATGCAGATCAGAGGCGCAGAACTCTGGAGTTCGAAGAAGGAGATCATGTATTTCTGAGAGTTACTCAGACGACGGGTGTTGGTCGAGCAATCAAGTCAAAGAAGCTTACGCCCAAGTTCATTGGACCGTATCAGATCACTCGTCGAATTGGACCAGTCGCATATCAGATTGCACTACCTCCATTTCTATCAAATATTCATGATGTATTCCACGTGTCACAACTGAGGAAATATATTGCGGATCCGACACATGTTATCGAGCTGGATGATATTGAGTTGAAGGATGATCTGTCTTTCGAGACACCGCCAATTAGCATTGGTGACACCAGGATAAAACAGTTGAGAGGGAAAGAGATCGAGTTAGTGAAGGTCATTTGGAATAAAGACACTGGTGATGCGACATGGGAGCTGAAGGAGAAGATTCAAGAACAGTATCCAGAACTTTTTACTAACCCTTAAGTTTCGAGGTCGAAACTTTCTTTTTGGAGGGTAGTAATGTAAGGCCCGAGTTTTTAAGCTTATGCTAAGTGAATAAACTTCTTATTCACGATTAGGGTTGATGTAATGTGAAGGGAAACCTGAACGAAAGTTTATTAAACGAAATATATTTATGAAGGAGAAAGTTCAGGAAAAGTTCAAGGATTGCATTATGATCGATAAAAGTTATAGCACGATCGTTACACGCTTAAACCTAGGTCAGAAACCCTAGTATATAGCTAATTTTCACTTTTAGGCACGCTGGCAGTTAATTCCAAAAATCTTTAGAGAAATGTTAGAACTTCTCTTTTTCCATATATCACCATCATTTCGAGGCGAGACTCTAGGATCTACGAACGTCCGATTCCAATCATCGGAAGTTTGCCGAAACCGAATCCCTGGTATTTCAAAACCCTAGAATTTCTCGACAATGAAGACTTTATCTATTCAGAGCTTCAAATGAATATTCTACACGCGTACACCCATTTTTCTTGATGATTTCAATCTTTCTTCCGAAGGAAGTTTTCTATTCCGACATTCGATGCAAAAAGCAACTTATCAGGTAAAATAGTTTTATACCGACTATGCATTAGTTGCCAAAAATACAAGGAGACCTCTTTATAGTTTTGGAATTCTTTTGCCAAAACATATCTATTAATTCACGAAGAATGACGCCGGAAAAATCAGATTCGCGAAACTTTCATTTTCCCGCGAATTTCCACCTTCTATATATAGCCAAGAAAGGAAGAAAAATACAAATTTTCCACCATTTTCCCCACCCAAACCCGCGGCCAAGAAGGAGAAGAAGGAGGAAGAGATTTTGTTCAATCCTTGCTTGATCGTCGATCAATCAGTTGCTGCTTCAAGGTTTCGAGGTATAGTCGCTAATCCTTACCTCCGATCGCTTTTTCCATAGCTTTTCTGTAGAGTTTTCTGAGTGGATAGTTTATGGGTTTTTGCAAAACTATCCTGAATCTTTCATTTCTGATTCTAAACCTCTTCCTTATGCGCCCAAGATCACTTCTGCCGGGTTAGATTTTCCGTTATGTCGCCGGAATTCCGCCGGAATCAATTTGAACCTAAAATACCCATTTTTGGAACTTTTGGAGTAAAGCTTCAACCTTTAGGCTGAAAACTATCGCCTTAGCTTAGTGCTAGTAGGATTAGTTGTCATAAACGTCGTTGGTGACGTCCTTGCAAAATTTTATTTTTGGGATTTCAGTTTTGAAAATCCTAAGTTAAAAATCATGACCAAAATACCCCTGCGACAGTTTTTGATCCGATAATTTTTCCGAGTTCAGAATACCCTTAGTTACGGCTAATGAAAGCATAGGAACCAAGTTTGATCGAAGAAAAATCGAGCCCCACAATTACCAAAAGTGGCCGAACCTATTTAGGGGGAAGGAGGAAAATTTCCTTTTCCGAAAACTTGTCCTTTCGCGCTAGATTATCGTACCTCGGAGTATGTATTGCTTCGTGTAACCTTAGTAAGTATTGATAGTTTAGTTTCCGATAGATTCTGATAGTATTTCTGTGGTTTTGCTCTAAAGGTGATTTTGAGGAATTCCCTGAGGAACAAGGCTTTGTTGGTGAGGAAGCGTTAGACGATCATTCTGGAGAACCTTCAGGTGAGGGCTTCTCACTGAATCCCTAGTTAATGCTTAGGGTCGATGTTTCGACATTGTTTACTGTTTATGCACTGGAATTGTGTGTGATTGGAAAATGTTTTCTGAGGCTTCGGCTGACAATGTAGATGATTCATCTACTGAATGTTTTTGAGATTGTCTTACATGCTATGTGCTATGTGGGTAATCTAGGATGTGTGGTGCATGCTTTATATGCTAAGTGCTAAGTGTTTATGATGCGATTTATTGATATATGACATGTTGTTGATTGTGATGATTTAAATATGCTCTGTACTGGAATCTGAGATTCTGAATGGTGAGAATAGCGGGCAGGTCATGCCGATTTTATTTTGAGAGTTTTGAGAAAGTTTGATAGGACGAACGAGGTTCGGGCCTTAATTTTGTTTAGTGGATCGAGACATCCTCTGGAAGCGACTTGGGATTGGGAGACCCTGCAAATGTATAAGACTTGCGATAAGACAAAATGGAATCTATTTTATAAAGAAAATTCATAAGACCTTAAATAACCTCAAAATCTTTAAGTAATGATAACAACCTCGAAGGAAGGCATTGGAAGTCAAATCATAGTTTTGGAAAAACGAGGAGTGTCGTCGGATCCAAGTGTTGAGGAGTTTGGTAAGTTCTGAGTATGTTGGTACTCCTTCGCTCGTTGAGCAGTTTGTTAGCCATCCAAGGGATGAGCCGAGAAGCTTCACTGAGGCGTGAGACCTTGTGAATGCGGGATACTCCACTGAGGCGTGAGACCTTGTGGAAAGCATGGAACTCCACTGAGGCGTGAGACCTTGTGAGAGCATGAAACTTCACTGAAGCGTGAGACTTCGTGAGAGCATTGATGACCCGAAGAGTCATCGTGAGTGGTTGCACTCATTTTATGATTATTGTATTTTGTCGCAGAATCGACTTTACCTTAGGGTAAGCTTTTAGAGACATTAATTTAGCTAGAACACGTGGCGACGTGTCGAGTGAGGTCGGAGACGTTGTTTGGCTAATCACTGCATTGCATGCACTCATTAAGTGGTTTAAACACGGCGAGATACCGGACCACGGCGGATTCCAAAATTGGTTATAAGACCAGGATTTCCGCGTAAGAGCGCTGCTAGGTGACTCTTAGTAGCAGACCGAAATGGCAGGCCTTCGGGTTTTATGCTGATCTGACTACATGATGATGTTGGAGTAAGAGGCATCACGGGCCGAAATGGTCCCACCGTGGCTGGTGTTAGGGCTGATCCGATGATGTCCATCCGTTCCGGATTGCATATTGGTTGACTGGGTTAACCTGCATATCATTTCATGCAACATGCATACTGACTTAGTTGATGAGTGTGTTTGATATTTGATAATCTTACTTGGAACATGTTAAATGTTATTATTGTCGTTTACGTCTTTGTGAAATATGCAACCCTAGGATGTTATCCCTAGCTATAAGCCTAAGTGGCAACTTATTATCTGTACCTATTGGGTTTATTATTTATGTAATTCTTTAGAGTTGACCCTCGCGTCTTCTGTGTGTGTTTTGGCGGACAACACCTTTTGTCAGATGAATATTGCGGATTGGTTCACCATGGTCCACCCTTCGGGGGAAACTAGGTTGGGATGCTGGAACAGGAGCGCGTCGCGGTAGCGAGAGGATGACGGATGGTGTACATAGACTAGGTCGTTCTGGATTTCGAATTCGGACGACGATCATGCTAGCATGTAGGTTTTAGTGCTGGTGTGAGCTCCTCAAGATGGGATTAGTGTAGGAGTAGAGTCTTAGCTCTGAACATCATTTGTTTCTTTTGGGACAGGGTAGCTTCCCACCTATAGCTTTTTGTGTGGTTTCTTTACAGGAATCACAGAGAGTTGGTTGGACTTAGGAGGTCTTGCTTCAGGCCGATGGGCCAGCTGATTCTCAGTTTTGAGGGATGGTGTTGCGGACACTTCACCTTTACTTTCAGTCTGTACATATTGCCTTCGGGCGCTACACTTTTCTTTCCGTCACTGGAGGTTACTCGTGACGAGGTTGTTACTTACAGCGGAAGCTGTATTATATATTGTACATTAGTTCTGTTGCTTTTCGCTTTTGGGTTTTATTTAATTCAGTCTTGTCTTAGTTATTATCCAAAAAAAATATTCACGTTTTTCCGCATTAAGTTTATCTTTGGTTACTAAAGTGACGCCACCGAAATCGGGGTGTTACAGTAAGAATAGGCAAGCTAAGACCAAGTGGATAGCAAAGAAGTTTGTGTCTATGCTAAGACACACACCTTCCTTGAAGGTAGGTGCTTTGGTAGAGGAGGCAAAGATAAGGTGGGGGGTTGTGTTGTCTAGATTTCAAGCTTACAGAGCTAAAGTAACTGCATTAGAGATGATACAAGGAGAAGTGCTTGAGCAGTATAGACATCTTAGGAGTTTTGGTGAAGAACTCCTAAGAAGCAATCCAGGTAGTACAGTCAAGATCAAGAGTGTTGCGGGAGCTGGTAATCCAGTGTTTGAGAGAATTTACATTTGTTTTGCTGCCTGTAAGAGAGCCTTTGCAACCTGTTGTAGACCCTTAATAGGCTTGGATGGGTGCTTTTTAAAGGGATTATATGGTGGGCAGTTATTGGCAGCTGTTGGGAAGGATGGGAATAATCAAATGATTCCCATAGCATTTGCAGTTGTAGAGGCAGAGACAAAGGATTCATGGGCTTGGTTTGTGCAACTGCTAATTGATGACTTGAATAGTGTGAGTCCAAATGCATGGGCTTTTATTTCTGATCAACAAAAGGTACCACACTCTAATTATCATCTTTTTGGTCTTTTATATGGTCTTTTATCAACTAACTGGCATCTCCATCACATTCATGTTATTAACAGGGATTGGTACCCACTTTACAAGAGCTGGATTCAAATGTGGAGCATAGACTTTGTGTAAAGCATTTATATGGGAATTGGAGGAAAAAGTACCCCGGTCAAGAAATGAAAGGAGCACTTTGGGCAGCGGCTAGAGCAAGTACTGGTCCAGAGTTTGAAAGGGCTATGGATCATATGAAGACATTAAATGAGGAAGCATGGAAGGATATGATGGAGGTACCAGCCAAGATGTGGAGTAGATCAGCTTTTAGTACTAATACAATGTGCGATCTGCAGGTGAATAATATGTGTGAGGCCTTCAATAGGGCAATATTAGAATGGAGAGATAAGCCAATTATAACTCTAATTGAAGGCCTCAAATATTATATCACTAACAGGATAGTGAAGCAGAGAGAACTGATGTTAAAGTACAGGGGTACAATTTGCCCTATGATCCAACAAAAGCTAGAGGTGAACAAGCAGAAGGCTGATAAGTGGATACCTATGTGGAATGGAGATGGTGGTTACACTTTGTTTGAGGTTAGTAGGAGTCAGACAGACAAGCATGCTGTGAATTTAGCTAGAAAGACTTGTTCTTGCAGGAGATGGGACCTAAGTGGAATTCCATGCTGCCATGCAATAACTTGTACGTGGCACAACCATGTGGCACCTGAAGAATATGTTCACCCTTGTTATAGGTATTATTTCAACACTATTACACTGTCATTTGTTTCATTTGATTTCAAAAAAATATTTATTACCTTTCACATGTGAATGATGTTTACACTCACATTTGTAGCAAACAAAACTTCTTGGCTACTTATGATCACATTATCCTGCCATCTAATGGGCCCAAGCTGTGGCCTATTAGTCGATATCCTCCACTTGATCCACCTTTCATGAGAAGGGCACCTGGGAGGCCCAAAAAGCAGAGGAGAAGAACAAATGATGAGCCCAGAGACCCCAATAGGCTGAGGAGGTACCAGACCACAATTCAGTGTAGGAGGTGTGGTGAACCAGGGCATAACAGAAGGACTTGTACTGGTAAACAAGCTGCTGACAGGGCTATACCAGTGGGAGGGAACAAGGTGAAATAATGATTAATTTTGTTTAATACAACTGATTATTTTCTGTCATATGCAGTACTGATTAGGTTGTTTCCCTTTCAGGATAATTCCCATATGCTTCATCCTGAACAAAGGGCAAATGGGAGTGGATCTGCTCAAGCAGGAAATGATGTTGCTGTTGAAACTGGTGAACAAGAACAATTGATTACTACTAGAAGGAGAACTAGAAGAGCAAGTGGGAGTGGAGCTGCTCAAGAAGGAAATGATGTTGCTGTTGATACTAATGCACATGAAGCTGGTCCAACTAGAAGGAGACCTCCAAGGGAAAGTAGAAGGAGACAACCTCAAGGTGAAGCCTCTCAAGCTGCACATCCAGTTCAAAATCAGCAACCAATTCAACTCAGCAGCCAGTTCAAGCACCATATCTACTGACACAGTGCTCACAGACAGCCAGTTCAATCACAACACATGCTCTAGGGGTAGCAAGTGGTTCTCAGGGAACTGGAAGGCCTGGGAAGAAGCAGAAGCAGAAGCATGTTGTTTTAGGATGATGTTAAGCAAAGCAACAATGCATAATAAGATTTTTTGTTAGGCTGCCAAAGTGTTATGTTATCTTGTTCTGGGCAGAACCTTATGGCTGTTATTTTGTGTTAGTTTGTGTTACTCGAGTATGTTAATGCTTTCAAGTTGTGTGTAACTTGACTATGTCATTTGCTTTCAAGTTGTCTGTAACTTGACTATGTCATTTGCTTTCAAGTTGTGTGTAACTTGACTATGCTATTTTCTGATATGGATGATGCTCTGTTATGGATTCATTCTGTTATGGATGATGTTTAGTATTCATTTATTCTGAATGCTGTGTGAATTCAGTTAAGTATTAAATTTGTTGTGTGTATTCAGTTATTCTGAATGAAATTAATGGGAGTGGAGCTAATAAACAAGGGATCAAATAGGAATGTGCTTTCAAGTTGTCTGAATGTTGTTTATGGATGATGATTATGTATGAAATTAATGGTCAGTTAGGCTATTTGCATATGATGTTTACAAATAGGAGTTCATTCAATATGTAACATAGGAATCAAAGAAAATAGGATAGAACTGAGTAATTTTCATTGCATTCATATTTAAGTTACAAAAAAACCTACAAGGCTGCCAAACATGATGACAATAACATACCAAACCTCAAACTACATACCCCACAAATACTCCCTAAAAAATCATGCTTTGATAACCATGATACCAATAACAATGATCAACAGGACAATCACAATAACACACAACCCTAAACACCTAATTAAGAACATCTCCTTCTTCTTCAAGACTTCAATCTGACTCAGCAATCCAGAAATCATCAAGTTTTGGCGTGTATTTACAGGAGGATCATGCCATTTGAAGAACCCACACCTCCTTACCCTACCCTGCAATTTTGCCCATAACAAATATTAGTTTTTGATGTAAGAAAATTACATTTTAATTGAAGGATTGTTTCAGAAAGTACCTGGTATTGTCCACACCCATAGAACCTTCGACCGAAATTTTCCTCTGTCCATGAAGTCCTTAACGGAGACAAAACCCCACAGTCACAGTAGAGAGTTCTACGAACAGTGGCATCACTGTAAGTGCTTATCGAAGATTGGCTCCCATCGTTAACTCTTGTCATGCTTCTTCGTTCTCCTTTGATCTCTTATGGATTTTCGAATGGCCTTCGTGTTCCTCTTCTCACTTGTGACCTTCGTGTTCCTCTTCTCACTTCTGGCCTTCGTGTTCCTCTTCTAGCCTTCGTGTTCCTCTTCTCTCTTATGGCCTTCGTCTTCTTCTTCTCTCTTATGGCCTTCGTTCGTCTTCCTCTTGTCTCTCCTTGCCGTCACTGGTTCCTGCTCTCTTCTGAATCTAGGGCAAAGTTAAGAAGAAGAAGAAGATGGTAATATAATTTGAGTAGGGTAAAAGAATCACGTGTTTGTCACGTGAATTTAGTGGCATCCTGGTGGACATGTGACAGAGACACGTCAATTAATGAAAGCCATGTCAGCATCTGCCGTTAGCTTTCAGACGGTAAACTAACGGAAGGAGCGAATCTGCACATTTTGTAACATGAGGGAGTGAATATGCTCCTTTTAAACATGAGGGAAGAACTTCGCACAACGGTGAAACATGAGGGAGAAAAAGTGCAAGTAAGCCAAATTGATTATATGAATGTATTTTCATATAAATCGATCATTTGAAAAAACAATTTCAACGTAAACTAATCAATACAGTTTGAATCAGTAATGATATATACACACCTCATTTTTTAAACACTCTATTTCCACCTCTTTTTATTTCTATCTCACTCCTCTAATCATCTATCACATCTGATACTTTCTCTCTCTTACTTTTTCTTTTCTTCCTATCTCTCTCTTCCTTCCACCTTTTTCCACCTCTCAAAGAGGTGTGTACATAACATTATTCATAAATTCCAGTTTGAATAGCTTTTTTTCACCATACTATTTTATTTAAGGCTTAATGGTCAAATTGGTCCCTGCGTTTGTACTGATTTTTTATTTTAGTCCCTCCCCGGAAAAAACTAGCCGATATCTCCCTGCAGTTGCCAGCATTTTGGTTTTCGTCCTCACCGGAGGGCAGAGCTCCGGCGAGGCTCCAAATGGCACGCTTACGTGTTAAAAAGGTCCTATGTGGAATTTTTATTATTTTTAATAATTACACCGCAGATTTACAAATTAAAAAAATAAAAAACACAAAACCCAAAATACGCCTCATTAAACCCTAAAATCAATTTCCCCCAAAATCAAAACTGAAAAAAAAACTTAATTATTAATTTAATCATATTCATCCTCTTCTGAGTTCACCTTCACATGCCCCTTCATCCACTTCATCTTCAAACCTACCCACTTCTGGATTTTTTCACCAAAACCCTATCCTCTTCATCTTCACCATCCATCTCCAATTACAGATCCAAAGTCTTCCTCATGTAACACAGTCCCTTCATTCAAATCTGAAACGCAAACCCAAAGTGGAGGCACTCTGTTGCAGCCACTTTTTGCTAAGGAATCAGCTTCCTCATAATAACAAAAGGGTTCACGATAACAATAATAACAAGTTAACAACCACACTATTTCTGTTTAAAAAAAAAAACAATACTCCAATTTCAAATTCAACCCCCAAATCGTGAATTAAAGAGACAAATGGAGCAGCCATGTAGACTTTCATCAAAAGAAACACCATCCAATGCATAATGTTTCAAAACCTACCTGACTACCTCCACATCACGATTTTCCCCCTTCATCCAGACCCATCAGCCTCCATCGAACCTACAAATCTAGGACCACCGCGACCACCACCTTGCTTGCCCATGTAACCTCGCCACCGCACCTCCAATGGAGCCACCGCGCCGGAATCGTTCATCGCCTCCCTACTTCGATCGCGAGCACCCGTGACACCACCAAACCAATCTTCCTCTCACTCTATTTCTCAAATCCATCGCAAAAGGTTGAGGTTTCGAATGAGGGGGAGAAAAGGAAGCACGCCGGAGAAGACGTAGTTTCAGCGAGGAAGTAGCAGGCGCGGGAAGTCACCGATGAAGAGGGGATTTCGTGGGTTTTGAAAATTGGGGATTTAGGGTTGTGTTTTGGGTTTTGGTGTTTGTGAGAGGTTTGATGTTGAAAATCTAGATTTTGGAGGTGGATGGTGAAGATGAAGAGGATATTTAGTCTTTTGCTGGAAAAATCCAGAAGTGTGTAGGTTTGAAGATGAAGTGGATGAAGGTGAAGATGATGAATATGATTAATTTAATAATTAAGTTTTTTTTAGTTTTGATTTTGGGGGAAATTGACTTTAGGGTTTCTTGTTTTTTTTATTTCTTGTTTTTTTTTAATTTATAAATTTGAGGGATAATTATTAAAAATAAAAAATCCACATAGGATATTTTTAACACGTAAGCGTGCCATTTGGAGCCACTCCGGTGAGGATGAAAACCAAAATGTTTGCAATTACAGGGAGATATCGGCAAGTTTTTTCCGGGGAGGGGCTAAAATCAAAAGTCACTACAAACACAGGGACCAATTTGACCATTAACCCTTTATTTAATAAAAAGGAGGCAAAGCAATAAAATAATACAATGAGGCTGCACAACACACGAGCAAATTGCATAACTTGAGGCAGTGGCTCCAGCTATATTATTGAGAGAAATAAAACTAAAGGGCATAAATGGTACGTGACAAAATGTATGCACACTTCTCTCACTCTCTTCCCAAAAGAAGGAGACCTAAAAAAGTGTGTAGGGCTCACAATTTTTACTAAGTTCCTCTTCTCCTCCTCAACTCAAGCAAACCAAACTAGGGTGCCAGAATTCTCTCTTGCCTAACTCCATCTATTGCAACTCTCTCTCTCTTCTAACTCTTCACAAACAAACAAAGTGTAGATAAAACCTTAGGTTATAAACAATATTTATCTATATAGGAAAAAACCAAAGTGGGCATTGGAATGGGCATTAGAGGATAAATAAAAATTGTTGAAAATTGGCAAAGTTGGTTCTCTTTTTGAACAAAGGGAAAGGGATGACTCTCACTCACTCACTCTCCTCTCTCTTGTCTTGAGAAACACACACACCAAATAAACACTCACTCACTCACTCACTCACTCACACTCATTCATTTTCCATTTCCATTCTCTCTTCACAAAATGCGCCTCCTGCTTCTGGTGGCGGTGTTGGTGGAGCTCGCCACCGCGGGTCACATCTCCGAGCCCGGCGCGCTTCTCACATTCAAAGCCTCCTCCATCTCCGACGACCCAACCCACGCCCTCTCCTCATGGAACACCACCACACACCACTGCTCCTGGCACGGCGTCACTTGCGGCCCCCGCCGCCACATCACCTCCCTTAACCTCTCCTCTCTCTCCCTCTCCGGCAAACTCACCGCCGACGCCCTCTCCTCCCTCCCTTTCCTCTCCTCCCTCTCCCTCGCCGACAACCAGTTCTCCGGCCACATCCCACCCTCGCTCTCTTCCCTCACCTCCCTTCGCTTCCTCAACCTCTCCAACAACCTCTTCAACGGCACCTTCCCCTCTCACCTCTCGCGCCTCTTCAACCTCCAGGTTCTTGACCTCTACAACAACAACGTCACCGGCGATCTCCCACTCGCCGTCACCGGCATGCCCTTCCTCCGCCATTTGCATCTCGGCGGTAACTACTTCACCGGAACCATCCCGCCGGAGTACGGCAGATGGGTCCACATCGAGTACCTCGCCGTCTCCGGCAACAACCTCGTCGGCACCATCCCGCCGGAGATCGGAAACCTCACCAGCCTCCGGGAGCTTTACCTCGGCTACTACAACAACTACCAAGGCGGCATCCCTCCGGAGATCGGTAACCTCACTCAGCTTCTCAGATTCGACGCCGCTTACTGCGGCCTCTCCGGCGAGATTCCGGCAGAGCTTGGGAAGCTTCAGAAACTCGACACACTCTTCCTCCAGGTGAATGTCCTCTCCGGTTCACTCACGCCGGAGCTCGGGCACCTCAAGAGCCTCAAATCCATGGATTTATCCAACAACATGCTCTCCGGCCAGGTTCCGGCGAGCTTCGCTGAGCTGAAGAATCTTACCCTGTTGAACCTCTTCAGGAACAGGCTCCACGGAGCGATTCCTGAGTTCGTCGGAGAGATGCCGGCGCTGGAGGTGCTGCAACTCTGGGAGAACAACTTCACCGGAAGCATTCCTCAGAGTTTGGGGAAGAATGGGAAGCTCACCCTCGTTGATCTTTCTTCCAACAAGTTGACAGGGACTCTTCCACCTCACATGTGTTCCGGGAATCGTCTTCAGACCCTCATAGCTCTTGGCAACTTTCTCTTTGGTCCCATTCCTGAATCGCTTGGAAAGTGTGAATCTCTGACCAGGATTCGAATGGGTCAGAATTTTCTGAATGGGTCTATCCCAAAAGGGCTATTCGGGCTTCCAAAACTCACACAGGTTGAGTTTCAGGACAATCTTCTCTCTGGGGAGTTTCCTGAAACTGGTTCTGTTTCTCACAACATTGGTCAGATTACCCTCTCCAACAACAAGCTTTCTGGTCCCTTACCATCCACCATTGGCAACTTCACCAGCATGCAGAAGCTTCTCCTTGATGGGAACAAGTTCTCTGGTAGAATCCCACCTCAGATTGGGAAGCTTCAACAGCTTTCCAAGATGGATTTCAGCCACAACAAGTTTTCAGGTCCTATTGCGCCTGAGATTAGTCAATGCAAGTTGTTAACCTTTGTTGATCTCAGCCGCAATGAGCTCTCTGGTGAGGTTCCGAAAGAGATCACCGGCATGCGGATTTTGAACTACTTGAACCTTTCAAGGAATCACCTAGTTGGTGCCATCCCATCTTCTGTTGCAGCTATGCAGAGCTTGACTTCTGTTGATTTTTCATACAACAATCTCTCTGGTTTGGTTCCTGGTACTGGCCAGTTCAGCTACTTCAACTATACCTCCTTCTTGGGAAACCCTGAATTATGTGGTCCTTATTTGGGTCCTTGCAAAGATGGGGTTATCAATGGCCCTCGCCAACCTCATGTCAAAGGTCCACTTTCACCTTCTTTGAAGCTTCTGCTAGTTATTGGGTTGCTGGTGTGCTCGATTGCTTTCGCGGTTGCGGCAATACTCAAAGCACGGTCTCTGAAGAAGGCGAGTGAAGCTCGTGCATGGAAATTGACTGCATTCCAACGCTTAGACTTCACTGTGGATGATGTTTTGGATTCCTTGAAGGAGGACAACATTATAGGGAAGGGAGGTGCAGGCATTGTTTACAAGGGTTCAATGCCAAATGGGGGTCATGTTGCTGTTAAGAGACTACCAGCTATGAGCAGAGGCTCTTCCCATGATCATGGGTTCAATGCCGAGATTCAGACATTGGGGCAAATTCGACACAGGCACATTGTTAGGTTATTGGGTTTCTGTTCAAACCATGAGACTAATCTTTTGGTGTATGAGTACATGCCTAATGGGAGTTTAGGTGAGGTTCTTCATGGTAAGAAAGGGGGTCATTTTCTTTGGGACACCAGGTACAAAATCGCTGTGGAGGCTGCAAAGGGACTTTGCTATTTGCATCATGATTGTTCACCACTGATTGTTCACCGAGATGTGAAATCGAACAATATCCTTCTTGATTCCAATTTTGAAGCCCATGTTGCTGATTTTGGGCTTGCTAAGTTCCTTCAAGATTCTGGAACATCTGAATGCATGTCTGCTATTGCTGGTTCTTATGGATACATAGCTCCAGGTAACATATTCAAGTTCAATATTATTGATGATTGATATGTTGAATTTATGTACTAATTAATTTCCTTTTCCTAGTCAAATTGCAATCTATAGTCCTTAACGGTCGGATTTTGTCTCTTTTGATTCAACATCATTGGTTTAGTTGTAGAAAAGAACTGTTGATATTGTTCTGATGTCCCTAATTAACTAATTAATTAAATAATAGTGCTACCATGCTATGTTGTCTACCTTGACTAGTTTCTTTCTATCAAACACTAGTGACTTCTTGAATTGTCCACTAAATTAGTATATGCTTCCAATTAATATTACCACTTTAAGCAAAGAGTAGGTAAGTCTGCAGTAGACACCTATTTTGATTCCCTTGATCATAGGCCCCCAAACATCAATTAAGTCCTTTCATTGTTAGGTTAGATGCTTAGATGTGTTCAAACAGATGGTAATTTGCAACATGTCAAATAAAGCAGATGGTAATCATAAGGCCCCCAAACAATAATTAAGTCCTTTCATCATTCAATTCTAGCATTCTAGCACTAACAAGCTAATAGAAGCTTCTCTCGGTTTCAGCATCAATTCTAGAATTATTTTCAAACATGCACTTAATTAATTAGCTACTTAATTTATTTTTGTTTATGATTGTTGACTGAACTTGAGATTTTGATTGCAGAGTATGCCTACACATTGAAAGTGGATGAGAAAAGTGACGTGTACAGCTTCGGGGTGGTTCTTTTGGAGCTCGTAACAGGGAGGAAACCAGTTGGGGAATTTGGCGATGGAGTGGACATTGTGCAATGGGTGAGAAAAATGACAGACTCAAACAAAGAAGGGGTGCTAAAAGTTCTTGATCCTAGGCTTCCCTCAGTTCCACTCCATGAGGTCATGCATGTATTCTATGTAGCAATGCTGTGTGTTGAAGAACAAGCAGTGGAGAGGCCCACCATGCGCGAAGTCGTTCAAATCCTCACTGAGCTTCCACAGCCACCTGATTCAAAACATGGAGGAGACTCAACCATCACTGAATCCTCTTTGTCACCATCCAACAGTTTAGAGTCTCCAACCACAGCATCTAAAGAAGCTAAAGATCTTCTTAGCATATGAAGTAGTACTCTTTTAAGGGGTGGTTAATTAAGGTGTTGTCTTTTATTTTAATTTCCTTTGGGTTGTGACAGCTTGCTTTCTTTGGCTTTTCTTTTATGGGGTGGGGTTTAATTTCTCTAACTAGTAATGTTTGGATATTTATTTTCTCTTGTTGGTGGTTTTGTAATTTTGTACAGTAGGATTGGTTTTGTCTTTGTCTTCAACTGGTAGCACTTGTTTTATGGCTTGGTTTGGTTCCTGCACCGTGGAGAAATGTGAACATGATATGAAACTAAACTCGTAGCATTGACAGGGAGTGTGAAAAGGACATGCAAAAACACAAAATGGGTTCGGTATTGATTAAAGAAAATGTGTGGTTTATAGCCATAACATAATTTATGAACACTGACCAGTCAAAGGCACAGAATGAGCATTTTATTGTTTGTTAGAAAATAAATTAAAATATAGGCCCACAGGAGTAAATAAATTAAATTTATGGAGGTACCTTGTCCTCAATTTATGACATATATACATACAAACAAAATTACAATTCGATTTAAGGTACGGATTTCTTAAGACTAAGAAAATGAACAAACAAAATTATAATTCGATTTAAGGTACGGAATTCTTAAGACTAGAAAATGATTTTTGGCTTTTTGTGTTAATAATGATTTTTTTAACTTCTAATATTGGATTGGTTAGTTAGATAGAAAATTGGAGTATTTCTGATAGAAATATATCAAAAGAATAAAATAATGTGGTATCTACAAAAACATGAGGGCTAATTTGATCTTTTTCATTTGGATTAGGATGCTCTGCGCTTTACTTTTTTAATTGTTCAACATGTCACCTTTAGATTGTACAAATTAATATTCATAGTTAGGATTTTATTATGTGTTAAATTGTCATCGTAATTCGACTCGGATGTGGTGAAAGTCAAATGTCTTTTAAAGAGTACGACTCCTAGAATTCGAATTATCAATTTAGGGGTTCAAACAACTATTTTTTACCGTTGCACGCCACCGACACCAGTTGAGTATTCACAACAATTAGGATTTGAGTGTAAAGGAAATAAATTACTTAATTAACAATAAGAATATTACTTATCAATAACACAAATAAAATTACTTGAAAAACCTATTACAAAACTTAGTTAGATACAAGTTAAGAGATTGTTCAAGCTCATATATTGAAAGTTTGATTTTTAAATTTTATGAGGAAATACACTCTTAAAGAGATGTTTGTCTTTCATTGTATCTAAGTCGGAATTATGACAATTTATGTGTTCGTAGTACGCTAACAATGATATGGATAAAGTAAAGATGTTTTGCATATTTAATTTATATTTACTAATAATAAATTTATGGTTTTGTACATTGAAGTAGAATAAAAAGTAGGGCAATATCTTCTTTCGGAAAAAATTCCACGCCCTATCTAGGTGGAAATTTTCTAGATGTGGGAGAAAAGAGATAGAAAAAACAATAGAGGTCAAGTGATGATAATGTGATAAATGTAGGTATTATGATCAAAAATGAAGAAGATAAATGAAAAAAGAAAGCAGGTGGAAATAGATGTGAGGGAATGACAAGAAAAGGAAATCAAATGAGCACAGGGTTCAAGTTGAGGTATGGTAGTTGCAGGCATAGAGTGTGGAAGGAAGGGCTAGAAGGGTAGACACACCCATACACGTTACATGATATTGGTTTGTTACAAGTTAAGTGAAACTGAATTGGGAGTTGTTGAAACTGTTGTAGGAGATTCATCTTCATCTTAAGTAACTACTGTCCAAACATTTTCCCTCAGAATCAGATGGTCCAGTTAGGTACGTAGCAACCATATATAGGTGTGGCCAGAACAGGTCCAATATGTAAGGTTGGTGCGTCATAACTAACAGAAGAAGACACAGCATGTGAAATTCAAATACTTGGGGCCAACTTGCTCCCTGCTATTTCATCAAAGCAAAGTCCAAGACTCGAAAGTGTGTCGATACGTTTTCAGATTTCTGTTGAACTCAATATGTATTTATGCTGAATTAGACGTGATAAAATCTAGTTCTTATAATCTATGTTAAAACGTAAAAAAATTTAATTTCTCCATAAATACATTGAGATATGTGAAACCACATTAGTATTTGCACCAACATTATTTGCAGCAACATTAAACAACCGTACAATATGAAGCGAATTCACCATGGGAGAGGATTTTGACTGTCCAAAAATTTATTATAGATATAAAAAGAAATGAAAATATGTTGAAATTTTTGGAACACTCTGATTTTTACAATATTTTGATATTTTTTTCAGTGAATATGAACCTGTGGTTGTGTTAACTGCAGAAAGAATGTGGGTCTATTTCTGACTATTTTTTTTAATAGCGCAAGGGTTATTTATTTCAATACTAAAAATGCCTTTGATTGTGGAACCAAAACGACACTGCATGCAGACAAATTGATTGTGCTGGCTTCAGCCACAATGATGAGATTTGATGATATTCAATACGGAGGGGGAACAATTGGGCCATAAGTAAGGAAAAAGGGCTATGCAAATATAATGGAATCAAAGGGTTACCACATAAATATAATGAAATTAAAGGGTTATGCACTAATATGTAAAATTTGCTTACTTAAGCAATTTTCGTTTCATGAAATATATATTTATTTTTAATAAAATTTAAAACAAATGTAACGATTTATCTTAGGGTGGCACAAGTGGTGAATGTGCATTTCCTTAAGAGATTTCGTCTAGGCTCTTGGCCCGGGTTCTATCTCCTCTGAGGTAAAAAATAATACCTTTGTGGTCAGGGACATCACTACCATATCCCAAGCCAGATTAGTCACGTGGGGCCCTTTCCCCCGTGGAGACTGGTGGCCAAAACAAATGTAACAGTCTATCTTATGTGGTATAGTGTGATCGAATGACAGTCTAAAATTACTTTTACACGAACGGTGCATATTCATTAAACTCAATTTAATTACATCTACTACTTCTTATTCTTCAATTACTATTCCTAAAAGACCTCCAATCATGTTGCGCCACCTGTCTTTTTTTTCTTCTTTCTGAAACGGCATCGTTGGGCTCACCAGTACTCTTTCTCACCATGTTTTACTGTTCATCTGGGAGAGGATATCCCAACCCTTCATCCTCGAAATCTGACGGTCAATGTAATCTGGACCCTTTTCCTATTTTCTTCTCCACTGTCGTGTCGTTCTTTCCCGGAAAAGATGGGAAAGGAGTTACCCGCCGTCCCTTCCACCACCCTAAGATTACAAATCAAGCCTCTTCCAGATTTTGTGGGATTGTGGCGTGTGGAAAGAGATCAATTTAACCCTTTCCAGCTGGATTTGCTTCTCCCCGATTTTCAGCGACTTTCCATGGCTTCTCCGGTGGCACCCATCACATCCCGCCGTCAACAATTTCGTAGGTAAGTCGTGGTAACAGTGTACCTGCTGAGTGAACCTACTAGATTTTGGATTTCATCAACGATTTGCTCTAAATTTGGTGTTCCGTTCGAATTTTTTAAGTTATCTTATTGATTAGATGTCCTATTTTAGGGGGATTCGGCAGGGTTAGGTTTGTAGATGGAGGGTTGTAGTGGGAAGGTTTTACAGAAGTTCTTTTCTTTCGTGTTTTTTCCTCAGATTGAGTTGCCTATAAATATTCCCACCACCCTCATTGCACCACATTTCACTTTCCCTTCCAATTGCTATTTGATTCCTGTTGGTTGCAGAAAATCAGGAGATTTGGTGTCAATATTTGGTCTCGATGCAGAAAATTAAATACTGCATACGCTTGGGTTTTTTAGTTACAGGTATGTTTTAAGTTGTGACACCTCTTCTTGCTAAAGATTATTTTTTTGGTTTATGGTGTATAATGGACACTACCATTAGGGGTATGTTCATAGTTTAAATAACTTGTGATTTTGTGAAGTACCAATTACTTTGATCAAAACTGCTATAACCAAGCCATAATATATGGTGCTGAGATGAGCATTGGCATATGGGGTGCAGATTCGTCTATCTGATTTCAGTGCTTCTATTCCCTATGATTGTTCTCATATAGTCATATTATATCCTTATAATTCCTACAGTGCTTATGTTGTTTTGATCTCTTTCTCTTCATTTCTGACTTTCTTAATATTTTTGGTAGCAGAGTTTTTCTCTTAATTTCTACTAAGGAGGATATAACTTACAGGGGTGCAGATTGTCCATGCTTGCATTGTAAGTTTGCTGAAAGATCGTCAATGGTCCTATCCACCGTGCCGATGTTATACTGAACTG
This sequence comes from Lotus japonicus, assembly GCF_012489685.1. Classification (NCBI taxonomy): domain Eukaryota; kingdom Viridiplantae; phylum Streptophyta; class Magnoliopsida; order Fabales; family Fabaceae; genus Lotus; species Lotus japonicus. Next base: position 70,103,912 of record NC_080043.1, read on the forward strand.
GAATGTGGTCATGATGTTTTTAGATGTAATCGGTGCTTTCGAACAATTGCAAAATTTATGCATAGGTGAGTACTTTCCACTGCATTCCCTGGTCTCTTTTTTGGTCTTTTAATAGTGTTAATTCTCTAAATGGACCTGATAGTACTTACATTAGTCACGAGTCATCTTAATTCATATTATTGTATGTTGTTATTAATAGGTATTCCTTCAAAATTGAAGTGGATGATGGGCTTGATAGTAATGTGTTTGTTCTCAATCATCGTGAGGCAATGGAGCTTATCAATATACCATGTGAAGAACTAATGAATTCACAAGAGGTTAATTAAATTTGAAGTTATGACTTTATATGAAAGAGATTTTCCATTATGTTATATCTGTTAGTTTATAAATTGAAGTTGCTATTATGTTTTGTTTAAAGCTAAATCCTTTGTGAGGTTTCCTCCTCAACTTACCTTTTGGTGTCTTTATCCTGCATGGAGAATCAATCCCTACTCTGCCCTCATTTTTATTTTCTAGCACTGATCCCTGCATGTCCTTCTTGGTTAGTGGTATAGCTCTTTTGATATTCATATGATTGTAGTAATTGATTTTTGAAATTCTGCACAATTTTTTTCATTTTTCATGTCTTTTTTTACAGAATCCATTGACATTAATCTTATCATTTTTCATGTTTTTTTTTTTCATTTTTCATGACTTTTAAGAAATTAGTAGGCAAGGAGCTATTATTCAACATTGGAGATATTTATTTCTGTGCTTCTTGGTAATATTTACATGATATGCCTAAAGTTCCTTTTACAATTGTCATTGACATAATGAGCTGGTAGTTATATGTTTATTGCATTTGTGCTATTTGAACTACTGTGGAAATGCTTATGCATTTCTCAGAATTTGTTGTAACTAACAGATCAAATTGTGCAGGAAATTATAACTGGTTCAGGTCATACAATTATTGTGGATTGGTGGGCTCTAGGTAATCCTAAATTCCTATAAAAGAAAATAAATGCGATTAAGAATCTATGTCAGTTTCTGATTTGAATGCATATTGTTATTTAGGCTTATTGTGGATATTGATGCTTCCATGGATAAATAATTAGTTTTTATGTAAATATTATTCTCAGCGCTTTTCCTTTGTTTCCCTTTTGCACCCTGAGGCTATCTATTCATACCCAATTTAATGATTTGGAGAGTTGAAATTGAAACACTTAACAAAAGCCAACGCTTAAGATATCATTGTTTGACTTCAATGCTCTCTTTTAGGTATTCTTCTGCATGAAATGCTTTATGGGTATACACCATTCAGGGGAAAGACGAGACAGAAAACATTTGCAAATATTCTTCACAAAGATCTTAAATTTCCCAAAAGCAAACAGGTGAAATTGTTCTCCTATGTAACTTTTCATACATTTGTAATTTATAGCTAGGTTGCTTTGGTATTTAGTTTTCAGTTGTGGACTGAGTAAGGAAATGCTGGCTTAGGAAAATATTCTTCATACTAATTTGATGAAAGAGATTTATGAAGAGTCATATGCAATTGGCTATGTTTGGGCCACTACTCAATAATATAACTCCTTGAAATATACTTATTTAGATGTTGTCATTGTATCTGTAAGTTGTGTTCATTTTTTTTAATGTTTCTGTAAGGTATGAAGAAGACTTATTTGGGGGTAGAAAGGAAAAGGGATAAAAATAAAAACACAATTCCTTCAAGAATCTGAAGATTCTGACGATGAAGATGATATGGACTTTGGTAAACAAATATCTCTCTCTACAACTTCACACATAATGGGGAAGGGGGTTTATTTTTAAAACTAAACTTTCATATTCCATTTTTTTTTCTTTTGTATGTAGAAGAAAAGAACTTCTACCCATGAAAAGCAACCTGAAAAATACAATCAAAGATAGAGGAGATGGAGAAAGCCAACATAGGGCCAAAGTCATGGACTATGCAGGGTGAGGTAATATAATGATCCATTATTCTTTTTACCTCACTTTTTTGGTTTGCATCCATTTGTAGACCCTTTTTTAAATCTGTTATTAGATTATTGATTGTCGGTTTTATAATAGGTAACTGCTGCAAAGAAACTAAAGAATAGTACATTGGAAGTTGATCTTTACTTTGAGCACAATGTGAGACCTGCTACTGTAATCACTGAGGTTAAAACTTCAATTGAGGATATGATCAAGAAAATGATTCTTGAGGTAAATTAAGATGCTGAAGTGACATGCTTGGATTCTGCTATAATGCATTGCACAATGTTATTTTGGTAGAAGTTGGATTTATATTCTATAAAATTGTATTACTGGTAAAAGTTCTTGAAATTGAACTGGGTAGGGAACAAGAATTATAGCCACAAGGTTTTATGAGAGAACCAGCTTTCTCCCTAGAGTTCCCCATATTGCAATTTGGATTGGATGCCTTAAATTATTCCCTTTTTAAACTCTACTAATTTCCTAACAAACTGACCAACTCATTTATACATTAGGTTAGTTAGTTATTTTTACTTTAGCTATTCATGTGACAAAATTCTGCAATTGAGCTTTCTTGCATTTACTAAAATTGTTTGATGTCTGAATGATACAATTAGTTTTCAATTTGTACAAAGATATACATGGTCATTGCAAAAGCATGTAACTTACTATTTATTTAAGTTATGTTGCCACTAAAATAAATAGTTTGGGGCTACTGTGGGCTCAATTTGGAATTGTAGGAACAATGCAATATTTTGGGTAAAAGAAGCATATGTTGATCAGGTGGTGGATGTAATTCAATACAGAACTTGGCTTTGGATAAAGGCAAGGGAGAGATGCTTTTTTTGTTGCTATCTTCGAATAGATTGAGTATCCATTGGTTTGCCTAAATATGTTGTGAGATAGTGGAACTGGGAAGCAAATACATGGATTAAATAGAGGTTGCTGCAGATTCTGTGATCATCTGGAATAGGGGATTTAATTGGTTATCTCCTATTTCTGTTGCTGATAGTGGATGGTTGCTTTGTGATATAACAGCATGGATATTTCAACATGAATAGTGGGCTATTATTTCTTTTTTCCAATTGGGTGAGGCGCCAATATCTTTTATGTTTCTTTCTTAGCCTTACGTTCTGATTATTGTTTCTTTTTCAAGTGTTATATTGCTTGCTTTATTTGCAAGCATTTGCTTGATAACATACTTGTATGATGGGTTTGGGGCACCCTTATGCTCCCTTATGTTCAATTTGCTTATAAAAAACTAAAATAAATAGTTTGTCCTCTGATGATAGAAGTATATTAGTCTCATTATTTAATCTGATTGTCGCAGTGTACCCACCACATGTACCTTGGCTGATTAGAGCATCACAAATTTGAATTAAAAAGATATTATGCTACTTTTTATAAAAATGTTGGGTTTCTTTCTTTGATATTTTCTCCATTTCATGGATTTTGTGTTCCTCTTCTTTTTATACATCTCATTTTATTAACAAGGTTTTATTTTATAAGAAGAAAAACGCTGGAAATTTTGCATTGCTTTTATAATAAAGAGAGGTTATGCATTGCATTATCTTTATAGTAAGATTTAAGATACTGAAGTTATTCCAATAAAAAGATAATGAAGTTCAAACATTTAATCATTTTTATCAAGGGCTTTGTGTGCAAACACAAGGTTTTGATGTCATTGATATCCTTTTATGCTAATGAGGTAAATTTGGTTATGTCATTGTTATGCTACAAGTCTCTTGGAAATTTGTTTATGTCTTTGGTTTATAAATTTGGCTCCTCTAAAGTGTGTGAACTCTCAATGATTATTCCTCAAGAGTATGAATCACGTCCCTACACCACATTAATTATCAAAAGATTGAGTCTTATGATGTTAAAAAGTCTTTCCTTCCTTTTATGCGTGTTAATGAGTCTCTCCGTGCATTACATTAATCACCTTCAATGTTCAAGATTGATTTTAAACGATAAAAATATTAAGAAGATATTATACAGTGTGATGTGGGATGCAGGATTATGCCAAACAACACACACATTAAAAGGATTGCCATTTACATGCAAGATTGTACCAAACAACACACACAGCGTGAACCACAGTTGATGTTGAAAAGCTATCCAATTAATGTCCACACTGAAGATAATATGTAAAAACATCAATAGAAAATAATAACGATCGATCAGTAAATACATCATTGTATTATTCCATATATATTAATGTTCATCTATACTGAATGATAATGATTAGTAGTTAATTCGAATTAAAATTTCCCGTGCATCGCACGGGTCAACGGGCTAAATACTAGTTTCTTATAAACAAGAGGTAAGAGATAAGTTTTTATATATGTTTTTTTTTTTAATTTCATGTTTCCTTAAAGTTAAGTCTATCTCTCTTCATATGTCTGGAATATGTGGGATCAATTGAATATTATGAAGAAAGATATAAACAATGTTCTATTTGACTTTATCATGTTATATGAGATGATCAAAATTCATAGGTAATTAAACTTCCTTCGGCTTGAATGATACTTAATTTACCTAGTGGAATTACCCGTGCAAGGCACGGGTGACTTTTTGTATATGCCAATTTATTTTTGTACATTTGTAGCCAATGTTTTTGTTTGAAATATACATCCAATTTTTTAAAGTTTTTTTAAAATTTACATCCAAAATTGATATTTTTTTTGGGTTTGTAAATATTATGTCATATTTTCAAAATTTTCACGTTGTGTATTTATTCACCATAAGTTTTCAATTATTTAAATATCTAAAAAATTAAGATTTTTTAAATTAAAAAACTAAATTCACTTTACTTATGAACTGAAAATGTTATTCTAATGGACTTGAATTTGAAAGTAAATAATTCTAAAATAATGTGTATGAGGAATATAATTTTGTTTTTGTTAAATTAATGAAGATAATGTCTTTGTTTTTTGAAAGGAAAATATAATAAAGTAATAAGGCTGTGAATTTTGGCTTAAAAATTCAATGCTTAAGGGTAAGATAAATCGACTGATATTCTATCAAAAAAGATAAATTGATATAACTGAATTCAACAACCATCTTCAATTAAGTTTTTTTTCTAAAGGCACCTCCATTTAAGTGATACTTTAGCTGGCAACCTCCTAGCTTTAATTTCTGATTTTTTTAAGCTCTCTGACATTGAAACCCCCAAAAGCGCTTTTCTTTTCTTCTTCCAATCTCTTGTCCTTTAATCTGAAAACCCGATCCAAAAATAAAACTCCATGGATGCGGATCAGAAGGACCTAAGTGGAGAAACACACACAAATAGAATCATCTTGATTCTCATTATGCTTTGTGGTCGCATTGAATACTGATCTTCCACATCTAGAAGAGAATGATCATTTGATCTAATAATCAAGGAAAAGTTTATAGAAATAGTGTTTTGTTTTCTTCAAAGTGTTCTTATGATGTTCTTCCATATTCATAGCAAAATCATTAGAAAGAGCTTTTGATCTTGAAAGCATGGAGACTATGTGAAAATTATGTTTTTCTTCAAAGTGTTCTTATGGTGTTCTTATGATCTTCAAACAAAATATTTTGGAAAGCAGGTTTTGATCTTATGAAAGAGAAAGTTTTGGTTTTTCAAAGAGGATTTCGAAATTCCAAGGGGTATGGGTATATCATCTCTTATATGGTAACGTTACTATGTCCGTTCGTTGGTAGGATCTTTTCGAGTGTAGACCTAACTTCAAGGAGCAACCCGAGACTTTTAGGAAAGTGTACCATCGAGGTAAGGGCACTTCGACTACGACCTAGAATAATTGATTGTGATTGTATGACTATGAAATGTTAAGGACCTTATGCTAGATGAATATGCTAGTAAGAGCACTTCGGCCTCATCCTAGAATATTGTTTGTGGTTGTGATTTCTAGACATAACATGGTACTAGGGTTATCAATGTTGTATGTGCTAGAAATTCTATATGATTATGATGCAATAAATGTTAGTTATTGTTGTTATGAACATGCCTATATGACTAGGGTGTTAGCTTCATTTATCGTTATGCATGCAAGTTACAATTTTGTTATGAGATTTTGTTCATATGAGAAGAATGTGAAAGGCTTAGGGCCTAGTGATGATGACTGACTTGCATGACATGCATTTGTGGACCAAATTTCTAGATTGGGCTTGGTAGGTCACGACTAGTGCCTGGATTGGGCTAGTCGGTGGTGACAAACGTGATACGACAGTGCGTTGGAGAGGTCCAACCCCGATCATCAAGCTGATGGGCAGAGGTGCGTTGGAGAGGTCCAACCCCGATCGTGGAGTCGTGCTCGTCCTGCCTTTCCATGAGGGATCAACTTATGGATATCCAAAGCGTCTGCATGCATCTGCATGAGTATCGACTAACTATAACTTAGAACAATGAGATAGTTCCCCATATTTGTGAACCTTAGAGCTGAATATAGTTCCTCTATTTGTGAATGTTAGTTTAGGGAATAACTTGTGATTGGTAGGGTAGTATACCCAACTTATGATATGTGTGTGTTAGAAGTTGACCCTTGCTCATTTGTTGTTTGGGACGCTTAACGCCTAGACAACAAGCATGTGTGTGACCAATCGAGATGCGGCTTTATACCTGCTTGAAATGGACGACAACATGGCTTTGGACATCGACCACGTGACTGATGGTTCAACTATAGGATTGGCGAGAGCAGAGGACGCAAGATAATATGATGCGAGCGTTGGAGGAGGTCTTGGGGGCACGTGGATTATGAGTCAGGTATTGAGTGTGATAATTGAGTCTGTACTTGGAGTTGAGCCGAGTTTGCTTATAGGATTCGAACCTAACCTAGAGACCTTCTTGTTGTGTTGGCTCGGGGAGGTCGAACACTAGTTTACCTTTATGTTTAAAATTGAAGGAATTATTTATAATCAAGATTTTATTAATAAATTGAAATTATTCAGTTCATTTACTCCTTCTGTTATTTCTTTTTGTTAATCTAATGTTTAAAAATGTTTTTATTCGGCAAAAATTTACTCACATTTTAAAAAAGGTTACTAAAGTGACCCTCGAGATTTAGGGATGTTACAGTGTTAGTGGTGGTGGTGGTGGTGGTGAGGGAAGAAAGAGGAAAGAGGTAAGGAGAGAATGTGAGGATGGCGTGGAGATTTTTATATTTTTTTCATTAAGCGCATTTTAGTATTTTTCACTTTAAAGGGGTTCGAATAGATGTGGTTGTCCAAATAACAACTTCCTTATAAATATTGCTCCCAACATTAAAAAGTTTCTAGATTCATCACTGCCCATCATTTGATGATACTTGAGAGGTTCCTTCCTTCCGGTCCACAAAATTAACCAAATAGATAACAACATACGCATGCAGCTTACAAATTTTGTGTGACTAATTTCAGAAATTTGGAATATGCTCTCTCTTTTTTTCATTTTAACATTGTGCTCTTTCAAGTCACCACCTCCTTTATTTCAGAAAAAGTAGATTTGATCAGAAATCATAGATTAGGTGTGCCAGCTAACCATTGGTGGAACTAGGAGACAAAAATTAGGGGACTAAAATAAAATTTTAACACATTAAAATTATTTTTGGTTATTGGGCTGGCGATCCAATTTCAATACATAAATTAAAATATTTTTATTAATAATATATATATATATATATATATATATAACAAAAAAGTACAAGTGCAAGAAAAATGCACATGAGTATTGGAAAATTATCATTAGTTTTTTTTTTTGAAACTTAAAATTATCATAAGTTATTTTAATAATGTATGGATTCTTGTTTTTTTTGGAAAATTAATTAATTTGCTTTTCAATTTTTTTAGTAATGCTATGAATTACAAAACATTAAAAAATGTGGGAGTTAATTCAAAAATAGTGTAAAGGCAGATTTGAACCATAGACCTCCTTAAGAGAAGTAGCCACACTTTCCACTAACACATCGTTATTTGTATTTTTTTTTTGTGTATTTCATTTTTTAAAACTAGATTCTTTTAAGAATCAAAGTTCATAAGAGAAAACACTGACACCAAAACCTTACGATTCCAGAGGCCATAGACAATTCTGGCATCAAAGCAATCAATTTTAACAGGGCATCAAAGCAATCAATCTTATGCAAACCTGATTAGTAATCCACAAAAAAAGGCTTCTAGTAGTGGACTGGGATTAAAACAATTAACGGATGGAAAGGGCCCGGGGGATGTCGTGTGTGGCAGTATTCAGCAGGAGGAAATAAAATCAAATAGTACCAAGAGAAGTTTTAGAGAAGTGAAGGCACTAGCTCGTAAAAGGGGTCAAGGAGGGCACCACAAAAAATTAATCACATGTGTGGATGTTGAAGAGGGCGAGAAAGATAAAGCAACATTCGTGGCACCCGATGTGGTGGATAGTGTGTATTCAGATGATGAAATTTTGGCTAAAATAAAACAACGAAGAGGGCGAAAAAGGGTAGGAGGGCCCGGTGCTGCTGGGGGAGGTTGAAAAGTGGTCAAGCCTAAAGCAAAGAGAGGAAGACCGAGGGGAACAGACATGGATGAGTTTGATTTTATGGACCTGGATTCAAGGGCTCGACAGACATGGAAGGTTGGGAAACAGTTGGGGGTGGTTTACAATGGTGATGAAGAGATGATGATTCAAAGACTTAAGAATCCGATCAAATTAAATCATCCTGAGTTGCAATGACGTTTATGGGAAAGGTTGTGTTTTTTGACTGATGAAGGTCACTTGGTTTGTTTCCTCGAGATTTATTTGTGGTGGATGGGGGTTGCGGACATGTGATTTTGTTCTCTGTGGGTTTTTACCTATGGACTTGTTATATGCTTGGTTGGTGTGGTTTGGTTTCGAGGGTTCGTTGGAACTTATTGAATTGGTGACTAATGGGGAGCTGGTTTGCTGCTACTGTATGTTGAAGGATTGTCTCAAGCTTTATAACAGATTGGGCCACGTAATTGTTTTTTGGTAGATAAGGGTTTGTCTTGGTGTCAGTTCAATGGTGGGTGTAATGGTTTTTTTAGGGGGTTTTAGTCACTTGGTGATTTGAGTACTTTTTTTCCTTTATTAGGTTTTTTCCCACTGGGTTTTCCTAATAAAGGTTTTAATGAGGCTCTGTCATAAGTGTGCTCCCCCAAAAGTGGTGTTTTATGTGGTTTGTTTTTTAGCTCTCATGAGAGGCTTGTTCTCATGGCGCTTTTCAATCTCTTATTCAATAAAGTTTATTTTGCTGTAAAAAAAAAAGTAATGAAGGAAAATTAAGTTAAAGGATGAGATATGAACAAAATAGGATGATTTTCTTATGATATCAGTACTTTTTCTTTTCTTTTCTTATGATATCAGTATTTGATTGAACTCGTGAGTTGAATATGTGATCTAACAATTAAATAAAGAAATCAACTCTACAATTTGGATAAGCATAGAGAAATGTTCCTTTTAGCGAACTTAAACATGGTTTGATCTTCAGTTTTTTATATCATGGAGATAATGAATATGCACAAATAACCATAGCTTTTGTATATCAATTATCAACTTCAACAGCAACAAGCAACAATATCACTATCACAAGAACATCACACTGAAAGTGCACACTACACTAGAGTAGACATAATGATTTGTAGAAACAATTAACAAGAGCAATCACTGAAAATTAAACAAACACCTACACTACACTATACCTAAAATTATATTAAGCTAACTCTCACTGGCCTCAGCAGGAACAGCACATAGAAGAAAATGGTAAAAGCTAGGATTGTGATGGCGATGCAAATGCCTGCTGTTATAAGTGGCTGGTTAAGAGGAAGTGTACTCTTGAGCAAGAGACAAAATACACCAATAGATGAAACAAAAGAGATGACATTCGAAATCCAGAATTTAACAAAAGTCCGAGGCTTCAGAATAGCCATCAAAGCTTCCACACCATCATCTGCCTTGATGAAGCCACCTGGTAGGTTCACGAGCAGTTGATAGTTCATAAAACAGATTATGATGCACATGCCTGCTGCTAATATACGCGGGTGCAGGCGGTTGGGAGGGAACCTCATCATAGGCAAGAAACAAATGACAAGGAAAGGTGAAAAGAAACTGGTGTTGTTCCAACTCAAGATTTGTGAAGAAGTCTCAGGCTCCACAACCCTCGCAGCTTTCATACCAGAATGGCAGAATCAAAACCCTTCAAAACAAAACCAACCAAACCAAGAACCACCAAAAATGCCAAGACTCGGGACATCTTAGAAGCAACAGTAGCTAGCTGGATACAAGGAGTGAAAATAAGAAAGAAAGAGGGATGTGATTTTTATGCAGAGTGAAGAGAAATTGTGTTGTATTCATAGCAAGCACCCTTTCAATCTCACTTACTCATCACAGGGAGGGAATATAGAAAAGAGAATTGAGGAGCATTGATGATGCTAGTAGTCATTTTCTGTTTTCTCCACCAAACAAAGAAAATCCACCCTTTTTCTTCATCTACCATTCTGCTGCTGGTATGGATAACCTAAATGGTACTTGATGGTTTACAATTTCCCAAGTCCAGGGTTCAAATCCTACTGGTATCTAGATACCAACATTCTGCTCTTTCAAGTCACCACCTCCTTTATTTCAGAAAAAAAAAAGATTTAATAAGAAATTATCTTAATCATTGATTACGTGAGCCAGCTAACCCTATTTGCCAAAAACATCTACCTATCTTCATTATAACTAGATTCTTTTTTAAGATCTATTCAAAGTTCCTAAGAGAAAGAAAACACTATCACTCCAAGTTCTTACAATTACAGAGTCCATTGACAATGTTGCACTAAACTAAAGCAATAAAATTTAACAGAACAATGTTGGCATCATAGCAATCAATTTTAACAGAACAATCTTATGCAAACCTGATTATGTAGAGAGGACTATTACATTACATCAATTTATAACAAAAAACAAACTACAGAACAAAATTAACAGAATTGTTCCAATTTCCATTAATCATAGTAGCAAATGCATCCTGAGTAGCTTAACTTGTCGGATCTCAGAGAGAAACTATACATCAATAACATTACAAACTACTATCAAAATGGAACAACAACATGATCAAATCAACCAAAGAAGGAAGGGTCATAGCCATTGCTAGCAGTGGCCAAGATATAGTAAGCAACAATGTGACCAATGGAACCCCAAGCCAAGACATCAACAATGTTGAACCCAACAGGGTCATTGGATTTCAGGAGACTCACGTACTCCTTGGCACGTGTGTCACCAGCTTCAAAGTGTGTGAGTCCATTCTGCTCAGGTAAACCTTGTTTGGCCACGTTCTCCCTCTGGAAGTTGAAGAACACAAACCTGCCCAAGAACAGAGAAAGACCAGTGCTGAGGCTTATCACCAGAGAAGTGTTGAGCTCTGCTTTGACAACAAATCCACGAGAGACCCTTTTGTTGGGGGTGGAAAGGGTGCTAACTTTGGACCTTGTGAGGGGTCTGAGACCCTGGAAGGTCACGTTGGATGGCTTCAGGAGATGGGTTTGGGACTTTTGGATGGTGGGTGATAAGGCAGGAGCTGATATCATGGATGAAGCAGAGGCTGCCATTTTTGGTTTGGTAAACTAAGATCAGAGAAATGGGCACTTCAGAATGGAGAATTGGTAGCTATAGCAGCAGCATTTGAGATGAGATCATCATATACTATGAAAAGGGGTGGTGGAAGAGGAAGATAAGATGCACTGTGATTGTAAACCATGAGATAAAGATTTGGCTGATGACTTGGCTTGGTTCTATTGGATTGTTTTGGATCACAGATATTTTCTGGTTTCTCCCTGTGGTGTTAAATTGTTGACCTTAATCTACAAATTGAATGTCAATGTCTTGGTTTGATATTAGTTTTTGTCAAGTATAATTAACGAGTCATGATATACTCACACTTCACATTCTCTTACAATTCATTTTCATCTTGTTTTCTTTGTCTCTTCTGTTTTCATCACATCATATATCATATCACTCATTTATCTTTCTTATGTTTTTATATTTCTCTAAACGTGTAAGGTGAAGAGGTGTGATGAAAACATAATTCATAATTAAAATCAGTATTGTAGTTCAATTTTCATAAGTATAAACACTCATTAAAAACATATTTTTTTTTCTCTATCCCTCACTTCACATCATATATAACATTCATTATTTATCTCTATTCTCGCTTCACATCATATATAACATTCATTATTTATCTCTATTCTCGTGATATTTCTCCTTCTGAGAGTCTAAACATCTACCAAACACTTTACATGTTTTATTTAGCAACAAGTTAAATTATCATTGAGTCATGGACTTAAAAATGAGTTTATTAAAAAAAATTATTTACACCAGTTATAAGTGGATAAAAAACTTTTTTGTCTCCCTCTCACACATAAACAAGATATAAACCTGCCTAACCGGAAGGCGCCTTTACTTAGAAAAACGATATAATTATATAATTGATAGCTTAAATTAGCATGTGAAAAATTTCACTAACAAATAACATGAATTGAAAGTGGTGAAAACATTATGAAATGAGATGAGAAAGAAAACATGAATATATTTACTATATTGGTGGTCATTTATTCATGCAATTAAAAGGAACTAAACCACTAATATTCATTTAAATAATAGTAGAACTTTTGAAGAAAAAGTTAAGAATTTCACTGAGTTAACAGGGTTTTAATCGGATTGACCCACTTTTTAGGGGGTTTTTAGATACTGGGATTTTTTGTTATTCTGGACCCCAAGGATACCGGTTCCGGTTGAACCGTCCGATTCTAATAATCATAAGCAAAACATGACAGAAACGTTATGATTTATATGATCTCGCCAGAATGAGTTTCCACAAACAGAATTTCTAAATTACATACAGATACAGCATGTCATGATCAACCATTCAAAACATATCTTACTTTCCAGCCCATTTGCAGCGCGCCGCCTTCAAGCCTCTTGATTCTGTACATCCCCCGCTTTCCACACACTGAATGAAGTAAACACACCACCAAATTGCAGGATATACTGTTCAAGTGCACCAACTACCATGATACTCACTACTACTTATACCTCTCCTCGAATATTCAACTAAATCATTGAATCAAGGTATGAATAGTTCTGGCGCCGGCCATACTCAAGAAGGCTGCCATAAGTGCGATCCCAAACCCCAATGAAAAGGGATTCAGTGTCCGGACTGAAAGAGATGCCAGATATCTCACCAAAAAAATCAATTTCCTGTTCTCTCTCGTACCCGCTTTTCACATCATATACATGCACAAAATCTGCTGGCTCGGCCATAGCCAAATACTGGCCATCTGAAGTATACCGGATTGAACGGATAGCTCCGAGGTTTCCCTTCAGCACTGCCACTGACTTTGATAAATTTCTCATGTCCCAAATTCGGCAGGTTTTGTCCTGGTTTCCAGTAGCAAAAGTCATACCATCAGGATGCCATGCTGATGCAAATGAAAAATCCAAGTGCCCACATAAGGAAATAATTGTCTGCAAATAAAGCAATTCAGATTAACAAAATTTCATCAAAAGCTCTCTTAAGATCAAACTAGATACAAAATTGTTCGCCCAAAAAGGGAACAGAGTACACTACCTTTCCAGTTTGGGAGTCTACCAACATGCTTTCAGGATTGTCTCCAACAATTAGAAGTAGCTTACCATTTGGACTGAGAGACGTATGCTGCAGCAAAAGAAGGGAACAAAGACAGGAATATAAATAGAAAGCACAGTAATGATAAGATTACAATAGTATGATCCAGCTGAAAGATTATCCTGATTACTATGGCTGGTAGTGCTCATATTCCAAAGGAAAAATTATAGGCAATCCTATTCTTCCATTATTTCTTAAGATTGTTTAGACATTAATAATAAAAATAGTAAGAGCGCAGTGAAAATAGACAACTAAGATTGCCAATTGCCTCATCCGTACAGCCAATGCATAAGCAATATTTCCCCTAGAAAAAATAGCTCATAATGCAAGACGATAAGGTCAAGTAACAGTAATGCGATTCTGAACAAAGTATCTAATTATCAGTCTTGAGTGGAAAGACAGAAATAAAATCTCAGGGACTCACGTTCACTGGCCAGGGAAAACGAAAATGCTTAGAAAGCTGAAATTTCTCCATATCAAAGTCTCTGACTACAGAATCATTATTTGAGGCTGTGAAATGAACTGCGCCACTGAAAATTACAAAAAGCAAACAAGTGCATTAAACTCGGTACCGATATCCATATACCTAGGAGAAGCAACTGATGAAAAATATATACCTGGGAGAAGCATAAATTTCAAGGGCATTAGTGATAGCATTATCATCATAAGTTGTCCTTGAGCAAAAGCTAACACCAGGTCGGTCTAAGTGCTGCATTCCAGTAACAAAGAAAGTAACAAAATCAAGATATTAGTTGATGGTTCTAATACAAAGAATGAATTCTATGATGTTTCTAAAAACAAGAGCATGTGGAGCACGATGGAACAATATAATACTCCCTCCGTTCCTAAATATAAGCCCTATTCCAAAAAATTGCGCTTATTAAGAAAGCACTTAATGTGACTAATTAGTGTATTGATTTCTTAAAAATGCATACATTCTTCCCTATTTAGCCTTTGTCATTTTCTCTCACTAATAATCATTGCATTCATAGTTAGTTGGATTAGTAGTAATTAATGGTAGGTGGTAACTTTGGAATTGAAAACATACAATTAAGGGTTAAATATGTTTTCCGTCCCTAGACTTTTAGCGAGTGCTGGTTTCCGTCCCTCGCCGGAGTAAAAGCTGACTTTAGCCCTTGAACATAAGGAAAATAGCTGGTTTTCATCCCTGCTGGAGTGGTGGCGCTGACCACCGTGGCCACATGTCACGGGAAGCCTATGTGGCATTGCCACATCAGTTAATGAACATAGCTGGATTTTTTTTCTTTTTTTTTTCTTAATCTCAAATCACTAATAAGTAATAACGATAACTAAATCTTATCTAATCTAATTCTTAAATTATTTAATCTTATTGTTTTTTGTAATGATGAACTTTTACATAAAAATTGTTCAAATTTTTTATCTCTTCCTCTTCAACCTCGTCTGCATCTCATCTTCTTTTTTCTTCTTCTTCTTCTTCTTCTTCTTTTTTATTCTTCTTCTTCCCACCACCCCCCATCTCCCACACTCTCCGTCACCCCAACCCCAGCCCTAATCCTTTTCCCTTCCAGAAATTGAAAACCATCAACCCAAAATCACAAAACTAAAAAACAACCTTAACCCATAACACCCAAAAACCCAAAAAACACTATCTATATCATGTATGATGAAACAACCCAAAATTACCACCCAACCCCAACGTGCACCGCAACCCCCACCCCTTATTCCCCAAAACCCCAATCCTCACCCAATAGCAACCCCAATCCCTAACCCAGACAAAAGTTATGAAACCCAAAAATCCCAGAATCCAGCAAAAGGGGAAGAAGAGACGAAAAATCAAAAATCAGATCTTGATGATGGGTAATTGGAGAAGAAGAAGAGGAGAAGAAGATGAACCATAAGCCCTGCTGTAACACCCCCCACCTAGAACCAACAACCACCGCCCTCCACCAGAAACCGAGCCCCCACCGCTAAAAAACGCAACCACCACCGCCCAAAACGCAACCACCACCACTGCTCATATACCATCAGATCGGCACCACCTTTACCCAGATTCGAAACCCAAATCCAACTAAAGTTCCTTCCTTTTTACAGAAACCAATCATCATCTCCCAAACTTCTTGTATGTTGGCATTCAGATCTGAAAGGGAAATAAACTGAGGTTAGGGATTTGGTGTGTTGTTAAAGATGAAGATGTTGATGATGATGGATGAGGTAGATGTTGATGGTGGGGGAAGATGCTGATGGTGATGGGTGATGAAGATGTTGATGGTGGTTATGAAGATTAGGAAGATGTTAAGCGTTGAAATGAAGATTTTATTTTAAGATGTTGAAGGGTTTTATGTTATAATTATTTTGTTATTTTTATTTAATATTTTTCATAATTTAATAATTAGTTAATTTAATGTGGAATTAAAAAAAATAAAAATCCAATTAGACCTCATTAACTGATGTGGATGTGCCACGTAGGATGGCCGATACATGTGGAGACGGTGGTCAGCGCCACCACTCCGGCGGGGACGAAAACCAGCTATTTTCCTTATGTTCAAGGGTTAAAGTCGGCTTTTACTCCGGCGAGGGACGGAAACCAGCACTCGCTAAAAGTCCAGGGACGGAAAACATATTTTACCCTACAATTAATGTGAGGGGTAAATATGGAAGAGTACAAAACATTTTGCTAGATTATTGTAAGAGGTCTTATATTTAGGAACATGAAAATTTTGAAACTAGGTCTTATAATTAGGAACGGAGGGAGTATAATATAATATGCATTTGCAAATGCATAATTATGAATAACAACTTAACAAGAATGAAAGATAATCCAAATTTCAAACATTGTTTGCAGAGAGGGAAAACAATGCAGACCTAGAACTCCACAAAATTTTGACTACAAAAATTATATTTACGAGCTTTGTAGCTCTTAGAATTTGATCTAGGCTTAACTTTACCCTAAAAGCTAGCTTAGAGGTGAGGAATGCCCTACCAATTGCAAGGGACTTCTTTCTTTGACCATACCTCTAGTCAATGTAGAACCTTAACACATCCACTTAATGCCCAATGTAGGATATCTGGAGTGAAGTTTGCAGGACTAACTGATCTAGGATAGGCCCCGATAACGTCTTAGGATTCAAGCTTGACCTGACTCTACCCCCAAAAGCTATTTTAGAGGAGAGAATTGAGCTACCTTTTTTAAGGACTTCTTTGGCCATATATGCCTATATCTCTAGCCAGTGTGGCAACTTAGCAATAACTATTTCTTTTCACACAGAAATAGGACAAAAATCAATTTCTAATAAGACTATTTGAATTAAGTGACAAATCTCAATGCAGAAATTGCAATGGCTAACAAAATCCTAAAAAGAAACCATAAAATATATATAATCCTCAAAAATTACAATAAACCACCATTTAGACCTCAAAAGGTTATCAGTATGTCAATTCGGTCAAAATTGTTTTTCCAAAAAATTCTCAAGGACCTAATTAGGAGTTAACTATCAAAATTTAAGATAATGTCAAAATTGTGAGAAACTCCTGTCTTCAAAGATGGAAATTAATTTGGAGACAGTCAATTGGTCCTATTATCTACATTGTTTTCTCTTGAATAAATTGTGAACGCTCATAAAACTAGTAAGATAATATTCACAAAATCATTCTTCTACTCAACCAAACAAAGCTTTCAATCGCCCCCATAAATTCAAAATATCTTCTATTCAACTGGGTGCATAGTCGCATTGAAATCTCATCTAAACCATTCTTGCTTGCAACATGTGACTATCCATTTTTACAACAATCTTCAAAAGGCTTAGTTTAATGATGGTGGTAATAACAAAGCCACACCATGCTGAACAGAGTTTGAAGAAAATTATAAAGTGGGTGGTGCAATTGAAATAGCAACGAGAGAGCTAGAGTTATAAAAGAATATGCATGTTATTCACATAGAGGAACAAATATAGCAAATGCACACAAATAAAATAAGAGGACAGTGTACACCTCTACATAATTTATAATATTGTTAACATTTCTAAATTTTCAACATGTAATTGTTCTTGTAGATCCATTAACAGCTATTTGTTGACCTGTTACAATCTATAATATTATGCAAAAAAGATACTCATCACAATATTCAAGTCTATATGTATGCGTGAGTGAGCTGTGCATGCAATTGAAGCATTGCACTTTTAAAGTTTTCTCAAATGTTCCATAAAAAAGCTCAGAGGTCCAGGAGCACAATTTACTGATGTATCCACTACAGATTCCATAAGTTAATATTACTAAAAACACAAGCAAATGATACATTTACCTTACAAATAAGTTCACCCTGAAATCCTCCAGCAACTAGAAGCTTCTCTTTCACTGCAAGTGTACTAACTTGAGTGTGTGTAAACCCCTCCAACAGACTTCCAGGATGTTTCTGATAATAAAAATTGATAACTTGGAAGATAAATACAATGATTGAGGCATTTTCATCATAAATTTACGCAATGAACAATCAGAAGCCAGTGGCATTCACTTGGGGAAAAAACACTATTATTACTATAAGTGACATTATTCACCTCTGATGGTGCAACATGTCCTGAAACGTTGAGCACTTCTGACCTTGTACTAGTCAAAGAAGACCAATGAGTTACTGAAAACTGTGACATAAGATACACATCATGCTTTGATGTAGCCCAAACCAAATTCCTCAACTGCATAATCATTTAAAAAAAGATATCAGAAAAACTGCAAAAGGAAGATGCTATCTCTACAAAGGCCTATGTCATGCCCATTACTGCTCAGGATTTGCATCCTATGAACAGACTTTCATAAGGATGCAAATGATACTACTTTGAAATAATAATTATCACATGTTGCAGCTTTATGGACGTCCAAAGCTCCCTCTTCCAGACTTAGGCTGATTCCTAGACAAGCAACGTAGTGTTTTTACACTCTCCAGCAGTTAGATATCAGAGGTGTGGACTATCTGGCTTATTGACTGTTAAGTTTGAATTTATTCAAAGATTTTGAGTATCTTCTCAATGCATCCATTCCGAGGACTGGAAGGAATAAATAGGTCTACATTGTTTAATTGAAACAAGGGAAACCAAAATGCAACTTTTTGAAACCAGAGCATCCAAAAGTGCAAGCTATTTGTTTTGAAAAACGAACTCTAGTCCAACTAGCCCTAGACCCTTCCTTCTTTCCCTACTCTTGCTACCAACTTTAACATAAGGTGTATCTGGTATCGGCAATCGGTAATACTAGTACTAATAAGCTCATGCTTTGTTCTTGTTTCAAGTCCAGCAGGCTTCCATTGCAGGTGGAGGGTTAAATACACAAGAGCTCTTCTTCAGGCTTCACATATAAGTTTGAACTTTAAGTTTAGTTTTCTTCTGCCAATAATAAGTTGTCCATAACCTCAAATATATGGAATGAACACACCCAAAATGCAGAACATGTCAAAGTTCACCCTTAAAACATCATAAAAACCAGAGTACACTCAGCTTACCTGAAAATGAAGAATTGTTGACTTTACAGATCTTGAATTTTTTTGGAACTCGTAAAATGAGAATCCCTTCTTGGTATTTATGCAATCCTGTTTGTGATAGAAAATAATAGACAGACAGGTCAACATGGTGTTACACTTCTGACAAGTTATAAAATTAAAGAAAATATTCTCTGAAATATCAAAAAGAAAAGATATCAAATAGCTACCTTCCCTGACTTCTCCCCTGAATGGGGGATATTTTCATAATTCTTGTACTGCTCAAGCCTAGTTTGCCGATACCTTTCTCTGGTGATGCTAAGGCTATCCCAAGGAATTCCCTGGATGTCTTGCCCTCTTCTGGCATGAGCAGCTGTAGTGTCTACCACCTTACTACTCTGCAACATAACTACAATATTACTCCTACAAATATAAGCGCAACTGTATACATAGTTGACATTTAATTGATGAATCATTCGAGTAGGAGAAAGACAAACCGAAAACACAACAAATTGCAAATGAGCAATCATAATACAAATACAAAATATGCTGATAAACATCATATCCATATCCATAAAACAGCACAGATCGAAAGATAACAGAAACAGCACATCACTGACCGAGTAATCATATTCATCACCATCAGACTCTAGGTCGTCAGTTTCCCTATTAACAATCACATCATCCATATCATCTTCTACATCTTCCATTTCGTATTCATCCGCCATGTATTCAGCATCACCCTCTTGGTGATAGCACATGTGTTGCCCAACTAACTAAAACCCATCATAACAACAGAGAAAAAATTAGAATATCAGAGCCACAGGTAAACAATAGTCATCCAGTACGTGCAAAAACACCCGCGGCCAAAAAGTTAAATTATAAATAAATAAAACCAACCCCAACAAACAAGACCGCGTAAAGGTGAAAACACAAGCTCGAATCCCCGGAAAGTCATTTACACGGAGGGACCGCAACCATTCTAACCTGCCTATAATTTCAGTATCACTTAACAAGGATCATGATTGACATGTGCAACAATTAGCTATTCCTGTAAAACCTGTGAAAGGAAGCCAAATACTAAAATTGAAAATAATACAACCCAGAAATTAGGGTTTCATTGTTCCAACTTCCAACAGAGAATTCCCTTTAAAATCATACAAATGAAATCAAGGGCATCATTTTAAATAGGAAAAATCATAAAAAAATCCAAATTCATCTAGAATATCAACGATAATTTAGGGTTCCAATAGAATAAAGTCCAAAATTATATAAATAAATTGGGGGCATATTTTACCGATAATTTCTGAAATTCATCGAGAATTTGGCGAAGATTGAATAAGAATTTAACAATGAACACGCAAAAGGCGTTGATAATAAAATAGGATGATAAAAAAATTATGAGAAAACGAAAAGAAAAAATGAAGAGATTGAAGAAACAAAAACATAGAATGAGAATTTGAGATTTCAGATGATGATGCGAACCTTTGTTTGTTTGTTTGTTTGTCGAAAGGAGTCGATCTCGTCCGAGAGAGATGCAAATTAACGAATAAATACAAATAAATATGATCATTACTCATTACCCATTACCCTTATTATTATTATTATTATTATTATTTATTATTTATTTTAATATGAGTTAAGACAAAACTACTCCACTGTACCAACAAACTTGTTCACAACTTTGTCCGCAAAGTTTTAATTCCGAGAAAGACATCTATTTAGAGGGATATGCAACTATTTTTCGAACAGGCGATGACTACTCTATTGTAGCATTGGGTAAACAAAGTAGAATGGGACGGAACATGACATATTGATGATATTATTTGTTTGTTACCCGAACATAACATAATTATGCTCAAACGATATAATTTAGGCTTAAATAACCTTTTGGTCCTTGAAACTGTAAAGGGAATCAAATCTGATCCTTGTAAAATTTTCGCATCAAATTGGGTCCCTAAAATTGTTTTTTTAATCTAATTAACTCCTTTTGCTCAATTTTGACCGGTCAACGGTCCAGTGGCAAGCCTAGTCAGCTAAGGACGGCCACGTGGACTTTTTCACATCAGTTTTAGTCCCTTGAAAAGTATTTTAATCAATTTTAGTCCTTGTTCTTCCACCTTCATCTTCTTCCTCTCCCACCTTCTTCCTCTTCCTCCATAACTCAAATCTCATAAATTCAAAAGTAAGAACAAGGTGAATATGATGAACATATAGTTTTTTTAGGGTTTTGAATTTCTGGATTTAAGGATTTGAGTTATGGAGGAAGAGGAAGAAGGTGGAAGAGGAAAGTGAAAGAACGAGGACTAGAATTGATTAAAATATTTTTCAAGGGACTAAAATTGATGTGAAAAAAGTTCATGTGGCCATCCTTAGCTGACTAGGCTTGCCACTGGACCGTTGACTAGTCAAAATTGAGCAAAATGACTTAATTAGATTAAAAAACAATTTTAGGGACCTTATTTGATGCGAAATTTTTACAGGGATCAGATTTGATTCCCTTTACAATTTCAAGGACCAAAAGAGTATTTAAGCCTATAATTTATTTTGTGAAAAGGGGTGAAATCGATGAGGGCATAATAGAATGCTCATTTAAAACTTCTACTTGGAAAAAGTAGACCTAATTTATATTTGAAATCTTTTAGTTGTATAATTATGACAACGATTAGGGTAGTCTCTTTATTTTTAGGACCATCAGTGATCAACCATTGAACATCATTAAATCTTGGAATCTGTGAATATTCTTTCGATGAGTGGTTATGATTGAGTTAGAGATAAAATTTAATATCTCCTCCCTTGAATTATATCATCACTTCTCTCCTGAATCCTCTCACCATGCTCTCGTTCCCTTCCTCTGCTTCATGAGAAAGGCTTTGCATGTCTCACAAAATTCATTTCTTTCCCCATTTTTCGGACGAACCACCGCCACCAAGGAGAATGATCAAAGGCAAAAGGGAGGTCGTTACGAGCTCCACCACATCCTTCCATTTTTTGGTGAAGCTTCTTATGGAGCCACCAACCTCAGCTCTGGGCGATCTCAACCCAAAATGACTCGAGGATGACGTTATTTGTGGCCATCTCGATGCGTTTTAAGGGAAATAGACACCACCATCGTGGTCTTGACATTATCTATCGCATCTCTGTCGTGAAGCACCATGATCTGATGAGAGAAGTAAGCGACAACGTTGTTCGATGGAGAAGAAGGGATGACGGTGTCTGGGTGGTGGGAAAATGTGGTGCATCAAGCGTTTGATATTGGAATACTTTCAAATTTTGCATATCGTAAATTACCAAATAGGCATGGGACCACTGGTGATCCCAAAAAAAGATATCAACCTAGTCTTTGCCTCATATTTGGTATGTTACATAAAATTAGTTGTTTTTTTATATATGTAGTGTTACTACATTTATTGTAAATTAAAATAATTGATGGTTTTTGTAAAATAATATATATATATATATTTGAAAAATATATTATGCTTAATTCAATTCTTTATCCTCAATCAAATATTAAATATGCAATTTTATATACATAACTAAATTCATGGTTTTTTTAATGGCATGAAATTACCAAACACAATACACAAAACATTATTGTCTTGTTCCATTTTGGTACGTTATGTTCCTTTTTTATTATGTCACTAAACGTTTCTCATCTGTTCCTAATTTCGTTGATTTAGTTTTTCACATATTTTCCAAACTTGTGTTGTTTTAGAAATTTAAAACTATTTTCTCATCATAAATGTTAGGAACACATTCCAACATAAAGTCTTGTTATTGGTTTATTTTTTGAGGTCAACCAATCAAAGTGGGTGTTTTGGAGAGCGTGTTTGCTGCTAGCATATATCTTATCTTATTTTCTTTCATTTATATTATCATTTAATATTGAATTTTCACATTGGGTATCTTGTAACAACTAGAAGTTGTTCGGTTGATAAAACATGAGTCAAGTTTAATAAAAGGCTACTAGTCGTAGCTGATTGGAAAAGGTTGGTCATTGTACTAAACAAAGCCCTATCTAGAGAAGATAACATATTCAATACATTTTCCCAGATTCTAGGGTTTCACACATTGAAAATTAGAAATAGGTCAACCCATTAATATTAAGAGTACTTGCCACAACGTTGGAACCCGTGGATACTTAAAGAAGACCTTGTGTTCAAGTTGACTAGGAAAGAAAGACACGAACCAAGTCAAGATCTTAAATGGAAGCACGATTTGATGACGTGGGCAAGTGGTTAAGCGTATTGTAACCATTGTAGTTAGTTGAGATTCTCCCTATAAATAAGGGATAAAGCCACTTGTACAAAAAGACATTCAAACAATCAAATCAAAATATAAATTTCTCGTACTTATCTCTTTTTACATCGTTTTTTGTTTATTTCCTGCCTTTTAATTTACCTTTAAGCCTTTTATCTTAAACTTTTTACTTTGAGTGCACAATTGTTTTTTAATATTACTTTTTTTAGTTGTTTTCTTGTTACCTTAGTTACTATCCAGAGGTCATACATTTTCCCACTTCTCAATAGTGAAAAATAATAGCTTTATGGAGTGTCTTAGTTACCTATATTGAGTAACATAATCAATTCCTCGAGTAATCTTTCGATTAGGAAATCATTGCGTTGGTTTCTTTGCCGACTCGCACAGTTATCCTTAGTCCTATTTATTTGAACCAACAAATTAGCACGCTCAGTGGGACTCACATTATTGTTGAGAAATTTCCATATCCCAATCATGATCAAAGTTTTCATATGCAATTAAAGGTCTAAAAGAAAATGAATTCTTCAAAAAATCGCAAGACTAGCAATAGTTGTGTGCCTACTTCTACAACCTCAAACAGTGACTTAAGGGTCACTATATGTTGAAGTTGCATGCAGTGTCGTAACAATAGTAACCGCCACAACCGTACTTGTTTCCACGGTGGAAGCCGGGTACTCGATTGATGAGATTGGAGACCGGGGGAGGTCTACCACAACAACAACCACCTCATTCACACGACAAAAAAATAACATTGGGATTAGTGATTTATTTTCCAAGTTTCTAAGAACTTGGTTGAGATTGTGAATCCATTGGTTCATAAAACAACTCAACACAACACAGAACAAAGCTCCGCCAAGATAATGTTTAAAGAACTAATGTTTTTGGAGAAATCAAAGACCCATCTCCCACCTGAATCGTGACACACACCACCACAACCTGTGGAAGACAAGGGTCCCTTGATTGAACCATATGTGTTGCACTTGAACCAGGAAAGTGAAGGAGGAGACCAACTCACTTGGATATGCCGATACACAGAGTTGGAGGACATCATAGAGTTTTGGAGCACATTGCGACTTTGAATAAAATCTAGGTGAGCACGCAAAAGTGAGATAGACATTTCTCAAAGATCTTAAAAGATGAGGTAACGATAAGCTACATTATTGTCAAAGTACACATATTAAATTGTTTTTATATTTCAAACAATAAATATTATTTTTGTATTACGATATAAACTTTAATTTCTATGCACCGTCAACTAATCAGATTTCAAGGATGTGAGAAAATCTTTTTTTTTTCTTAATTTCATTAGTTGACGTGACACATCCTTACAATCTGATTGGTTGACGGTGTAAACAAAACTTTACACTGTCAGTGCATCATCCATTTTCTCTATAATATATTAAAGAGAAAAAGGTAAATACATCGTGAGTGTAATTTTTTTTACAGAGACACCCAATTATCTTTCGTCACATCATAACATACAATTTTAATTTAATTTAAATAAAATATGACTGTAAAACTTTGCCATATATGACACAAAATGATTGGATGTTAGTGTAAAACTCTTTTACACTAAAAACGCATATCCATTAAACTCTATATTAAAAATGTTTAATTTATATGCAGTAGTAGTATAAAATGTTTAACACATGCTTTTAATTATTGGCTGTCTACAACTCTTCTAGTGTTGGAGGAGGCAAGATTCGGGTGGTTCTTACTTGGCCATGGTGGTCAAAGATTGTCGTCGTTTGCTTTCAGCGTTTAATGTTGTTTCTATTCTTTTGTTGGAAGGAGCTATAATTGTGTTGTTGATTTCTTGACAACGAATACCGCCACCTATCCTGATTCAATTTAGGTGGAGGACGTGCCCGCCGGAACTCATATCATTAGTTAATACTGATGTACTTACTTCTATGCCTTCCGTTTAGTGAATTCAAGCTCTCTTTAAAAAAAAAATTCATCTCTCCATTTTTTGTTTCTAAATGATATTTGCCTAAATGACGTAGACAAAGTTTGGTTAACTCGATCACCCTAGAAACAGGTGTATACATGATAATTAAAGATGAAAAATTGATGGATTGTAATATTCTATGATGACTACATAAACTTTAGTAATAAATAGATTTTTCTCATCCACCCAAAAAAACCTTGAATAAATAGTAGTTAAACTCATATTAAAATACTAGAAAAAAAAAAAGATAGCAGCAGCGCGCACCAAACGTGGAAAATTGATGGCTGATTATAACGGCTCATTATCATCATGTGTTCATTTTCATGATGCTCCAACTCAACTCACTTCTTGTCTTTGTTGAACCAGTTGTTGAAGTTCAACCAACAACAACAACCGACGAGTTCATAGGATGTCTTTTGTTCTGAGGAAACTGTGGGAAATGATGATGCTGCCGGCAAACAACAACAACAACCCATCATCATCATGGACCACCGGAGGAGGAGTTTTGTCGCGTGCGGATTTGGGTGTGTTGGAGAAGCTGCCATGGGACGTGTTGATGCAGATTCTGAAGCTTCTGGATCCC
Organism: Lotus japonicus; assembly: GCF_012489685.1. Taxonomy (NCBI): domain Eukaryota; kingdom Viridiplantae; phylum Streptophyta; class Magnoliopsida; order Fabales; family Fabaceae; genus Lotus; species Lotus japonicus. The sequence goes on from NC_080043.1 coordinate 70,129,732, forward strand.
AAAGAGGCTGCGAAAGTGTGCGTGGTTTGCAAGGTTTTGAGATCTTTGGTTTCTGATGATAATCGCCTCTGGCTTCACTTCCTTCAGACCCATCAGGCTGATCCTTCTTGGGATTCTGTCTTCTTTGCTGAGACCACTTTGGCTTCTGGCTACCCTCTTCCGTGAGTATTCGATTTTTGTTCTCAGTTTCATGTGGGCTTGTAAGTGAATTTTCATGGGTTTTGCTAGTGATTGCTATGCTTTTGATGGGTGTTGTTTGGTGAATTTCTGTGCTTTTTATTTGGGTTGTGCAAGTGATTGTTAGTGGATGTTGTTTGAGTGAATTGATGGGTTGTGCAAGTGATTGGTATTGTCATATTGTGTGCTTTGATGGTTTGTGCTAGTGATTGGTATTCTGTGCTTCTGATGTTGTTGGTTGAATGGGTTTAATGGGTTGTACATGTGATTGGTATTGTGTGCTTTGATTACTTTTGTCAGTGATTGTTATTTTTGTACTTTAAGTGTATGGAATTCCTAAGTTCCAATTTATTTTCCAGAGCTTGAGTAGTATGTACTGTACTACTTGTAACATTGCCGCTGCTTTGTTTGGCTATATATTCCTATTTTAATTTTTTTAGAACAAAAATGAAAAAAAGATTATATGTATTTGAGATAGGGTGTGATAAGTCTGTTGTGTTACAGTTGTACTGAAGATTTGCTCCTCAATTACAGTTCCTTCATTGGCCACAGGCCCCAGCTGTCATTCAAGCATATATATGGCCAGAGAGCACAAGTTCCTGGTGCTATTATCATCGATGGTTAGTCTTGCAATTTTGTTGTGGGATCTTATTTTCCAGTTGCTCGTGATGGTTTGATTATATTTTGATGTTTGAACATTTATTTTTTGTGCGCTCAAGGTGGTTCTGGTTATTGCAAATTTGGCTGGAGCAAATATGCTTGTCCATCAGGGCGATCAGCCACATTTTTGGTAATGATTTTGGTTGGAAGTAGTAGTAACTTCGGCTATGTTTGGTTTCAATGAAGATAGTAAAATGATGTGTGCCTAGTTTTTGCTGTGTTCATACATTGTTATTTCCCCGTATGGTTTTGATTTCCACCAAGGAGAGCCTCAAACTGCAGAAGAGACTCCTTGCAGATACTAGGCATTGTGGTTTCTGTTTTTTCAGTTTCCTTTCACTTATGCTGCGCTGCAATCCTGCAACCTTTCTCTTCTTTTTTTATATGCAGGAATTTGGCAACATTGAGTCACCTATGTATACTAGGCTTCGTCATTTTTATGCAACTATTTATAACAGGTATCGTGTCATTTTGATTCTCTCTTCTTGTTGGTTGAACAGTACCTGACTTACAGTTAACGCTTGATAATCTTTTAAGTGAACACCTGTTGGTCTCTCTTTGCACTTGTGTAATTATATATCTATGAACATATAAACGTGAATCGTACTAAAACAATAAGTTTTGGAAAAGGCATTGATTTTTAGTGATTACTTAATTATTGTTACTAAAAAATATTCATTCTTATTATGAGTGAAGGCATAACTGTTTTATGTTGTTTACCTAATTCTTTTATATTGTTCTTGCTATTGGCTGGCTTCTCGGCAGGATGCAGGTGAAACCGAATAAACAACCAGTTATTGTTTCGATACCAATAGTCCATTATGATGGTCAGTTACATTTTATGTTTGCTTCAGTGGTGCTAATAAGAACAGAAAAAGAAGTACATTGACAAGACTTCTTGTTATTATTGTTGTTCTATGGATCAATATGCCACTAGTGTTCAAGCTTTGACTAAGGGGTTTCAATTCACTGATTTCCTTCTGAAGATTTCATTTGGTTATCAATTTTAGTAATTTTGATTAAATACCATTCCAGGTGTTCACTCAACCAACCATCTGCTATAAGTTTTCTGAAAGGCAAAAATTTCATTGTTTAAAATTAAAAATTCTTGGTCTATTTAACTTCTGTAGAATGTAAAATTAATAATGAAAATATACTACCACTTAGTCACTGGTTCTTATTGCGTTTTATACATCTAATGGTTGTGTGTTTGTACTTTGTAAGGTGATGTCTGCCTTGATGATGCACATAGGAGGGAGAAACCTATTTATTAACTCCAAATTTAGCTTGGACCTTTTCACATTACCCACCACTTCCCATGCATATTGTCTTCATGTAATTTAAGTTAATAATACTTAGTTTTCGTACACAAGTAATTCTCAGACTGTACAATATTCTGATTCATTCCAGATACTGAATCAGCCAAAGCATCAAGACGACAACTTAAAGAAGCAATTTATACTTCCTTGTTTGACATGAATGTTCCTGCTGTTTGTGCTGTCAGCCAGGTAATCCATTTTGATATGGAAAAAGGAAAAAAAAAAGACCCCGTCAGTAAGTTGCCATTTTACCAACTATAGTGATAAACTTACATCAGAGGACTGCTTAATGAAAATAAGTCACCCCATATTGGCATATCCTTTTTACTGCTTCTATTGCCTTTATATTTCCATCAGTTTTACTGAAGAGAACATATTTGTCCACTCTCTTTGGGTTTATTTTAGTTCTCTGTTTCTTGTGGTTAAATAAGTATGGATTCTAGCCTCATCTGGATTCTAGATGTTATAGTAATACATTCCTAGCTAACTCCAACTGGGTTCTGATGTAGTACGTCAGTAGGTTTCAACCAATGATTGCTTTGTCATTCATGTTGATGAAAATAAAAAATTTCTGGTGGGGGTTGTTAACGTAGTAAATAATTCTATTACCTGGGTTTGTGGGGCTGGCACTAGGGATGGAAATAGGTCAGGTCACGCATTGGGGGGCCTATGACCTAGCTTACACTATGGCCAGGGCAGACCCATTATTAAAAAGGCTTGAATTTGAGCCATCTAAAAATTCTATTTTGGCCTTTCAGAAAAATGGTCTATATCGGACTAACAAACCACGCTTGGGCCCTAAGTTTGGGAAGTAGGCTATGCTTAGGTCTTAAAAAACTTGGTCTAGCCTAGCCTATTTCCACCCCTAACCAAGGTTGATCAAGACGAATAAAGTAGCATGCCCAAGGTTTTAAAAGTATGTCTAGTTTTTTGAGAATCTGCTGTAACTTTTCCATAACATTTTGTTGCGAGGTTGCTTAAGTAATTTGGTAAAACTAATTTTGATGTTTCTATTCTTTTCTATACTGTATAATCAAGTGTACAAGATGTAAGAAATGTTCTATAAATAAGATTATAAATTTGAATTGGAATGATGGAATTGAGGTTGCAAGAGAAAGCAAAGTCAATTGAGAAAAAAAGCAGACAAAGTGAACTCAAGGGGTATCTAAAATTTTCCATCTATCTGTGATAAATTGGTATCCCAAGGGGTTAACTTGTTAGCAACTTGGCAGCTCCGGAAACCCAGTTATATAGACAGAAACTTTCAAGAACCATATCAATACAAGTAACATCTTTCTGAGACCAAGTTGTATGTTTACTCATTATTTTCTGTCAACTTAAGAGTCTACACCTAGGAGCAAAGACCTTAGTTACAGCTATTCAAATCATTAAGGTAATAGATAAATGTAGTCGTGCATGTCTTTTGGCTAGTGAAGCTTGAGTACTTTGTCTATTTCTTGTTATTTCCATATTTACTTACATATTTTGTAAAATGTAGGCAACTCTAGCTCTGTACGCTGCAAAACGAACTTCTGGAATAGCTGTTAATATAGGCTTTCAAGTCATATCGGTAGTTCCAAGTATGTCCTTTAGTTCTCTCGCTCTTTCCTTGCATAAACATAATTCGTAATTTATGCATGAATTTAAATTTCTTGCATGAAGTATCTCAATTTGTTGTTGGAAGTCGGTTTAGTTGTAATCAATGTTCAAACATCATTTCTTTGTTTTAATGTATAAATCGTTTGTAAATCAGAATAAAGTGCCTATAAGTATCTATTTATTTTATTTTATTTTCCTGGTATGAACGTGACCTGCATTATATTTTTCCAGTTTTAAATGGTAAAGTAATGCGCAAGGTGGGTGTGGAAGTTGTGGGGCTGGGAGCTCTTAAACTTACAGAATTTCTTAAGGAGAAGATGCAACTGAACAACCTGAATTTTCAATCATTGTACACTGTTCGCAAATTGAAAGAGGTGTTGATACTCTCCTTCATGATCTGAAATATTTATAATTTTCTAATACTGAGATTTTTCTCATTGATTTCAATGAGGTAGTATGCTTTGGTGCCTGAGTAGGACAATAGTGGACCCTTTATTGCTTATGAAATGTAGTATACATTAAAAATCTTTCAAATTTTAATAGGATAGTATGTGGTGCTCAAAGGGGTTGGTCATTGACATGAAATCAAAGCTTCAAGCTCAAAGGGTTTGGTCATTGACATGAAATCAAAGCCTCTAGCACTTAGTGATCAAGAGTTTGATCTTTGTTACTTCTATTCTTGATATTTAAGTCCCTTCTTCAAGCAATCAAGCTAAAAATGGATCTTGTGTGAGGGCTAAGGAGGCATGTTAAAGATATAAATCCATCTTTGGCCTTTACCTAATAGCTTTAGGCTTTTAGGGGAGTTTGTACTTGATACCTATTGTTGCGCAATTTCATCTCTGAAACAACTTTCCAATGGAGCACAATAGGACTATCACCAGCAAACCTGTGTTGAAGCCATATGGGCCAAGGCTACTGTGAAAAGTAGCTTCCATGGTGGTGTTAATTGTTCTATTGCTGGCACATGGATAAAGTCTTCAACAATAGCAAGTTAACAACAATTAAAACATTTTTTCACTAGGCGGTGTTGACTAAATAGGTCAAATCCTGCCATTATGTCCTATCACAATTCAAGTCTGATGATAGACCGTTTTACATCTAAATCTTTCTAAATGGTTTAAACTATAGTCTATAGTTCTCCTTGGTCTCTCTTCCTTTAACTATTGAACTGTAGGTTGTCTACGAAATTGTGGGATTCTCTCACGGTAGAAGTTTCTACAGAAAGTACCAAGGAAACTGCTATGTCCTTCGTCAAATCAGTAATTGCTGTCTCATTATCATCCCTGTTATAACATCAACTGTGCCCCTTGCTTTTTCTTCAAGGAAAGACGTCTCAGTGTTCACTTGTAGAAACCTTAGGGCTTGGGGCTCAAATGTCTCGAGATATAGAGAGGGTCCTGAGGTCTGTGTCTAGCATATGCGAATGCTTCAGAGTTGTTAACTTGCTGGCGAGTAGTTTTCGTGCAAGTCTATAGCTTTGTAACAAATGATAGGATCTAGAGACAACCTTGTCCCTTGGTCATTTCAAACACTGATCTTTTGTCAATTCATAATTGTCTAGTACCTTACTTTTTAAGGTTATTTATAATTAAAGACGACAGATGTTTACCAGCTGTAGTACACATTTGAAGTACAACTAAAGCTGCTGTTTACAGTAGATACATTGAATATAAATAAATGAAATAGTATCACATGAGGACCTTGAGAGACTTTTTCACTTTAGTGTGTTGAGAATGATTGGTAAGTATTGAAGTTATAGAGTTAGTCCTTTAGGTATGGATGGATAAAAAGGAATACTTGTAATAATAAAATTTTATTGATATTGATGTGAATGATATCCTGGATATTATTGCATAAGATAAAATATTAACACTGATACTTAATTATACTAAGTCTAGACTCTTAGTCATGATTAAATAGGAAATAAATTATGATATATAAGGAAAAGTGGAAATCAAAATGAAGAAATAATCTACATACTCGGACAGTCGGACGTACTTGTAGAGTTGTAGTTCTTTACTTAAAAAGTCTTATCACTGAAGTTATGTGATGTTCTGACGGTTGCATGACATCAGAACCTATGCTATGTTGCTCTGGATTATGAAGCTGAGCTTTCAAAAGATACAACAGCATCATTTGAAGCTATAGGAGATGGATGGTTTACACTTTCAAAAGAGCGGTTTCAGACGGGAGAGATCTTATTCCAGCCTCATCTCGCTGGAGTGTAAGTTTTTGTTTCTTGCAATATGTTTATGACAAATTGACTGTGCGTATTTGCTTCGACGGTGTAATTACTTGTCTTCCATGATTTTGGCCTGACCTATAAATTAGCATTTCACATTTTCACCTATCTGGACGAACTGATTGCAAAAGTGTATTAAAGGCTTTAAGTTGAAGATAAAATTCCTTTTTTTTTTCCTTTACTCCTAGATCCCGGTGAACATGGAAGTATCCTCTTTGCACTCTATTAGTTTATTAATTAATTTGTTAATATAATATAACAATAAACAAAACAATTCTTTTTTTATTAGTAGTCTCAAACACATGAAAGTGAGGAGGTTTTGTTAAACGCAAATAGAATGGGCATAATGTGAATTATGATAGTCATCTTTCATTGATATCTCTGCTTAAGAATTAAGTAGACCTTTTCTTTTCATTTCAGTTTTATTTTTTTCCCAACTTCCCAACTAATGCCGTGTTACACAGAAAAGCTCTTAACTATGTTTGTATTTGGTTGATGCTACCAATATTTATCTCTATTTTATAGTTTCAACTTACATTCTTCTAGAGGCATTTTAACTTTTAAAAAAATTATTCATATAAAAAACATTTCTATAGAGGGCATCTTTTTAAAGCTTGCACTAAATTGCATCTTCGGCCGAATTGTTACTGAAAGAAATTCAAATCATTGGTTTATGTTCAGTGAGTTTCCATTCTGTTTAGATCTGTAAGTTTAACTGCTTTTAGTTGCATTTAAAGGTCTCTGTAGTTCTAAGTTGAACAGATTGAAATTTATGTCAGTTGATCTTCGATAAACTCTTGAGACTAGGTCAATAATTTAATATTTGATTGAAATGGCGGAAACATTGATGGAGAAGAGAATTATGACAAGAACATTATTAATTATGCTTGTATTAGGGTTAGGGATTATAATGATCTGACGATCTGTACAGCATGATTTTGATTGTTAGGATTTACTGATTTAAGGTGCTAGTAGAAATGTGAGAGGGTACTAATTCTCTTTTAAATTAGAATTAGTTTTTCCTGGGTGTGAGGGTATACCTGTTTAGGTGATCAAGGCTTTTCTCCTAACTATGCATTTCCATGGGCTTTAACCCCTAATATTGTATAGGCTCTTCAACCACTCAAGTCAAACTTGCTTACTATTATGGAAAGAGAAAGAAGGAAAATGTAGAAGAGAGAGAGAGAGAGAGTTTCAGAGAATGATTCTGTAACTGAATTCTGTATTCAATTTTATGCTGGAAGATCAGCCAAAGGTTCATATACAAATGTAGGCTGCATAACTGCAGCTTGATGTGATCAAATAACAAACTCTTAACTAAAACTTAACTACATTACAACTGAAACATTACATGATATAACCAAAACTATAACAGCGGCACAAGCATGTACAACATGTATTCTCACACTAACTACTCAAGGCTCAGACTTTTGATGTACTAGGACTGCTTCGGGTTTATCCATTCAAGTTCTTTTGTCAATAAAATTTAATGTATTGTCAACAAAGTTTACCATTGAACTTCTTACCTCATTCTGAGTTTGTTTTTATATTTTCCCTGAATGGTAGTTAAGCTTATGTTGCGCTTCTTGGTATAGGCAAGCCATGGGTTTGCACCAGGCCATAGCTCTTTGTATGGACCGTTGCCATGCTGCAAACTTACCCGCTGACAGTGATTGGTACAAGACTGTAGTTTTATCAGGGGGGACAGCATGTTTACCAGGCTTGGCAGGTAAATATTTTATGTTTTTCGGGACATGACATTTTATATCTTTGCAACAATGCTAAAAGATGAAATGGAGGGGTTGATGGAGTTCTACTTCTATTTCCTTTGGGACCATTCTTTTACAGAAAGGATAGACAAGGAACTTAATGCCTTACTTCCTCCATACATGTCCAATGGAATTAGAGTCGTACCTCCTCCTTACGGTGCCGATACTCCATGGTTTGGAGCGAAGATTATTGGCAATGTAAGTTCTCCACTACTTCTATGATAAATATTCTAATTTAGCTTGCTGCTTAGGACATTGCTGCTTAGACCTTAAAATTATGTTAATCCATAAGCTCTTCGCTGACGTGGTTTAGAGTGTGTATTCAACACACATCCAAACATGTTATATTGTTTCTGTTTGATCTTTAGTTTCATTATGAAATGGCAAGGCTAAGTGTTTCTAAATTGTGTGCAGTTGAGCACCTTTCCTGGTCCTTGGTGTGTGGAAAAAAAGCTGTTTCGCCAGAAGCCTAGACTCAACCTCATATGGTGAATATTTCATCCATAATTTTATTTTCTCAATAATGTAAATTATTCTGCACCCTCCTCCAAGGGGGCAGGAACTATAGGAGTGAATTTTTATCAATAGTTTTGTATGTATAAAATATGATGATTTGTTAGGTGATAAGAAGGCTACAATAAAATACTGTCTGTAAGAATAATGTAAAAAATAAAAAAAGGCATTATGTTTGGGTCATTATATAATAAAGTGTGAAGAATTTGCTAATTGCTATGAAGAAGAAATAAGCTGAGGGGTTTCATGTTATATAAAATTGCTGAGATTGTAATGCATTCTCTGGTTTGATTTTGTTTGGTAATTCATAGTGATGATCACCGAAGTAGCGTTTTGTCAACTAAAATGAAATCAAATAGAATGAAATGGATTATATTATGTTTTCATCTGTTCGATTATTTTTCAATAGAATTATAATGTATAATTTTAACTTTTTAATTTTGGTAGAAAGGATCTGAGTTAACGAATTAAGATTTTATTTTGCAACTAGGTTTAAATTAAGGTGATTTACTCAAATTTGTTATATATCATTTTATTTAAGAAAGTATAATAAACAAACTCTTTCAGAAAGAAAAAAAACAATAGAAAGTTAAAATTTTTTTTTCGATGGATTGGAAAGAAAAAAGTCAAAATGAAAATTGGTATATATCTAACAATATGAAAATCTAGTTGCAAAATAAAATCTTAATTGTTGAAACTTTGGCAGAAGAAGGTGTGGGAAATTGTTGGTGATGGGTGGTGGGGTTTGAGTTGCAGAGAAAGGGGAAGTTTCAGAATCTGGGTTTGGGTGGGGTTTGTGGATGTGGGTATGGTGGGTTGATGATGATGATGATGAAGGAGAAGATGAATGGTGATGATAAAGATGAAATTATGGATCTGGGTTGTTTTGGGTTGAAGATGATGGAAAGGATAAAGATGAGATTAATTTCTGAAGCAAGGGTAAAAGAGACAATTTTATAGCTGTGCAAGGTTACACAAGCAAAAAACTTGTGTATATTAGGGGGACCCGTATTCTGGTTTTAAAAAAAGTTTCAAAGTGATATTAGTAGTTTCATTTTGACCTAAAAATACAAACACATACATATATATTGTTCAGACCTCTAGCAAGAATGCAGGCCCATGCAAAGAAATAAAAATGGTAAATCAGATTGAGAAGTAATATAAAATTCTTCATCGATCCAAAAATGTTTAGGCAGATACCGTTTTGTTCAATTTTTATGAAAAACTAATACACACATAATACAAAACATTTTTTTTTTATCTAATCCCTCCACCCACAAGTTTATTCTATCACCAAATAAGTAAATATTGGCACATGAATATTTTTCAGGGTGTAACAGAACTGCACCCTATGATAAATAAAAATCCATTTAGAGTGTAAAAAGTTCCAAGAGAACTACCAACCTTTTAAACAAACAAGAATCAAATACAGCATTGAGCTTTAACTATTCTAAGTGTATGCAAATGTTACAGCTCTAGTACAATATCCGCAAAGGCATCAACGAAGAAGATGCATCCAAAAGTGGTCACTGATTATACAACAATGTAATGCAAGCAAAGAATGAAACGTGGGATACTGAGATATCAGAATAATAGGATTAAGAAGCAGGCTGTGAGCACCAGCACTAGAGATGGAAAATGCACAACTTGACTTGAAGTATCATCAGCTAAGGCTGATGGGGGCAATGCAGGACAGGCGAGACCTTCCTTCCCTTCACGACACTCATGAGCAAAGAGGCCGGGAGGGTATTTTCCATAGAGATTAATGTAACTAAACATGGTTGATGCGCAATCGTTTGTTAAATCATTTAACACATCGACATAAGGGCATGCAAATTCCTTAAATGCCCCACAACAATCTTTAGGAGGGTAGCTGGGTCCTTTGCATTTGCTTGTGATTATTGTGTAGTTCAAAAACTCGAAATTCACGGAACAACCTGCAGGTGCAAGGTGAAACAGTATCATCAGACTACGTCAAAATTGGATTTGTGAAATTATGCCCCAAGAAGAAACTAGTAATCAGTGCATCCCTTCCCTCTTACAAACAAACCAGGACACAAGTGGTTACCATGAATATAAATAACATCCTGATTCATGATTCACACATGATACTGGATGGAACCTAAAACAAACAGCATACTATGGTAACATACTTTGTGCATTTGATCAAGTTGATAATAGCAAACTCTTCTTGATATAGATAGACACATGCCAGTTCAAATATTATAATCAAACCACATGCTGCACAACCATGAGTTAAATAAGGAATGTATAATAAAGCATCCTATTAAGCAGAGATAGATGAAATAAATAATAACATGCATGGAGTTAATGTCAATTCCTCAACTGTTATCCATAAAGGATGCGTGATAGGTATAATTAGTTAACTCTTAACAGAATAATAGTTAGATAGTTAGTGGATTAGACTGTTAGAGAGGCCTATAAATAAGAATGAGGATTGTGAGGGATGCCTGTCTGGTCATTTGAGAAAGAATAGGGCCTTCGGGATTTGGGAGGCTTGGCACATCCTCGAGGTTCTGCATTTGTGTAATCAAGGGGAATTCCCCAATTTTCAGCAATGAAGATACTAGTTCATATCAATGTGCCTAATTTTCATCCATATTTGTGTTGCATGTATACAAGAGCTTTCATGATAGTTATCGGCAAGAGTGGCATCTAGTCACGTTGAAGGTTACAGTGCTAGTTTTTGATAAACAATCTGCACCTAAAGTCCGCATTTTTGTTGGATAAAGCTATAGAGCAGCACCATTAAAAAAGCCAGACCTCCTATACTACTGCTAATTTGGAGCCTTACTTCTCTCCATTAGCCTCTTTCCTGATGCTAATGTATGCATGTGAACATACGTAGAAAGCATATTCCTTTGTGGACCAAACTATCATTTTGGTGTTATACCTTGGATCTCAATTTGGTCCTCCAACAATTAGTAACATCAAATTAGTCTTCCACAGATTTGACATGACTTCGAAATTGTCAAAATTGATTTCACATGGAGTTTCATGGAAGAATCCTTTGGGTGTCATTTTAAATATGTGAAGAACTAACTTGATGCCTGGAATCTTTAGAGGACAAATTCAGGTTAAGTGCATAGTGGAGGACCAAAATCCCTGCTTAGCCTTTCCTCAATCCTCCTGGTTTAAAACAAAAGACATTTTGATGGCAAACCAAGCTTCTTACTCTAATTATTGCTTTTCTGAGCAATAGTTATTGTTGCCTAGTCAAACTCACATATTTGAAACTGAAAAGATCTTTCAGTGTTCCCCATCTTCTACTCTTAATTCTAATGAACTCCATTTACTTCAATCACAGTAATAAAAGATGTGACAAAAAAATCCATAACAAATACAAAATTATGCAGATGGATTTAACATACATCCTATACCTACACAACACAAATACATATGAAAAGAACAAATAACAAGAAAATAGTATCAAACATTTGAGATTTTTATAAAAAGTTAAAAAGAGAAAAAAATAAAATAATATGTTGGTAGATCCAAAAGCAAGAGCAGATAAAAGACATAAATTGTTTGAACAGATTATAAACCTTTCTTAGCCTGAAGAAGATTCCGACCAGTATGCGCCTGAGAACCAAAAACAGCATCTGCAAATTAGACAACCCCAGATATAAAAAAACAAACTTTTGATGATTTATGTTACAAACAACAAAAATTGAAACCAGTAAAGACAGTTTCAGCTGAAGTTGGGAAGTTACCTGAAAGAAAAGTGGAAGAAGAAGAAGAAGAAGAAACAGAGAGAGCCAAGATGAGAAGGAGAAGTGAAGAAGATAGCAAGAAGCGTTGATTCAAAGAAAAAGCCATTGCAATATTGGTAGATCCAGTTCAATTCAAGTGTTGCTCTTCCTTTCTTAGAGGAAAAATGGAGTTTTTCCTTTTGAGGAATGAGAAGGAAAATTAATAAATAAATAAATAAATATGGCAGGTGAGGTAGAGCAACAAAAAGATGATGGAGGTGAGCTAAGAAATGGAAATTGTGAGTGACAGGGAGGAATGGATACTTGACAATAATATGTTAATGGTTGCCAGCAAAGAATACGCGCAAAACTGCTATTGTGGGTGTTGAGGTTGATGTCCTTTGCCACTGTCAATGACTTTCCTTACTTTGAATAAATAATGCATTCATACTTCAATTACACACTTAAATTCTTGATTTTTTTTTATGGATGTTATCACCCGTTCGAAATAGTTATTCATTCTAACAAATGATTTTATAGGAATTCTTCGGAGGATATGAGTCTGCTTCCCTTGGCTGATGCAATGGGCATCACCTTTGTGAGACCTTAGTCCCGAGTTTTTCGTCTTTTGTTTATCTTTAATTTCTTTATGAGCTGTACACAAAAAAAAATCTAATTTACTTTACTAGAGTAGACAAACACACAAGAAGATCTAAACAAAATTAGTCAAGCAAGTGAAGCAACAAAATCGCATTTTACTAACCTCTTCTTTTTTTTCCCCTCTTTTCTTTTTTTAACGATTTTTCCCCTCTTTTCAAGGTTTTAGATATTTAATTCTGAATGAATAATTTAATGGAAAAAAAGAGAAATCATATCTATATACTATATATGTGTCCCAACTCGCTTCATATGTTGAAACTTGGTGCTCTCCGGTCGTGACTCCTCACTACACAGTGGTTATCGAGCACCCGAATAAAATATATTTCTTTAATTGTTAACTTATAGTGTTCTTTCTTTTAATATTTACAAATTGTTGTATTTCTCATTTTACACAATACATTTTTAACAATCAATTAATAATTAAATAAGAAAAATATGAAATGAATCAACAAAATAACAACAGGAAACCATGAGGTGTCATGTTTGCCTCGTCCACTAACTATGAGATTGAAGATTCAATCCCCACCCATGAGAAGAAAATATATCTCGTGACTAATCATTTACCATTTAGTACAAGTATCTGCTGTGAGGAAATTAATCACTGTTGCGACTATGATACTCTAGTCTCAACCAAAAATAGTAACAAAATACAAACCAATAAAAATGTTGGAAAGTTACTTTATTTTATCTTAATTATTTTGTTTCAATTTAGTTATCATTATATCATATAAAAAGAAAACCTAGATTTCATAAAAAAATAGTTAAAATGGAATTCATTACTATTACTAATTCATGCTTGAAGCTAAGATCTTACTTACAAATTATTTCAAAAAAAAAAAGATCTTACTTACAAAAATCCATGCCTTTCAAAGTAGCGGTATGATTTAGATTTTGATAAAGTTAACTTTAACAGAGTATAAAAATATGATAATAGGATGGTGACACATGTATGATCACCCTTAATTTTATTCTATTTTTTAGAAAGTGATGAATCTATTATTAACCCAGAAAATTGGCAGTTGCCTCATTTTTATCACATTTTTTTAGCTTAGATCTTAGTGTTATTTCTTGATAAAAATTATCGCTATAAAAAATTCCACAGGCAAATTACAAACAATTGTTGCAAGTGGACTTGAGTTGAGGCAACCGTATCATATTACTAGTGAAGAATGAGATTGTTTAATGCTGACATGCCATTGAGTTGCCTAAAATGTACAACAAATTATAGATGATTTAGATTTCTCATTTTTGGTAGATGAAGATAAAAAAAATCACTCTGCATTGATTCTTTGTGGACACACAACATATATGCCCGATTTCTCACTGCTCAACATAGCACTTATTATTAGCCTAACTTGGTGCACTCATCAATGTCTCTTATTTGTGATAATCAAATCAATTCTTTTGGTCTAATCCACAAATATTCAACATTTAGACAATCTTGTTGATCTACGTAGTAATAGTCAGATCAGTTTGAGTACTAACCAAACCTTACACTTGTGGAGTTGTGGATAGAGAAAATAGACAATTGTCACACACTATCTGCTGATTTATTATTTCAGTGTCAGCCAAATATTTTTCAAAAACCTTTTTCGGCATTATAAACTTTTCTATTATCTTTCTATTCTCTACATTAAAAACATATCGTCCAAGCAAAACTACAAAGTTTTTGTCACCTATTTACTGTGGAATATGAGGGGAAAGCATTTGACATGAAACCTAAATTATATATTTATAATACAAAGTGAACTCTGTACTGTGTATGCTCCCCAGGTCTCTGTGTTATTAGGCTTTGATTTTGTACTCCCTGCCTCAGGCTTCCTTGTGTCCAATCTACGTGTAAGTAAATCTGATATTTAAAGGAAGTATTCTTGTGTGGTGTAAAGAGCTCTTGTCTCTGAAACTCAGATGAGATGATTCAACAGAATAGCCTTCTTTGCTGCAAGAGTAATTGTTGTTAAAATAATTTTAAAAAAGCTAAAGATATGAACTCATGTTAAAAAATAACAAAATTCATTAAGATGAAGTCCTCATAGAATAAGTAGCCTTGATAAAAATCAAATATGTAAAATATCGTACAGTGACCAACTTACTCGACAGTTTGATTTCTGCAAGTTCTCCACCAAGTCAGCAATCTCAAGCTGCTGCTTCACTGCAGAATGCAATACCTGCAGTTAAAGTGCAAATTTTAAACACCATACCATCAGATCAGCATAATCAGAAGTCATAGATGATTGATGAAAGATACCCGCTTTGTTTTTTCAAGGTCAAATTCAACAGATTTGATCCTATCCATGGAATCCATTAGCATTTTCTCCTTTTCCAGGGGCATACCATAAGGTTTGTTGTTCAGTTCCTCAAATACTTTTTCTAGTCTCTGAAGCCGTTGTGCACAAGGAAGAATATGATCTCTTTCAAAAGCTGCTTCAACAGCGGCTGAATGGTTATTAATGTTATGTTCCGTGGTATTTGATGGGTGAACATTGTTCTGTGTTCTCCAAAACTCAAATCTTAAACTGCGGATGAATGTAATGAGTCTTTCCATGAAAGATGCGAGCACTCTAGTCACATATAAATGATTTGTCTTCTCTACTATTTCCTTAATGATGCGGAACAAATTGTTGACTGAAGTACCTGACAAGAAATTGAATTACCTTGAGTTCAGACGATAATACTGAAATACTTGCACCAATAATATCAGTTAAACCTAGCACGGAAAATAGCCAGCATGTGTTTCCAACTTCCTCATCTAAATTTGACGAGGTATATGTGCAACATGGGTTCTAATCAGCATATATAAAAGGAACATTCTACACTACAACTGCCCCAGCAATTTTCTAACAATACCTTCTGAAATCGTCCTATGAGTAACATTCTCCATGTCGTTAGTTTGCAATGATTGCTTCTGAGAAAGGTGAAACTGACCATTTTCTACTACTTTCTCAGTTGTGGGAGCACTATCGTCACAGCTGTAGTAGCCATTTAGATCTGGTACCCTGACCTGAAGAAGGCACAACCTGATGAATGATTACAGGCTCAAGACACAACCACAAATAATGTAAATGCAGTATGTAAAGACAATATTGAGGATTATAAAACAAATTAATAGTCAATGTTTTAAAACTGACTTCTTCATCAACTGGGGCTAAACGAAGATGAGTACTGCTCCTTTGTCTGGTCGGAGAGGAGTAATCATTAATATCAGACCCTGATTCTGCTGTTGATGAATCACTGCATCGACCCTGAGAGATGAGTAGAAGTAAGAAAAATATGAGTGTAAGTATTATCTACAGTAAAGCAGTCAACACTTCTGAAGTGTTAACTTTCTGATATCAAGACGAATAAGACTTGCCTTCAATGAGTGTACTTGAAAGGAGTCAAAATTCTGTTGTTCATTGGACGCTCTAGAGAGTTGCCTAACCAATGTTGCCTCAGCACTATGTACCAGCTATAAGCAGAATATCTACATTAGTTGCCCAAATAATAGGTTGACAAGGTAATTCTATGCCATGTAGGCATGTGTATCTTCAAAACCTGACACATGTGAAGACTACGAAACAAGATAACAAGGAAACATTACCTTAATGATATCAGGATCATTCCATGGACCCTTGCTAGTCTTGAGACATCCACCTTCAGTGGGACATGTACATGAACCACCCAGAAAGTCTGGCAACTGACTGTACATATTCAATTACAAACTCTAAATTGATTAATAAATTGAATAGAAATTACAACTAATATTCCAAATTAATCAATAAATTGGATAGCAAGTACAATGCAGCACGATGAAAGCACAGATGCATACCTAGAGTCAATGACTTCCAGTAATTTATATAAAGACTTAGAGTCAAGAATCTGAGAATTTGGGAAATGAATGTAAATGAAATGAGTACCATCGCAGGAAAAAAGCATGTGAAATATTATTAGCTGTGAATTACATCCTTGACCTGTATCTTTGCAATAGTTTTGGGATCACAAAACTTCTGTGCAGCAGGCCAGAGCATCTTCTTAAAGCCAGAACCAGCATTGACAATATACATTTGATGTAAAGTCTGCAGATATACATGATGAAGTTTAGTAGAGAAAGGAAAAGGGCTGAGAAACAAGTTACTCTGGGCAGGAACGACACCAAACCTCAGGATAGTAATTGGTATCTATTTTTGTCATAGCAGCCAAGAGATTGGCAGCAGTACGAGTGAAATTTTTCATTCCCTGCATCAAACATGAAACATGAAATAACAACTAAAATCAAAGCAGAAAAATGTTTCAACAACTTAAAAACAAGGCAGTTCCTAAAATACAAAAACAACTGAGCAGGATCAACCTCCTCCCCCCCCCCCCCCCCCCCCCTCTTCACTGAATAGATTGGTTATCAAATTATTAAGGCAGATACCATATTTGATAGAATTCTTAAAGGACAAGTACAAAAGGAGTCTACTATCAACAAGATGCAAAGAGAAAAATCAACAGGATTGCACCTGATATTAGTGATGAGGTCCATAACTTATAAAAAAAAATATTCAGTATAATGCAACATACCAACCCCTGTACATCCAATATTGTTGTTGTTGAAAATATCCGTCTCTTTGCTGCAATGGAACATGCAGGAAATTTCTCCTGCAGAGCCCTTTCAAACTCCTGGACATGGTACTTCAAATATCGATCTATTGTGGTGATGCGCATCAGGCGACTTGGATGAGCTTTCCCAAGCCTCTCAATGTAAACTGGTCTACCTTCCTTATCAACTCCATGGTACCCTTGAGGATAATACTGCAATACTTCTTCTAGCTCTTCAAACTCAAATTCCTTCAGAGATAACAATCGCATTAGAGCCAATAAAATATGTGTCAAACATCTTCAAGCACAAAATATACGGACACTGAAATACTCCAAGATTATAAAAGCAAACAATTCTGTTCTCAAGTTCTACCAAGGACCTATAATCCTAAATAAATGCTTAAGCTATCAGATACTTTTGGAGGGTTTACATCTAATATGCCCCTCAAACACGAGTTATTTTGCTTGATATTGTATAGAATGGGGGTAGCGAGCATGGAACTCTTTAAGATATAGAAAGAGGAAAAAGGAATACAATAAATATTACTGAGTGTAATCTTACAACACAAAATACTAACTCTTATTTATAGTAATGGGTAGACTCCTAATTCTAGTTAAATAAGGAAACTAATTAGGATTCCTAGCCCTAACTAAATATAAATAAGAAATTAAAGAAATCAATCTAAAGAAAAATCTAAACTACCTTAATTGCTCTAAGATAAGATCAAGGTATCATTAGATATCATTTTCATATTCTAACAACATCTCAACTCTTGTAAAAGCTTAAGTTGTTTGGTGGAGGCTCATCCATGAATTTATATCTAACACATCTCACATGAGAGCTATTTGGGAGTGTAGACAATGCATACTTTTTAGCTTGCAATGAAATTTAACTTTTATTACATTGAAAATTCTACACTTGCTATCAATTGCTTAACATAACCCTACTCTTCTTTTTCTGGACTTATAACCAACTATGTAATGCACATAGGAAGAGACTCACAAGGTTGAAAAAATAAAATAATAATGGACATGCGTGTTCTTTGAACTCTTAATAGACTTAACACTAGATAGGATCAAAATTAGTCCTACTGTCGAAGAATTCAAGGTTCTATGGTTAAGTGTTGAAGAGCAAGACTAATGGTAACAGAGTTGGACCAGATAATACTCCTCCTTAGGTACTAATTGAGTTAGGAGAAAGGTTTTGGATGGTTAAAAAATTGTTCAAAAACATTATGAGGCCTAAACGGATGCCAAAGGAATGAAGCATTACCTTAATCCCTATCTTTAAGAACGAAGGTGACAAATAAAACTACAAAAATTCTAGAGGAATTAAACTCATGAGTCATGGTATGATGCATTGGGAGAGAGTAATTGTATAGAGATTACAACACGATACCCACATCATGGAAAATCAATTTGGTTTTTATGTCAGAGAGATCAAGCATATAACCTACATACATGGTAGGAAGATTGATGAGGAATCAAGAAGACTAACACATAGTTTTCATTGATTTGGAAAAGACGTAATAATAAACTAGATAGAGAGGTTTGGTGGATGACTCTGGAAAAGAAAGGAGTTTGGATTTCTTACTTCAAGAAATCAGAAAATATACTAGGAGGCCATGACTAGTGTGACTGTGAAGACACAAGATGTCAATAAAGCACACAGGAATTTCCCAATAACTTGAGGTGTGCATCGAGGGTCAACATTGAGCTCTTAACTTTTTATCTTGGTTCTAGACGTGCTTATTGACCATATCCAAGAGACAATGTCACAATGCATACTTTTCCTAGATGATATAGTCTGAATTGGAGAGTTGAGAAAAGAAATAAATGGAAAGTTAAAAATATGGAGACAAGCCTTTAAAAGCACAGATTTTGCCTGGGTAGAAGTAAAACAAAGTACACGGAATGAAACTTTAGCAAAAGACATACAAATCCTAGCCGAGCATAGAGGTGAAACTAGGAGAGCATACCATACCATAAATCTCATGAGTTAAGTAAGTACCTTGGATCTACCATACATAATGATGGGAAGATAAAGCCACAGAGGGAAATGTCAACCATAGGATTCGGGTAGAGTGAATAAATGGAGGAATGCTTCGAGTTTGATTTGCAAGAGAAGAGTGCCTCTCAAGCTCAAAGGAAAATTATTCTCCACAACTATAAGATTAAGACATGCAACGTTATATGAGATTAAATGTTTGATGGTAAAAAGCCAACAAAGTAAGCTCAACGTCGCGGAGACAAGAATGTTACAATGGATGAGTTGTTACAGATGTTCTTAGAATACAATCATTAGAGAGAAGATTGAGATAGCTCATATTGTAGAAAAGATGGTAAAGTCTAATCTTAGGTGGTTTGGGCATGTGAAGAAAAGCCCCATAAAAGAACTGGTTAGGAGGGTTAACCAAACTAATGAGATTAAGGATGGTTAAATAGTTAGAGGTAAAGGGAAACCGATGAAAACTCTGAGTAAAACAATTAAAGGAGATTTAGAGTGAACAGTCTATCTTTGAACTTAATATATGACACTGTATTATGGCATTGTGTGATCTCTGTAGCCAACAAATCCCCCTAGTGGGAAAAGGGCTGGTTGTTGTTGTCAGTGATGATTACGATGAAGAAATTTAACTTTATGGAGATGGAACTTCTGACCACTTGCTTGGTCATTGAGCCTTAATTCCATGTCAAGGACTGGTTCCTTCAAAAGTTTAAGATGCAAGGTGTGGAAGCTCATGAATTTGAATGACTTTATATCTAACTTGTTCAAATTAAAGAGGAAACAAATTTGATTTGTAATCTATGAAAGTGGAATAGAAAAGGAAATACTGATTGTCCTTCTGACACACCTAAGCATTTTGTGGTTTAAACTCTATAGCAAACTATATCTTTTATGGATAAAACATAAATTACAATCCTTACCTCAAGGATGGTATCAGTTCCGTATTCCTTTCGCCACAAAAGCATTTCTTCCCACATCTGAATTGTCTTCTCAATGTTAAAATCCCGAGCTTTAAGAAACCTACAAGGAAGTAGAGTGCAACATGAGTGAGCGTTGGTAAAAAGGAACGCTTGTTTTATATGATAACATACTTGAAATCAGATAGCGTGCTTTAAACCAGAATAGAAAACAAGTGAGCAACAATTCCCCAAGGGTTGAATGAAGTGAGGAAATACCTTAACAATGTATAGTAGTCATCATGCCTAGGTGGTAACAATCCCCTTTCAATAAGTCTTTGGCGCAATTCATGGACCACAGTCTCCTCTCCCTCATCTCTTACATCCTCAATGGATACTGCCGGAACCCTATAATCAATTTTCCTCTTTCCTCTTTTCTTAAGGGAATGGGTGAATTTAGACGAAGCATTCATTGCCTTCTTCCTGAGGGTTCCAATTTTAGACGACCGCCTCTCGTCTTCTGAGTTCTCAACATCCGATCTCCTCTCTCTAATTTCATCAGTACTACATTGCCCTTCATACCCTTTCCCATCACATTTTAAGAACAGTCAGTGAAACACTAGATCAGTTTTCTCACATTCACAAAGCCATGCCAATCAGAAAGCACAGAGACATAGACAGATAGCAGAGCATACCTGACATTATAGGCCAACAGAAAACCAAAGACAGTTGATCCTAATTTCAGAATCAGGGAGTCGAATTCGCAGCAAACTCCCTCATAAACTTCAGCTCCAATAACTATAACACACCAGGCTAAAAATTAATAAACAAATAAATCAAAACTGTATCAATTTAGAAGAAAAAAAGCACTACCTTTAATCATTTCATTTTGCTAAGTAGTGAAAAATAAATAAAAATAAAAATTAACCAACGAAAAATCGCCAAATCGCTAATACACTACTTGTTCATCACCAATTCACCATCAAACTATTTAATTAAGATCAATGCTAATATGCTATTGCCACACAAACTCTTAAAAAAAAAATTAAAAAAAAATTAAAAATTCAGAGTAATTGAATTGAATCAATACAATAGAATCACAATAGAAGAATCAAGATGTAAATTTTCATAGCTGTATCATCATGATCACTGATTCTAACTCTAACCTCAATCAAATGCACAAAATCCAACCTACCCAGAAAGAGAAAACGAAAACAACCTGTCGTTTGAGACAAAAGCAAATCGAAAGTTTCGATCTTTGATGAGAATTACCGAGAAGAAAGCATTTCCGTCCCGATTCAGAAAACGTGAACGATGAAAATTGAATAATTGAATTGAATTGAAACACGCAGGGTTTTTATTTATTTATTGAAGTGAGCTTGAGAGAGATGTGAATGAAGTTAATTAATAATAATAAAAATGAAGATTGAACAAGAGGCATTCGTTATGAATATGAATATGAAAGAGGATCATATTCATATTTCATAGCATAGGTTAAAAATAATAATTAATAGAGTATGGTTTTGGATCCGTGGTTGCATTTATTTGTTCAACTCATTCATTGGATCTAACAGAGAATTGAGTTTGGTGCCCCACCCCTTAGGCTTTGCACCCCACTTTATTAAATACGGAATTTAAAGTTCCGTATCAATACGGAAAATAAAATTCCGTATCTGTTTTAGTATATAATGAGTGGTTGAAAATGTGACACGCATGCTTAAATACAGTACGGAATTTTAAGTCCCGTATTCAATAGGGAGAATACGGAATTTTAAATTCCGTATTTGATAAAGCGGGGTGCCAAGCCCCATAGGTGGGGTGCCAAACCCAACTCCCGATCTAACATAGCATTACATAATAACAACATAGTAACATAACCAAAACTAGCCTTTCAATTTCTGACTATAACGTTTTTGCATTTATTATAGAAACACCAAAACGTAGTACTAGTAAAAGCTTTCATACATACCTTTATGGGTTTTGTGAAGAAGGGAAGAAGAAGAAAGGAGAAAGCTTTGGGTGGCTTTGGATCCCTCTGCTTCCTTCAACTATTCTTCTTCTTCTCTCCACCTTTTTCTCTTTCCTTTATTCTTTTTTATTATTATATTATATTATAATTTTTATTTTTATGTTTTTTTTCTTCTTTTCAAATTAACATAATCTAATAAGCTCCTTTTAAGGGTAGTTTAAAATCTAAATCACGTGATTTTAACCTTTAGGATAGGTAAATAAGTAGTTTCATAACACTTTTTTTATATATAAATGATTGATCTTATTAGCCCACTTAGATGAGGTTTTAATTCAGTTTCATTGGTTGATTTTCGTTAAATTTTATTTAGTGTAAATATGAAGATTTTTTCTTTGATAATCATAAATAATTAATTATTATTAGTTTATGTTTTTTATATAAAAAGATTTATATTTTAAAAACTAACATGTCAAAAGTTTGGTTTAATATAAATGAATTAAGTGTCTGATTGGATTTCTGTTCAATCAATGTGGATTCACGGTAGAGTTAACGTGTTAAAATTCCACTTTTATAAAATTTAATGCGTCAACCTGTAACTTTTTCGATACTGTATTAACATGTGTGAAATCACATTGACATTAGCTCTAACACCAGATCAAACGTGCATTATGAATGTGCAGAAACTCAGTAACCAAGCACATCTAAAATTAAATAAAAATGTTATGATAACACCTACTTTCACCAACAATTAGTGGGAGATAGAAAAAATAGATAAATAAAATGTTTTGTTAGGTGATAGAATAAGAAAAAATACATGAAAACAAAAAAGATAAAAATGAGATAGAAGATAATTAAGATGTGGTGCTTAAATGAATTAAAATTAAATTTTAAAATACTAAAATAATGGATATTTAGGTTACCATGTTTATCCATTTGTTTTGAGGGTTTGTCTTTTTCAACGGATTATTTCCTACCAAAGTCCGAAGGTTTTAATTAGCTTGGGTTTAACTTTTTCCCACCAAGATAATATGATCAAAAAGATTTTAATTTGATGGGCAGTTTGTGTTTGTACTAAGATATGTAGGAGGCTTTTATTGGACGCATATATATTGTTATAAGTTAACTTATGCAATAGTAATAGTAATATTTTAAATTATCAAGGTATTAAATTTTATATAATAATATCATTAATCATAATAATAATATTTTAAAGCTATTATTAGTTTCAACATCTCATTTGAGAAAGTGACTTCATCAGATGTTGGAGTCTCCTCCTTTGACTTCGCACTTTAGAGCTTTGTTTGTCAAGATCATTGTTGATATATTGTTTGTGGAGTGTTTGCTTCCCGCATGTTCCGTGAGAAACTAATACATGTATTGAAAAACTTGCTTTATTGGGGCTTCACTTTCAGTTTGGACTTCAAAATTAGTCATTGTTCCAAAAGAATTGAGTCTGCTTCTTACTTCGGACCAAGAATGTTGTGTTTTGTTTAGTTTTTTTAGTTTCATTGATTCACCAAAAATGTAATATTAATTATGTTGGGGGAGATAGAGGAGCTCATGGGCCGAGGAGCAAGACACCAATAGATATCGACGCCACATCTTAACTCAAAACCTTAAGGCAAAAAGTTTATGGGTCCATCTCCTTATAAACTCTCTCTCTTACCCTGACTTCTCCGATGTAGGACTTGACTCTAACACTTGATTCCAACAATCTCCCCCTCAAGTGTGAGTCCCTCAACCACATCATCCATGGTCCACCTGTCTGCGGAAGTTATCAGCCGTCACTATGGTTACTAACCATCGACCCCTCTGCAGAAGTTACCTGGCTGTTACCATGGTTACTAACCATCGGCCCCTCTGCGAAAGTTATCAAGCCGTTACCATGGTCCCACGAACCATCGACTCTGATACCACTTGTTGGGGCAGACATGGGAGCCCATGGGCCGAGGAGCAAGACACCAAGAGATATCGACGCCACATCTTAACCCAAAACCTTAAGACATTAGGTTTATGGGTCACGTCTCTTATAATGAATTCTCAACAATCTCCCCCTCAAGTGCGAGTCACCACCACATTATCACCGCCCCCTCCGCGGAAGCTATCCACCTTGTACCGACGTTCGCTGCCAACGGAACCCAAACTTTAAGGCAATAAGTTTATGGGTTCATCTCCTTATAAACTCTCCCTCTTACTCTGACTTATCCGATGTGAGACTTGACTCTAACACTTGATTCCAACAAATTACTAACATTATTTTTTATTATGCTAACAATTTCAATCCAATTATGGTAAATATCAAAGACTTTTATAAAAATATGTGACACATAAGGATTGAACTTTCGACCTAAGTTCAAATAGCAAGTTTAACTATCGAGACCGACACTTATCGTGTTGCATATAAAATTATTTCATAATGCATTATTTTTTTTCCTAGTGATATATTAAAAATTAAATTAAGGTGAATTAAAATTTTCATTTATTAAGAGAAACTCTAATATACATAACATATGTACTAATTATATGATCGGGTTTTTTTAATATTACCATATGATTAATTTATGATTTTGGTAAACTTATATTTCAGCCACTTAAACATAATTATAATTGAATTTGTATACCATTAAGTTAGGTCTACAATCAAAATTGAGTCAATCTAAAATTAAAATCAGATAACCAGGAAAAATAAGGTAAAACTCATCCCAATCACCACCCTAGCTTCTAAATGGGTTGAAGGTTGAACAAGAACTCAGCTAACACATTAATTAAAATAGAAAGGGTGAAATTAATTCAAATTGAGTGGAGTGTATGAGTAGAGAAGTAGTGTGATAGTGATGTGAATTTTGAAGGTTCCAGCATCTAATGCAGCATCTAGCACCGAGAATTCGTGTCATAGCATCTTTGCTCGGTGGACTTTATTTTATTATTTGTGGTTCATTATATTTGCTTTCTATTTTTGGTGCTCCTCGTACGTGTCATGCATATGACCCTTTTATTCCTTTCCATTCCTTTTTCTTCGTATTTTTCCTCCCCAATTCCTATGCTATTTTGTATTAACGGATCCATTGCAATTTGTTTGTACTTGAAGCAAGTAGCAACTACGGACAAAACTCTAATCCCACTCCCTAGATTAATATGGATTACACAATGTTATTGTGTTTTATAAAGGCTTAAATATCTTTTTAGTTCGTTTATTTTATAAGAAGAAATCAAATTGAGTCATTGAAAAATAAATTATTTACAAGTTATCTTTGAGAAAAAAATCAAATTAAGTTTTAAATATACATGTCAACAATTTTAACCAATCAAACATCCACACGTAACGAACTTAGTCAACTGATCGTAGCCACGTAAACTTTTTACATCAGTTTAGACCCAAGAATTTACTACACAATGTTATTCAGTTTGATAAAAAGCCATATTTTGACGTATATTATTAATAGTGAGCTCCTTTTTACAATATCATTTAATGCTTAAGTCTTTGATTACCTCCTCACATGAGTAAATACTATGTTATCATTCATATATATTCAGGAGTGCCTCCAAATGTCTTATAGGAATTGTTATTCAGACCTCCCATAACTATTTGGACCCATGAAAAAGTGTAAAAATACTAAAATACCCTTAATGAAAAAAATATAAAAAATTCCCATCCTCTCTCCTCTTTCTTCCACCCACCACCACCACCCACAACCACCGCCGCCCCCACCACTGCCGTTGCCACCACCACCACCACCACCACCTCCGTCTTCTTTCATTTTTGAAAATTTTCAACTGTAGGGAGTTGTTTCTGTCGTTTTTAATTTTTTTCTGAAAATAAACACACTTTAGAAGTGCGTTACGCACACACTTTAAAAGTGTGTCACTCACGCACTTTAAAAGAGCACGCACTGTAAAAGTGCGTATTTGAAAGTGCGAGTGAAAAAATTTTCTAAGGGGTCTTTTCGGATTTTACGAATTTAACATGGTACGAATAGATGTGGGGGGTCCGAATAACAACACCCTTGTTCATATGATTACTTGTACGCTTGATTAATTTTTTATTTTTTTTAATATTCTTTTTTTTGTACATCAGAAAGATAAGTTACACCCTCCCAAATTGATTTCTGGATCTCCCCCACCCAACCCTTATATCCTATAACTCTTATCACTTCAGCTATCATTCTTCTTTAAACATACATTAACATATATTATTTTATGAATATATAAATTTTTTTTGAACTAATGAATATATAAATTTTTTTTGAACTTATGAAATACTTATTAGTTTTTTTATATAACTTAATATTATTGAATTCTTTCACATTAAGGTGGAATAACTTTGTGTCAGTTAACTTAAATGTTTCATAGTTATAATGTAAAATTATAGGACATCATAGTAAAAATTGTATATTCTTGATTTTGTTGATAGGTTGATGCGGTAAATCTTTCTGTGGATGATCGATAATGTTGTTCTAATTTTAACTTGGTTGTCTTAAAAAAATATTATATCAAATTAATTAATATATTGATATTTAAACCAAATTTTAACCAGGATACTTGCATCAAAGCAAGAAACAACGCACACTAATCTAAACATTGGGTCAAGACTCAAAACCAAAGTCGGCCCACCATTTGACAAACTAAAAGCCCAACTTTTCTCTTTAAATTTCTCACTTGCCTTTTCTTACTCCTCACAAACACATAATTAGGGTTCTCTATTGAGCTCTTCACCAGCGCCGCCAGCAGTGAGATTCATTCCACTATCATTCAATCCCTCCAATACATGTGGTGTTATGACTTACTTGGTTTAAGTACTTCTCTTCTCTTACATTTTAATCAACTAATTTCACATGTTTATCATATCTATTTCTATGATTTCATGTATTTGCTTAGGTCAGGTTCTTTTGATCTCTTATTCAAGGTTGGTGTGCTTCCTCATTTGCTTAGATCGATATGTCATGGAACGTTGAATTAGGTTTCTTCTGTAACTATGTGTTGGATTTACGCTATTTCAGAAGAAATCTTTCAACGAATGTGATTGATATTTCCACAATTAGCCACATATTGTGGTTGCGGTAAGTCGTCAATTACTTGTGTTTGTTAATTCTGTTGTATAGTACGAAATAATTGAATTGAAATTATCTTTTGCTGATTAAAAGTATATGATTTCATATTGTGGTTGCGGTAAGTCGTCAAATTTATGATTTCATTGTGATGTGATTTGATCATCATTCTTTATTTCCATGAGTTCGTCTTACACTTTTCCTATTTGATTAGTCAATTTCATTTATATGTTAATAAAAGGTTTTCTCAAGTCAATATGATATGATTTTTCAGTTAACTTGAATTGTCTGAAAAGCTTGGGTATTCTAATAAGTTTTAGATATATCTACTAGAAAACTTCATAACAACACTTAGGTTAATACTCGGCGAGATGTATGACTGCATAGATGTTGAACCTCCAAAGGTAATGCAAGCAAATAGAATCTTTAATAGGTTATGGTTGATTTTCAATTTTGTTAGTGAATAAAAATATGAGCATTTTCACAGCTACCCCTCTCTTTCCCTAGACTTGATAAAAAAAATTATGATATGATATTTAAACGTTGCAATATGTATTGAAAAACCATGTTCATTTTCAATTAATGCAATTTTAGATTTGTCTTCAGGAAAAAATTAAATTTAACTGAAATCACCTTTGGGCTTGGTATGTTATCCCCAGAAGACAAACTTGCTATCTAGTTTGAAGAACCACCTTGAAATGGTGCTTGCTCTTTGTTGTTGTTTCAATGAACTTGGAGCAATGCAAGAAAACCGGCAAAGTTTTAAAGGAAAAAGGTGACATTTTCTTCAAATAGGTTGGAAAAACTCATCAACCAAATAGAAGGGGTTGATAGCTCAAGTTTCACATCAGAGGATTACATGCCCTACTATAAGTATCCTTCACAAATTTTGCTGCTTAATTTTCTTTGATTTTTGTATTTTTTTCTTCCAATTTTACACATTTCTTTTTTCTGTTTATGTTAATTTATTTAGGCATGACTTGCATCAAGAGGGAAACTTTTGTTGTGTCTTGTGCTTGGGGAGAGTTTAAAATATGCAATACTTGAACTTCAAATTTATTCCTAGATCCTTTTATGGTCATGTAGAGTCTATCTGGTTTAATAGTAACCTGAGAGCATCTATAGTAAAAATACATCTAATCAATTAGGATGTTTCTTATATTACATCTAAATAGTTTCTTTTTCATTCAATTTAATTTCACCAATGTTTGATTCAATATCAACATTGATTTTCCTTCTCTGTAGTCATATAAATTGTAAACTTGCATTGAGAATCTGATATTTTCTTGTATATCTCAATGCAAGTTTACAATTTATAAGGCTATATAGAAGGAAAATCGGGCTGACATTGAATTAAACATTGCTGCAATTAAATTGAATGAAAAGAACTATTTAAATGTAATATAAGAAACATCCTAATTGATTGGAGGTATTTCCTTTATAGATGCCTTAAGGTTACTATAAAACCAGATAGACTCTGCATGACCATAAGAGAATATAGGAATAAATTTAAAGTTCAAGTAATGCATTTTTCAAACTCTCCCCAAGCATAAGACATAACAGAAGTTTTCCTCTTGATGCAATCCATGCCTAAAGAAATTGAGACATACACAAAAAAGCAATGGATAAAATTGGAAGAAAAAAAAACAAACAAAAATCAAAGAAAATTATGTAGCAAAATTTGTGAAGGATACTTATAGTAGGGCATGTAATTCTTTGATGTGAAACTTGAGTTGTCAACTCCTTCTATTCGGTTAATGAATTTGTCCACACCTATCTAAAGAAAATGTCATCTTTTTTCCTTAAAAATTTTGCTGGTTTTCTTGCATTGCTCCAAGTTCATTAAAACAACAGCTAAGAGCATGCACCGTTGCAAGAAGCCCAAAGGTGATTTCAGTTAATTTTGTTTTTACTAAAGACAGATTTAAAATTGCACTAATTGAAAGGGAACAAGGTTTTATGATAGAAAGCTAATCTGCATATTGCAACGTTTAAATTTCAGCTCATAATTTTTTTTTATGAAGTCTGGGGAAAAACAGGGGTAGTTGTGGAAATGCTCATATTTTGATTCAGTAAAGAAATTGAAAATCAAGCACAACCTATTAAAGATTCCATTTACATGCATTACCTTTGAAGGCTCAACATCAATTATGTCATACATCTCCTCGAGTATTAACCTAAGTGTTGTTATGGTTCTAGGTTATGAAGTTTTCTAGTAGATAAAATAAATATCTAAAACTTGGCAGAATACCCAAGCATTTCTACAATTCATGAAAACTGAAAAATCATATCATATTGATTTGAAAGTGCGTTACCTACGCACTTTGAAAGTGCGTTATGGTCGCACTTTGAAAGTGCGTAGGTAACACACTTTCAAAGTGCGAGCGAATCGCACATATATTTTTTTTTCCTATTTATTTTCCGGAAGGAATATGCTGTCACTTCTTTGTTAAGGTAATATGACCATTCTGAGCTCAAATATGCCGTCAGAATCTCCAAATTCCTACACTTTCTAGGAGTCGCTTCACAATCAGGAGCAGTGCGGTTTGAAAAATTTGATAATTTTTTTTTGTCTCGGATGTGAAGTCGACCAACTACAAGATTGAAAAAAAAAATAAAGTAAATGGTATCATGTCTCTTGGCACCTGCGGTCCCAAGCTGTGTGTAGTGTAGCCAAATTCCTTCCATCTGGTATTTTATTTTGAATTTTTTAAAAAAATTATTCCACCATAAATCTCCAAATATTCTATCTTGATTTACTGTGGTTAGGGATGGCAATGGGTCGGGTAGGGTGCGGGTTTTGCCAAACCCAAACCCAAACCCGAAATCAAAAACCCACACCCGCACCCGCACCCGAACCCGAAATGGGTGGTGAACTTAAACCCACACCCGAACCCATTGGGTTTCGGGTTCACCCGACCCGTACCCACACCCGCACACAACCTCAAACAAACAGTTGAACTCGGAAACCCGACCTGAAAAAGACTGTGAAGAGAGCTATATTATGTAATGTAACATTGTAATTGCCATGTTACTGTTAAATTAATATGCAAGATGCTGCATATATTGTATTGCACAAGCAGAATACTTAGGTTTCACTTATACAGATCCGGGTTCGGGTAGGGTTCGGGTGCGGGTTTGGCCAAACCCAAACCCGAACCCGAAAGTGATCGGGTAAAACCCGAACCCGAACTCATTTAACTCGGGTTTTCACCCAAGAAATCGGGTCGGGTCGGGTCGGGTGCCCATGGGTTCGGGCTTCTCTGCCATCCCTAACTGTGGTGGTCTCATAATTTTTAAAAATCATCTGGCATCAGTTTTGTTGCAGAAAAAAAAATTAGAAACGATGGTAACAACGACGACGACGGTGATGGAGGAAAGATGAGAGAAGAGAAGATGGAGGTTGTGGTTGTGGCGGCGGCGGTGGTGGTGGTGGTGAGGGAAGAAAGAGGAAGGAGGAAATGAGAGAAGAGAGAGAATGTGAGGATGAGGGTGATAATTTTTTATATTTTTTTCTCATTAAAGACATTTAAATATTTTTTCACTTTAAAGAGGGTTCAAATAGATGTGGGGGGTCGAATAACAACTCTCATATTATATGCTTAAATCTTGTAGTGTCTAACTCTTTAGATTTCACCTGACCCATTTTTTTTCTAAAGGCACAACATGTTAGTCCTTTGCTGATGCATAATGTCCACCACCTCCATAGATTCACCCTTAAAATACAATATTCAAAGAACCAACCTAATCAAGCAACCATAGACTTGATTATGAGCTGCCGACATGTAGCTTTTCTTACCATTTCACTTTTTTCTGAGAGCATCTTTAATGGTGTGATTTATTTTTTTGGTCAAAGGAGGATAGTTTCCAGATTCATTGATAACGGGCAAAATGCCCAGACAAATTACAAGTCGAACATAACCACGAGGCGCTCAAGTGAGCCCAGCCTGATGCCTTTACGGCTCTAAAGGGGGAACTCAAGATAATTCACTTGCAACATCAAGGAGTGATACAACAATGCAAATCATATAAAACAATAAAAACAGAGGATTTAACTCACTTTTTGTGGGCCTAGACATAGGATTTAATACACTCATAAGAGCATCTCCAATGCATGGTGGCTAGTTGGGTTGCTTAACTACTATTCTGGTGGGTCCAGACTGCCACATAGGATTTAAGCAACTCATAAGCAACCCATGCAGAATTCCCTCCAGTGCACGGTTGCTTATTTTACTTTTAATTGGACCCACTATACCTCATATATTTATATTTTTTTATTTTCATTTAAGCATTATTTGAATTTAAATAATGTAATTAAAAATCAACATGGTTTGTACCAAAAAAAACCAACATGGTACGTAAAAAAAAATCAATCCTCACCAATTTAACCCTAATTTTTGTCTATTTTTTTTTAATTGGGCCAAACGGTCACAAAGTGACCAAAAAGACCCAAATTAACCCTAAAATGACATAACCTCATCCTCACCATTTTATTTACTCTCAGCCGTTTCTCTCTCATCAAC
This sequence comes from Lotus japonicus, assembly GCF_012489685.1. NCBI lineage: Eukaryota > Viridiplantae > Streptophyta > Magnoliopsida > Fabales > Fabaceae > Lotus > Lotus japonicus. The sequence continues at coordinate 70,161,388 of NC_080043.1, forward strand.
ACCCCATTCTCACTTCTCAGCCGTTTCTCCCTCTCATCAGCACCCCTTCCTTTCTTTCTTTCTCACTTCAATCGATGGTTCCCTTTCCTTCCTCTAAAATGGCATGTCCCTTCCCTTTCTTTCTCACTCTCAATCGAAGGTTCTTCCTCTCTCTCTCTCACTCTCTCAGACTCATGTCCCAGATCGGTGGTTCTGAACACAGATCAGAACACGTTCTTCACCTTCTTCTCAGACCGCGTTCTTCACCTTCGTTTCACCCAGATCAGTGGTTCGGAACACAGATATCGGAGGTTTCCAACCCAGAGGTAGCAAAACCAGAGGTTCATGACCAAATCGGTGACATGCAAGATGCCAAAACACCTCTGTGCACGTGAGTCAGTGCTTCCATGTCTTCCTCCACCCATATCAGAAGTTCAGAAGACCGATCGGAGGTTCCACATGTGTAATTTCATAATTTTTTTGGGGTTTTTTTATTTTATTTTTCAAGTGTAACAAAAAAATTCGTTTCTTACTTTCTCCATGGTTGATTTCGTTTCTGTTTCTCCATGGTTGATTTCATCTCATAATAAAAAATTGATTCAAGTCTGGAATTTGTTTCTGATTCAAGTTTGTAAATTAGTTGATTTCGTTCATGTTTCTAGAATTTGTTTACGTTTTTTATTTGCCTATTCTGTTTGATCATTCTTTCCCTCTTTTTTCTTAACTGCAATCAGTCTTTGAAGGAAAGAGAGAATATGATATTTTATTAAACAAAGAAGCAGATAGAAAGTTAAGCAACGTTGCTTATTTAAGCAACGTTCCTTAACTTTAGAGCATAAGCAACGTCATGTCATCACTCTCCAACCATAGCAAAAAATAAGCAACGTTGCTTATTTTCTCCAACCAGGTTAAGCAACTTGCGTTGGAGTTGCTCTAAGGTCCCCATGCACATTTCACTCTAGTGGTTGAGATCCTATTTTATTTTTGACTGGACCCAAAGTGCCCAATATATTTATTATATTTAATATATTTAAATTATTTATTTCCATCCTTATTTTTCACTTTGGTTTTGGTATTGAAGGAGAGAAAAAAAAATTTATTTTATTTAAGATCCCAGATTTGAGAGTGCATGAGCTAAGGCACGGATCTTAGCAAAAATTAAGATTTCATGTCATGTATGATGGCTCAAATGGTGGGATTTAATAAGATACAGATCTTATTTTAAGATCCGGATCTTATTTTAAGATCCCAAAATAAGAACTCTATTAGAAATGCTCTGATGAGTTTTTTTCTTTTCATTTCTTGCTATCATGAAAGGTGCAGAGGAATCTTCTTTCTTCTCTAACTGTCCCTAAGTTCTTCTCTTGTGCACACTTCACAACCTTTTCCAATTGGAGCTAGAATTTGTTTTGCTCTCATCATTAACATTTTTGGCTGCTTGTATTTGACCATATCACCTTCTTCAGCAAGGTAAGGACCGAAGTCCAAAGCTTCAACAAAAAGGACCAGCATGTTAGAGAAAAAAAAATGAAAGGGCTGAGCTCTCTCTGAACCCAACTTGAGATTGTGGTGTTGGTTTTAATAGTACCCATCTTTTATACAACCAAAACTAACTCACCTGATATTGTGTGGTCGACATTCTACTATGTCTTTTTTTGAGTTTTAATACATTTACACTTCATTTTCTCTTCTATCTCATTTTTATTCATTTTTCATATTTCTCTACATTTTATTTCAGGGGTTGTCTAAATGACTCATGGTGAAATTAAGGTTATATCACTCATTGCTTAGTTGTTCCAATTATATTGTCACATGTGTCACTATATTATCCATCTCACTTTTTATTTTTTATTTTCATAATATTTATTTTATTAACTAATTGAATTGCACAATAGCCCTACCAATTTAGATAATAGCTTAGTACTCCTTTTCTATAAAAAAAAACCCAATCCCCTTTCTTTTACGTTCTTCCCTTCGCCGGCGCCACTTGTACTATTGTCATGCGTGAATTGTCTAAATCGGGCAAGGCAAAAGATCTGTTAGAATTACTCGCAAATGTTGATAGTGGGCAACAATCTTGACATGGAAGCATATTATATCCTTATTAGTAGCATGAGTAAGCAAAACCTTGTAAAGGAATGTGTTTTGTTGTTCAGTATAATGGTCAATCAAGGTCTCATACCTGATCAAGACAAATTATATTGGTCAATCAAGGTGGTGGTGACAGGTAAATTACTCGATCTATGCCGGCGCCGGCGAAGGGAATTAAGAACGTGAAAGAAGGGGGATTGGGGATTTTTTTTTTTTAAAAAAGGAGTACTAAGCTATTATCTAAATTGGTAGGGCTATTGTGCAATTCAATTAATTAATAAAATAAATATGACGAAAATAAAAAATAAAAAGTGAGGTGGATAATATAGTGACACGTGTGACAATATAATTGGAACAACTAAGCAATGAGTGATATAACCCTAATTTCACCATGGGTCATTTAAACAACCCATTTACTTCACATCAAAGTATATCACTCATTTTTCTTTGAACTTCATATTGCGCCAAAAAACACCAAGTTCACACACCACAGCAAATGCAGAGCTGCAAGCATATCTTCATCATCTCTTACAATGATCAAAGGCTCAGTATAATTTCCGCTGCCACATTTTTTACCTCATGCTTCTCCCACATGCATTGAAACCCGGCCCCCGCTGAGCCTTGAGCCTCAAGCCCTCAACAACAACCACTTCCGCTGTCTATGCTTTACCCAGATCAAATGATTTGTAGTCGTTGTATGAGAACTGCTTGGTGTAATTAGATTGAATTTCTCCATAAAAAATCTTTGCGCTCATTCTAACAAAAAAACTCTTTGCATCTCTCCTCTTCACTTTTGAACTTCAACAACACTTTATCTGCACCTAATATTTGACTGTGTGTTAGAAGTTCCACATTGACTAGAGATAGAGCATAGATAACCTTTATAAAGGTAGTGCAAACCTCAACTCTTGAGCTAGCTTTTGAGTTGAGTTAGGCCTCCTTAATTCTAATATTGTGATCAAGCGAATGTAGTTATTGATTAGGAAGTTTTGAATTATCTCAACACTTTTGGACTGGACGGGTGAGATGGAGATTGTGTCATGTCAATCAAGCACTTATTCCCCCTTCATACTTTAGAAGTGAGTCTTGTGGACTAGTAGACTTGGTAGGAGTGATCAGACCTACTCGTCCAGATGCCTTTATAACGCCATTACTGATGGAGGATCAAGATGTTTGGGGCAATTCAATATTTGGCGAGCGATTCCTTATCTAGCGAGTAACTCTTAGATCCGATGAACAACTCTATTTAGCGAGCAACTCACAATCAGGTGAGTCAACTCACTTCCAACGAGCCATGAGCCGCTACATCTTCATCATGCGGGCGTCGAGCGATCTCTTCCATATGTGGGTGATCCCACATTGTTAATGTATATTAGTCGTCTTTTACGGCAATTCATGTATTGATAATTTATGTATTTATCAATCACGATACGTGAGCAGTCCATTATACTTTAGGCCCAAATTATCTTGGGCTTATACCTTTGCGATATTTAAAATTAGGTTTGCACTTTTATTCCTTGAAAATTAAAGGTAAATAACATCATCTTGTAATTAACATGTTCACCATCATAATGAAATAGTTAGGTTTTGACTTCCTCCCATAATCGTAATATAATCAGGTTCACTAGGTGAACAACTTTGCACCCCATATAGTGAAGCCATTGTCGTCTTGTCCAACCATCTCTTATCCTCCTCCGAGGGCAGTAAATAAACCTGAAATCATTCACTTCACTGGTATGTTTTTCTGTTTTGGTCACTCACTTATTAGTCCTAACTTTTAAATTCTGATTAACACCTCCCTAATAGTCTTTCGCATTCTCCTCTTACAATGTTACTATTATTGATCTCGCGCCATGCACGGATGGAATAAGAGTACTATGTCGGCATATAATCGACATTTTCATAATTCCTCCCTCAATTTTTTTTTAAAAAAAAACCTATTTAAGTTTTTTTTCTAATCCTAGTTACATTTTAATTCTTTCTTTTTTCTAATTTTTTATTCTTTGAATCAATAAGCTAAAGTTCTTTTAATCTTTAGATGTATACACGAAAACATAAAATACAAATTTTTGAGTTAATTTCCAAATCAATCTTTTAAAACTATTCGATATCAATTTTTTTTTATGGCATATTTGATATTATATTCAATTTTTTTAAATTTTGTTATATAAAAATAACCATAATCATTAAAAAAAAACTTTGTCAGCATACATCTTAATGGTAGGTAGAAAAGTCAGAATTGACTTTTATTAGTTATTCTAGTGTCATTAAAAACTGTTAAATGTTAAATTAATACCGTAGTTATTTTCGAAAAAGTCACAATTGATTTTTGTTAATTATTCTAAGAGAAAAAGGAAAATACACCGTCAGTGTAAACTTTTTTTACACAGACGTCCAATTGTTTTCCGCCACATCAGAAACTATAATTGTAATTTAATTAAAATAAATGAAGAATATAAGTATTTATCCCACGTGGCATGCAATAATTGGATGACGGTGTAAAACTTCTTTACACCGACAGTGCAATCCATTAAACTCTTATTCTGATGTCATTAATAACTATTAAATGTAATATTAATACATTAATTATTTTTGAAAACCTGAAATTATTTAGTATTTAAATTACTAAAAAATCAGAAATTATAAATATGACATCATCTACCTACAAATTATAGTATGAAAGAGAAAGCTTATGAAGAAAGACATATAATTATAGCTTAGGATTTATTTTTTCAATAGGTTAAGGTGTTTAGACACTTAATTGAATAATTTGCAGGGGAAAAATGCTTATGAAATAAATAGCTTATGAAGAATGCTTATATATGCAAATTCACGCTTGATTTCTAGCGGATTTGATCATTGGAAGTGTGAGACCCCGAATTTAATTCAAGGCATTATAGTCTTTTTGAGGGCTATTATTATTATTATTATTATTATTATTATTATTATTATTATTATTAAATAAATAGTGCTTGAATTAGAGAAATATTGGTTGCTTTGTTTGATTATCTTTTTGGGTTAGTTTATTAGGGGACAAGTAAAGGAAAAAATATATATATAGAAGTTTCTGGTTATGTATCCGATATGGTCAGTTTTAGATGCTTCAGTTTATCTGTTGAGTTGTTGTTAAATAAATAGAAACGTAATATTTTTTAATCATTAAAAAAAATTGGTTTCAGATAAAAGAAATAAAGTTGCTTTTAAATTTGAAAGTTAGTTTCAGTACTTGAGAGGGAGTGAGCTAATCAAAGGACTAGATATAGTTTGTTAAAAAAAACAAAAACAAAAACAAAAGGATAAGATTTTTAAAAAAAGAAGACGCAATCGAGTTGTCGCTGAACTGTGCAAAAGGTTGTTGTTGATGAGAGTTTGTTTCTTTTTATTATTTTTCTTTTGGTTATAAATAGCCCTCTTTTCTTTGGAAAAATTCATCTGTTGTTTCTTCTTTTCTCTGGAAATTAAGTTCAGAACGTACATGCGAATAATTTCTGTAATACTACTTGAATTTTTGCTGTTGGATATGTAAACATGCCAATAACCTTTCATTTTTCAAATCATTTTCGTACATATAGTCTTATTATTATACACTATACCTTAGTTTGTAAAATATATTGTTTCATGTCTAATTATGTGAACTCTCTCATTGAACTCATTCTGGAAATGTATGTATTTCAAAGTTTTAGAGTTTTAGTGGTTTTCTTTTTCCTGGTATTGTATTATGTTAAAGCATATCCATGGTATATACAAAAAAAATAATCATGTGAACTAGGTACTAGCTAGATGTGTCATTACCTCATGAAACCATTATAAACATGGCAAACTATTGAGAATCTATCTCTTCCATTTGTTTGATTGTGGTGTTCAAATTGACACTTCGACACATGATAAACAATCATTATTTTGCATCTGATTGACTAGCAAATAAGAAATTTTGCATTCCCTGCTATTCAAACGCCTGGTTTCTTTTTGTAATCTATTGTGATACTCTTTGCTCACGCCAGAAATCTCACAATCATGACTCTGATTTTCTTGCAGTCTTTTCGAATTTTAAATTCTAGCACTCTAGCAAACAAGTAATTCTGCATACACTGGGATCAGTGGTCTAAGCGTGTTGCTGCCATGAGGAAACGATTATTGTGTAGCTGCTGGTAGATTTAGCCTTACTTCTCTGAAGGAAACTTGTGGGTCGTTCTGTGTTTGATTTAATTCCTGATTTTTTTTTCATGAATTATTATTTCCTTGTGATACTTCCCTCTTAATTGTCGATGTATGCTTCCTGCCATGATAAAGTGTTAAGATAAATTGGATCCTACTTCTTAGATAGACTTGCAAAATTCTCTATTTGGTTTTAATATTTGGAACGGTAGGTGCATAGTATGATTGAAGTGGCAATGTGGTGGCAGTTGTCCCATATGACTGTCCCGCTCCTGTGTGATGTTTGAACCGGTTGTTGGTAGTTTGCATATAGTTTTTAGGAACTGATCCCTAATTCGCTAACTTTTGTTGTAAATTTATTTACTTGAGTTTTGTTAATTGACATATTTTGCAGTTTTTCTTTGGATATCTTAGTTCGAGGTTCTAGACTTGATTTCACTGCTTGTATGGGCACTAACCCTTTCTTGGTTTTTGTTTATTTGGGCGTTTACCGCCATTAGATAAAGACAATGTCTTACTGCGTGAAGTATAATCTCTTCAGATTCACCAAACACGTGGGAAGTGAACCACGACACGCGCATGACAACTTATCGTGGTTCTTTCGCAGTCACTACCGACATCGCTCTTCGGACTGCCATACCGGGAGTTGGAGTTCTCTTTACCCCACCGGATGAACCCTAGGAGGAAGCAATTGCTGACCACATGGTGGTGTTCATCTTGTGGGGGTAAGGAGAACTCCAGCTCCTCGATATGGTAGTCCGAATAGCAACGTCCTTCAGCGGTGACAGTAGTGATTGCGAAAGAACCACAGTAAGTTGCCATGCACGTGTCGTGGTTCACTTCCCACGCGTCTAGTGAATCCTTATGAAAGAGGTTATAGTTCACGCGGTAAAACATCGTCTTTATCTAATGGCGGTAGGCACCTAAATAAACAAAACATCAAATAAGAGAGGGTTAGTGCCCATACATGAATAAAAAAATGAAATCAAGCCTAAAACCTTGGAAAAAGATATGGAAAGAAAGAACTGCACAATAGTGTCAGATAACCAAACCCAATTAAATAAATTTATAACAAAAGTTACTCACTTAGGGGTCATCCCTAAGAAATATATGCAACTACCAACAACCGATTCAAACGCCACACAATGGGGGTGGGACAATCATATGAGACAACTGTCATCACATTTCCAATTCAATCAGGACGTCAACACATCCTGTAATCAACCCTGGTATGCACCTGCCTTGTTTCCAAATTTTAAAACCCAATAGAGAATTTGCAGGTCTCTTTCAATCTCAAGGAGTAGGATCCAATTTATCAACAATTTATCATGGTAGGAAACATACATAGACAATTAAAAGGCAGAAGTATCATAGTTGTCTCATATGATTGTCCCGCCCCTATGCGTGGCGTTTAAACCGGTTGTTGGTAGTTTGCATATAGTTCTTAGGAACTAATCAATTATTAACTAACTTTTGTTGTAAATGTATTTACTTGGGTTTGGTTATCTCACATATTGTCTAGTTCTTTCTTTCGATATCTTATTCCAAGGTTCTAGACTTGATTTCACTATTTTATTCATGTATGGACACTAACCCTCTCTTGTTTGATGCTTGTTTACTTGGACGCCAACCACCTTTAGATAAAGAAGATGTCTTACCTCGTGAAGTATAACCTCTTCCATAAGGATTCACCAAACGCGTGGGAAGTGAACCACGACACGCGCATGGCAACTTACTGTGGTTCTTTCGACGTCCCTCTTCGGACTACCATATCGGGGAGGGAGTTATCTTTACCCCACTGGATGAACTCTAGGAGGAAGCACCTTCTGACCAAATGGCAGACTTGTCCGAGGAGAAGGAGTCGGTGGAAGAATCTATCGCAGAGATGGTGGAGAGACTGATCAACGAGAAGTTGGAACCGTTTGGGAAGCAGTTGCGCAATTTCTTCCTCAAGAATTTGGCTTCTCGTCAAAACTGAAGTACGCTGAAGTTGATGGCGACGTTATGTTTTATTTCGTTTAGTTGGTTGTTTTTTTTTAGCACGGTTTGAGTGCTAAGTACAATCCTTAATTATTTGTTAGATTTCAGTTTGGACCTATTTATTTGCTTAAGAAAATATTTTTTCTAATGGTTATTAAATTTGAAAAGTATTTTGGATGAATGAGTTTTGAGATGTCTTATAAAGTTCAGTTCGGTTACTAATTGATATGGAATAAAATCCTAAGAGAGAGCAAAGAAGCTCAAGGGTATTATTCTGGTAATAGAGTGAACATGGATTATACACCCCATTATATAGTTGGAGAACCAAATATCCTAGTCATAGATACATTACTAAGTTGACTAGGCTACATGAATAGGGGAAATCAAGGCGAAAAATAAGTTGGAGGGCTCTGGAGTGTTGACCATCATGGATATTTTTCCCCTTGATTTCCTCCCCTATTCATGTAGCCTAGTCAACTTAGTAATGTATCTATGATTAAGATTTTTGGTTCACCAACTATATAATAGAGATCCTATGATGTATAATTCATGTTAACTCTATTACCAGAATAATACTCTTGACTAGAATTTTATTCCAGAACACCAATGTAACCCCTAACATGTGGGGCGTTACAGAGAAACAACATAACAAACTATGCAAAACAGTGGAGAAACAACCGGTCATCAATTAGATTTTACATTCATAAGCTTAACATCGTAAAGTGCCGCACCACTATTTCAATACTACAAATCATAGAAACACAAGTTTCTTATATTCATGACAATTCAACCTTATTTATTCACAGCTATGCCATGGAATATGCAAAATACACGTGCACATGAACAAGTAATTAACCCATGGCATATTTCTGGGTCCACAGCTGTGCAGTGCTCTCATACTTGGCCCTATCAGTCTTGTACATATGAGCAATCTCAGGCACCAGAGGATCCTCTGGGTTGGGGTCTGTCAGCAAAGAGCATATAGAAAGGAGGATCTGCAAAATGCCATATTTCGAACTTCTCAAGAGGAAATCTCAATGATCTAGACTAATCTTTTAGGTAAATTAAAGAGCACAAATGTTTATCACTTTCAGGGGATCTGATAGGAAGAAAATTCTACCATGAGACTAAACTCTAGCAGAGCAAAATAATTCCATTAAAAAAACAGAAATAAAACTGATCTCAATTTTCTTGGTACCTTTTCTTATTCATCAACATTAGAATTTATAGTTAGAGTACAAAACCTTGTTTATTGTTATAAGTCATTGAGTAGGATTTGATTAATAGCAATTTGTTATCTCTGCATTGAATTTGTTTTTGTTGCATATGGGTATTTATCCTTCAGTATTTTATTTTCCATCAATCCATAGTGCATATTTAAAAATTCTTTAAGAATTGGTTCTAATGACAAAATAAATTTGGGGAGAAGCTCTTGTGAATAACTTTTGGGTGCTAGAATATTTTTGAAGGAAAGAAAGGTTCATAGTAGAAAATTAAGTAAATTTTCAAAAAGAAGAAACTAACATGTTACCTTGGATATTGTGAGGGCCGGGCTCCACTGGTCTTTGAGAATGTCAAGGCAAATACTACCATTGTTGCTAATGTTGGGGTGGAAAACCTTTGTGCGGAAGGCAACCTGAACATCATGATAAATAATTCATACAAATCTCTCTTGCAATTTTCATATCTGTAAGTTAGTGCCCAAATCCAATCAACAAAGTAAATAGGAAACTTTGAAACAATTATATCTCTATAAGCCTTGAACATACTATGTTATGAACTCCTAGCTAGTCTCTTAAGCTTGAAAAGCAACCAACTAAGCAAATGGGAATGAAGATTGAAATCTTAGATTAGATATCTCAATGATTTTCAAAAGCATTATAAAAAAGTATTCACAAAAACACAAGCAACACATAAAGCAGACATCAAAGCCCGTTTAAATACGGTTTAAAGAATATTTATTGAAGTTTCTCTACTAAAAGATGAAATAGATAAATTTTAATAAGTGATCTTTGATCCGCATCCAAATAAACTTTAAGATTGTTTACCTTGGGTGGTTTGAAAGGGTAATCTGGAGGGAAGCGAATTGATGCAAGAAACACGCCACCAGCAAATGGGCTATCTGCAGGGCCCATAATTGTAGCTTGCCAATTGAACATGTCATTAGCAACTGGTCCTGAACATTGGAATCTCAAGTTATACATTGCTATTGTTTCAAAGTTTCTCCAAGTAAGAAAACTAAAATACCAAGTGTATCATTTGGTGAGTGGTTCAAATCTAATTTTTTTCGGAAACATCTTTGTTTTTCTTAGTAATAGAAGTCCTGACTAATAGAAATGAAAAATTCTCTTGCACATATGATAAAAAGAGCATAGCACATACCAGCACTGCAAGAACCAGGAGGATCTGTTAGTATGTCCTTCAACTCCTTGCTAATCCTTTTGGTGGCCATCTGATCAAGTCACTTTTGTTATTGCACAATCTCACCATAAATGTATTGAGTAAATAGCTTATAGTTAAATCCATTCAGCATTCATGAAGATATATATCAAAGTTTTGGTTGAAATTAGATAAGAATTTCTGAAATAAATTTGTAAAGCAAAAAATATAGAGAGCACTTTACTGACCTTTGGCTTGTTTTCTCTTTTCAAGGTTTAGGTGATGAACAGTTTATTCAAAATGAACAATTTATAGAGGAAAAGGAGAGAAATTATATTTGTGTACGTGTCCGACTCGCTTCATATTCTGAAACTTGGTGCTCTGCGACAGTGACTCCTTCACACACTATAGTTACCTGTCAGCACGCCCTGAATAAAATATTTTTCTTTAATTTTCATTAATCAATTATCTCCTTTAGCATTTGCAAATTATTGCATTTCTCATTTAGTATGATATATTATTCATCAATCAATTCAGAATTCAAAAAGAAAAAAAAAATATCAAATGAATCAGCAAGGTAACAAAACATGAAGAGTGGCTCACTAACCTCATGATTGTCTTCTCTTATCAAGGTTTAGGAGTTTATAGAGTTCACTAAAATGAACAATTTATGGAGGAGAAAAGAGACGTGGTATATGTGTACGTGTCAGAATACACTTCATAGATTGAAACCTGGTGCTCTCCCTCAACGACTCCTCATTACTCTATGGTTATCTGTCTGGTTGCTATGTATGCCCAAATAAAATGTTTCTTCAATTTTCAGGGAAATAAAGACGTGTTATCTATGTGTGCGTGTCAGAACACACTCCATATTTTGAAACATGGTTCTCTCCAGCCAGTGGTTACTTGGATGTTAGCTACGCCCGAATATAACTTTTCTTCAATCTTCAATAACCTCATGAAGAGTCACAAAACATGAAGAGTAACTCACTAATCTCATAATTGTCTTCTCTTATAAATGTTTAGGAGTTTATAGAGTTCACTAAAATGAACAATTTATGGAGGAGAAAAGAGACATGGTATATGTGTACGTGTCAGAACGCACTTCATAGATTGAAACCTGGTGCTCTCCAGTAATGACTCCTCATTACTTTGTGGTTATCTGTCTGATTTCTACGTACACCCAAATAGAACGTTTCTACAGTTTTCAAGGAAATAAATACATGTTGTTATCTGTGTGTGTGCGTGTCAGAACACACTTCATATTTTGAAACGTGGTTCTCTCCAGCCAATGGTTAATTACTTGGATGGTTAACTACGCTTGAATATAACTTTTCTTCAATCTTCAATAATCTCATGAAGAGTAATCCACTAACCTCATAATTGTCTTCCCTTATCAAGGTTTAGGAGTTTATAGAGTTTATTAATATGAACAATTTATAGAGAAGAAAAGAGACATGATATATGTGTGCGTGTCAGAATACACTTCATAAACTGAAACCTGGTGTTCTCCTACCATGACTCCTCATTACTTAGTGGTTATTTGTTTGGTACTCTATGTACGCCCAAATAAAACATTTCATCAATTTTCAGAGAAATAAAAACATGTTATCTATATGTATGCGTGTCACAACATACTTCATATTTTGAAATCTGGTGCTCTCCATCAAGTGGTTACTTGGGGGGGAAGGGTAGCTCACTTGGTGAGCTAAGGGAATGAAGGGGTTTGCAGGGTGAAGGGTCAGGGTTCGAACCCTGGTGAATGAACTAATTTACTACTCCCTCTGTTTCTATTTATAAGTCAAAAATAACTAATTCTCTTAAATTAAGAAAAGTAGTTAGTAACAATAAATTTGTAAAGGAAATGATTAGCTTTCCTATACTACCCTTATTTACTTTCCTATGATTTTCTCTCTCCAAGTTAATATTCAAAAAAGTTCATAATCTCTTTCATATTAAATATGAGGGTGAATCTGGAAAAAATTATTTAATGCTTCCTAGATATTAGAAAGTGACTTATATTTACAAACAAATTTTTTTCAAAAAATGTGACTTATATTAAGGAACGGAGGGAGTAATAATTAACAACTAACATTGGCCTATAAAAAAAAATAATCAAGTGGTTACTTGGATGATAGCTACACCTAAATATAATTTTTCTTCAATCTTAAATTATGAATTCTCTTTCTTATCAATGGGAAATTATTGCATTTCTCATTTAGTAGAATATATTATTCATCAGTTAATTAAGAAATAAATAAGAAAATCAGGAAAGTAACAAAATGAGAGTAACTTTCTAACCTCTTGGTTGCCTTCTCTTCATTAGGTTTAGGTGTTTATATAGTCGACTAAAATGAACAGAACAATTTATGGAGGATAAAAGAGACATGATATTTGTGGACGTGTCGGAACATTACTTCTTATAATGAAACCTAGTGTTATTCAACCATGACTCTCAGCACCTAGTGGTTACTCAGCTAGTAGCTAAGACCAGATCTTATCCAACATATCTCATTGCATTGTTTGCGTATGTATATATTACCTTTTAAAAATTTGAATTTTTTTTACTAACTAATTTGAATGATTTTCTGCTTAGCCTTAATAAAATAACATATTATTGGTCTAGTGGTAAGCAAGTCAGACTTTCATAAAAATGAGAATATAAGTTTGAATTCTGATAAAGACATTTATTTATTGGGAGGGGCATGCAATCATTTTCCGATCGAGTAATGACATTCGTCAAAGACAGAAAAAGAAAAGACAAAACATTCAATTTTTAAAATAAAGAATTACTTGAATATGTTAAATCTTATGATTAAAAAAGTTCACTATCGTATTCACCAAGACTTAATCAAACACACTTTTCAGGCTTATAACCTAATAAAATCATAGAGTTCAAAAAAAAAACTAATAAAATCATACGTTCAAAAAAAACCTAATTAAATCATTAATCATTTTGATATTGATATTTTAAGAAGAGTAAAGAGATCACAATCATGAGATTATTCAAACACGTTGGTAGATTTGGTATTCTTAGCTATGGATATAAAATAAGACTTCCATGAGAGGTGAAAGAAACAATCCTCATTCCTATGGATGGATGTAGTCTAACAATCAAAAGGGGTCTATGACCTAGTCTACATCAGCTAGATCATACTAAATTAATAAATAGATAAAGTGATTTTTTTAAAGTCCATTTAGTTAAAAATGTTAGACTTAGACCACTAAAAAAGTCTTATAAATCAAACATGTCGACCCATTTAAAAAATACAATTAATAAAAAATTATTTCATTATTTCACATTGAACTTTATTAATGCCTTAAGATTATGTACTTATTGACTTATTTATATGATTAGATATATAAAACTATATAATGATTTAACTATAGTTTTATTATTTTGACTTAGACAAGATAATTATTTTAAGATATTTTAGCTTGTTAACCTATAAGTTTGTTGACATGTCTTATAAATAGATTTGTCAATCTACTTGAATTCTTATTATAAAACGGACTTTTAAATTGACTACCAAGTCATATTAGACTTTCAAAAAAATCATGTTCAAACCTAAAAAAAAAAGAGTTTATGACAAGTAATAGTTAGGCTCAAGAGACATTTTTAATAGATCGCCTATTTAAGTAAAGTCTTGCTTAACCTAGCCTATTTCTACGCTTACCCAAGCCTCATAAAACATGTTTTCCAATGTGTCTTATGAGATGAAGACATATTGATGGACACAAAAAATGATAAAATCACAATTTGTTATATAAATTACTCCTTACAATATTCATGATAAACCCAAAACGAATAAGAGTTTTAGTATAATTACACTTATTTTTTGTTTTATTTTATTTCCACTCATCACCTATTATATCATTTATTTATTTCTTCCTCAAATTCAAAGAGAAAAAAAAAGTCAAGGCAGCATTTGCCATTGCTTTAAAAGTCAGGCGCATTACAGGTCACAAGAGGCAACGACCACGGATTTACCTAGGGTGCACCACTTTTTTGTTGTGTAAAGTTATACAAGGGGAATCTCACTTGCTAAGGTGGGTTCCCCGGTTTTTTTTTTTGAAAAATATAAAATTTCAAATAATATTTTCTAAAAATTATATTTTATTAGATTAACTTTTGACCCCAATTCATCAAGCCTCTTCATCGAAAAAAAAATCAAAACTCTTCATCTTCATCCTCTTATTCAAAAGATGTGCCACCATTCATCAAACATCAAACCTCTTCAATCTTCATCATCATCATCTTAGTTTATGGTGTGCATATCTCTCTTCTGAGATCCAAATTCCTAGCCCAAGATTACCACCGTACTCATCATAAATATATAAAAAAACTGAGCTACATGTCAGATCCACTTCCTTCGGTTTCCTTCACCATTTGATTTTCAATCAACCATGGCTTCATGACCATCTTGTCGGAGGGTAATCTGGATAAACCCGATCCAAATCAGCGATTAAAGTACTACAATCACAATCAAATCAGAAATTTGAAACACACAATTAAAGATGAAAATCTGGTTTATGAGTATGAATAGATGAATAAAATAGCACAGCAGAAACACGTTGAATCTTGGGACGAAAATAGAAAATAGAAACACGTTGAATCTTGATACAACCCCAACTGGACAGAACCAAAACCCCCCACATAACGAGCCACACATCACCGCCGTCCGCCGCCAAATATAACGACACAGTTTATTTTTTGGACCCCACTATAGGGGGTCAGATCCACTTTGTGTACATTTGCACAACTTTTTCCTTGTGTACCATAGGGGACCCAACGATCACAAACTCAAAGTGGCCAACATGCATTCAACACACAATCTTTGATACTTGCAGTCCACACAAATCACAACTTTTCTCACGTACCAGAATAGTAAAGGAAGCTTGAAACCAAGGGTATAAGGTACCAGACCTGTTTTTTGGAAACTAAAGATGAAGAAGCTTCCAGTGGAAACAAATTCAGTTCCCCGCTCTGAGATATAAAATTTCCCATAATAAATTGCTAAGAACTAACTTAACAATTTTTTTTCTATTAGTAACAGTCATACTCACAATAATTAAAAAAAAAAAACCTTACAATATCAGGAGTTTCAACTCTGAAATTGATACTCAGATGAGAAATTTTCTTAACTAACACATAATCCCACAACTGAAGTAGTGAAAATTTCTGATATAAAACAAGAGTACATGGAACAACCCTGTCTCTATGACTCTATTGAATTGAAAAATTCAAGGTCAAGTTCACATGATTGGAAATAATCGAGAAGGAAAATTGTCACCTTCCTCATGGTCACCTGTTTGAACCTCCAAGGAGACATCTAAAATCTCTTTCGGAGGGCATCACCCCCCTGAAGAGATCTCATGGCGCCTTTGAGCTAGTAGAGTAGCTGCAACTAAATAAACTACTTACAATTTGGACCTGTGTAGTAATCATCTAGATTGGCGCATTAGGCCTCTACTAGTCTCCTCAGCATACCACTAAAACCTTGTCTTGGAGAATTGGATGACCCACTTCGCACCATTTACTAGACAAAAAGAAAGGCATTAATCAATGGCAAAGAAAATATCACTGCCAGGATGAAGTCTTCACACTAAGAAATCCTTCTACAATTGATTCTGAAGCAAGAATCAATTATGGAAAGGAACTTTTGTGAGTAGCTTATGGATTCCAAAGTTGATCCTGGTGAAAGGGAAGCTGATACAAACATGCTATAATGTACTTTGGAAAAGAATCGGCCAGTAAGGAAAGGCAATTCGGAACATGCATATTAAGCTGACTGTTTGGGAGGAAAAAATCCACAAATCTATAATCTACATTTGATACTATAAAATGTCACCCATACACGCATTGAAGCAGATAATACATCTGCCTCAATCTGGGAACAAACCATACATCATCATCATCAGTTCCCGAAACCATATCAAAACTATCGATGCAAGCTGAAATATAACCCATAATAATATGAAAGATTTGGTGATAATCTAACCAAACCACCTAACCAACATAAAAAAGGTAAATTCACCAAATTCAACTGGACCTTTACTACGCGCTACCATCTTTAAACCTTCCCAAACTGAATATAAACACACTGCACATAGAACAGGTCTGAACTGGCAATATGTTGCCAGGATGGGAGTTTAGGGCATTCACTGACAACATCACCGGTGGCAAGTGCTGTTGTAGAAACTGAAGACAACCACAAAAACCCTTTCACCCTTCAGGACAAATTACCCCCTGGTCTTGGCCCTTTTCATACCAAGGCTGTTGTGAAAGGGTGAAACAGAACCAGACATAGGAGAACCCTCCTCGCGAAGAGTGCCATTGAGCAGTGCTAGTTCCCGAAGCTGCTGCTTCTTGTAGTAGTCCTGAGATTCGTCCTGGAAGATAAAACTTCAAATAGTTAGCACAAACAGTATCCCTATGAAGTTGCGTATGCTGCCAAATCTTAATTGAATGCACAAGAACATACCACAGGTTTAAGCAAATCTTCAAGTATTTCACGTGCTTGCATCAAGCGGGCATCTATGATTTCAGCTGGAAATTCTGCTTCAACTAGAACATGGAGAGGTTCATTCAGATGCTCATACCCAGGTTTCCCTCTCATCATTTCCTCCTACAAATTAGATTAAAATTTGTTAACTAGAACCTAAATTTCCAACTAAAATATACTGAACATTAAGCAATATAGGCAATAACATTGGATTCACTGAGCTGATTGGATAAACCACAAGCATTACCGCTCATACATTCAGAAAATATAGAATGCAATACAAATTAATATAATTGTTCTGACAAGAACCAGAAGAAAGTCATAGATCTCTGAATAAATAAATAGAAAAACATTCACCCAAGGATAGGGTAAACACTTTGATCTGATAATGTGCAACACAGTACAATAACAATGTCAAACAGCTTTTAAGGTTACAGTACAGTAACTTTATCTTCATCAAAATGATCATGTAGACTTGCTACAAATTAAATTAAAAATCATATTTTTATTCTTACCTTAGCTGGATCCTTTATGCTACCTCGGCCCCTGATCAAGACACGACAATCAGTACTTGCTTCTACGCGCTTTAGAGAGTTTCCTCTAGGGCCTAGGAGGCGACCAACAAAGTTAAACTGCAATAAAATAATGTTGATATTATATTATTTCTGGATATGGAAAATAGTTGAGTATATACAGAAGCAGGATATGATCATTCATACATTAGGATATACTTCCACAGGTATGTCGACTCTCATAGTCTTTTTAACAACAAGACCGGATGAGCTACCTTGTGGACTCAGCCAACTTGGTGTTGCCGAGGACTGTAACAAACTTGGCATCTGCATGTTTTCATTCCAATGTCAATTGCATTTACAGATATGACAGTCTATTTATTGGCATGAAAATGAACATTAAATTTATTACTCTATCAAAGGCCACAGAGATCACCAAAAAGGGATACACTGGCTTCTCAAATTCAAAAGAAGTTCAAAACACATAACAAGGAAAGTGTACAAACATATCCTGAGTCCTGACTATGTCAATCAAAGAGGATCAAGGTCTCAGAAAATAATGTGTTAACTGAAGTTTGGAATTACAGCTGAACTCAAACCAGAAAGGTATTAGGAAAATAAGACTGATTTGAGCAACTTAGCCAACAAGTTAGTTCCTCAATCCTCATAGAACTTCCTGTCTCACATTTCACAGGCAAACACTTCATGTAGCTAGTGTTAGCATTCTATTTCTACCATAAATAAATCAAGATTCCCATGTGATTGCATTCAGATTTATCCATCTGACACTATTCATCACATCTGTAATTTTGTAGAAAATTGCAATGCCATCAAGTATTGACATCTGCTTTATCTTAATACAGAGAAGAAATCAACATTAGATCCATAATCAGGGTTCCTGTAGAAACTAAGCTATAGATTAATTGTCAGGGCCTGTTGTTAGCTTTTCACTACCTGCCAAAAACAATTAGAACTACAATCACTCGAATAAATGTCATGAGTTAGCAAAAATTGTCAGAAATACTTCTAAAATACAGAATTAGAACGAAATGAAGTTATGTTAATGGTTAGTATCCATACTTCTGATTGAAATCTTGATGCCCAACCGTTCACATCTGCACCTCCATTTGAAAATATTCCTCCAGTAGCCAGGGGGCTCGCATGTTCAAGCCTACTTTGACCTAAAACTGATGCATTCCCCAACAGCGTGGTTACACGCAAAATTTCTGCTCCAAAAATGTCAATTTTCAAGAATAACATGTACCAGTCAGCATTTGTTAACAAGTTAGCAGTCACTATATAATCGATAGACAACACGGATGTTTGCTGAGTCAGTAAAAAATAAATGCTATCTCAATTAGATATGTTCCAACTTTTTATGGTAGTACTCTAATAGTAAAGAAAACAAATACAGTCAAGTGTCATCTTGTAAATATTTAAATAGGTAGACATTCACATTTCACATTAACAGAAAAGTCACTTCAAAAAGATTTGGTTAGCAAACCATTGAAACATGTACTTCCAACATAATAAAAATAAAACATGTACTTCCATTGAAACTTCAGGGCTTGTTTATACATAGAAACTCTCAAGAGTATAAACAATTATATCAAACCATAACAATACCATAAAGCAGCAATCACATACAACAGCTGGAAAATTTTCCTTTCATTACTTTCATATAAGAAAAACTAACAACTCAAATCCTAGAACCTTTACACACAAACTAACTCCATAGAAAGAACATGAATGAACCCTCTATTGGTATATCAAGTTCAGATAAGAAAAAGACTAATAGCATCTAATATTGTCAATTGCTTAACCACTGATTTATCAATAAAACATTCCACTCAAGTAAAAAAGGAAGTATTATAAAAACATTTACTTAGTCAATTCACAAAGATTATAATAACCATGCAATTACTATCCAACTGGAAGTTCTGGGGGGAAAGAGAAAGAAAATGTGGGGAAAGATAGGGAAGAGAACGAGGTATTAAGTTATAGTTTCTTTAAGAGAATGAGGGATTAAGTAGTAGTTTCCTTCTCTTTGTGGATGTTAAAATCCTCACAGAACTCTAAAATGTTCATTGATATTAATACAGGAAGGTTTTAGTGCTACACGAAATCCCTGTTTCTTCTTCACATAACAAAAAAAATTGCAAAAGAGGTAAATGTCAACTTGAATCATCCTTCATTCGTCCTCCCTTTCTATCAAATCTCCTCCATCCAAACACACTCATTATAATAGAAAAGGATCATGGATTATAAGGTGAATGAGACAACTTACCATGATCGTTAAGTGCCTTAGTTTCAGCACCAATTAATTCACTCCAATAAGAACTTACAAGTTTTTTCTTCAAATTTAGAGCACTCGTGTCATAAACTTTTGGTAGACTCCAAAATATTGACACCCTGTCGCTAGTTTTATTGAGTAAATTAAAAAGTCATCTGATTTTGAGAACTTGACTGACTATGATTTAACTAAACTAAGCCTTATATGATGAATGGTTATGATTTTATGTTTGTTGAGACCTTTTAATAGGCCCTTAGAAGAAAATAAGCAGTTTTTCCATCAAACACAACCGTAAAGTAAGGTTGGAAGCTAGGGTTCTTGACCTGGACTTTCAATATTATTCCATTTACAATCTTCACCCCTTCTAAATAACTACATTATGTTATAGCTGGTGAAAATGTTTCTGCTAAACCATGTAGAGGAAACAACAAGCTAACATGTTTCCTTAACTTAAAACCCATCTCCACCCCCCCTCCCTTAATAAAAAAATCTCATCAAATACTTCAAACTAATTCCCAGTCACACCACTGCTTCAGAATCCTATGTATGATACATACTCAACACTTCTCAGTCTAAACAAACTCAAAGATTTATCAACAAATGCAAAAGTTAATAAGTGATCAAATATGCACACACATCTATAAACGGTAACTGCATAAAACTCTTCACAACTCAGTGCAATTTTGTAAAACAACGTGGAAAATATGTATATTTATCCTCTTCTATTACTTTTCTAGTATAAAGCATTCTGCAGTCTGCACATTAACCGATTTCAAAAAATAAATTAATGCAGGTTACTTACTGCTGCAGTCAAGTGAAGTGATTATCATAAATTAGTTTACATATTTGATTAGGATTATGAGCGTAGTATTGGAAAATAAGGGTTAATGTTTTGCCTTCTTTATCATATAATAAAAATCTAACAATAATAAGGAGTTGATATTTCTTCCCTTTCCTCCTACCTTATATCACTCTTTTAGTCACTATTCTGCTGCTAAGTTTCCTAATGTTTGGGATTTTACTACAATAATGTCACTATCACCCAAAATCTCTCTTCTTAAGTGGCCCTTCTTTCCCTCTGCCGCTGTGACACCTTCAGCAAGCCCTTACCACCATGAAAATATCCATCACGAATTCTCCCGAGTCCCAACCATAACAGCCTAATCAGGCACTTTTCCCAGTCATTCAAAAACTTCTCGCCCACCACCAGAACTTTTTCAGCCAAGTTTTTAACATTCATACCGTACTTAATTACAATCAAGTGTTGAGTACTTATCCTGATTATTTTCCGTATTTGATTAGAATTAGGAGTTCGGTATCTACCTAGGATTGGGAGGGGTAAAAAACCTTAAATAACACAGCCTGTAAGACCTGTATTTTAATTAAAAAATTATTATAACTAATATCATACTTGTCAATGGCGCGCGAAAGCAGTGCAATCGCAGTGGTGCGGGGTGGAGCGGAGGTAGCGATCACGGCAGTCTCAGCCGCTTTATCGGCCAAAATCGCAGCCGTCGCTATTTTGCTGCTACAGGGATTAGGGTTTTTTGAAAGAGAAGACGGTTCATAAAGTCATAATTGCCCTAGCAATTAGAATGTTGGAGCTATTAGTTGATGGCATTTTTTTGTTTATCAGTTCTATCAGTTGGGGGTATTATTGATTTTTCAGTTCTAGTAGTTGGGGTATTATTGATAATTCAATTTTTATAACCTAGGAGACAAAACACACAGCCGCCTTCTACCTTTTTCTCCCTTAGACCCTTACTCCTGCACCTCCGCCACTTGGACAAAGACGGGCAGCAAAGGAACCTAGCAGAAGCCGCAGAGAGAGAGGGGTTTGAAGGCCAAGGAAAAATCAGAACAGAGAGATCAAAGATGGTGGAGAGTGTTGACAGTAGTGCAAAAGCTTCAAGCTGAAGCGCCGAGACAGCAGAGATGGGGAGTTTAGTGCGTGATTGGGAGAGATTCAGAAAGCGCCTCTCAGAAAAACTTGCACGAAGAGAGACAGAATTGATGGAATGAACAAATGAGAAGAGTGGTCAGGTTAGGTATGATTTGGGGAGGAATCAAGGGTTTTTTCAACGCAGGTCGAGAAACCTACCCAGTCAAACACAGAGTCATAGGTCATGAGCTCGGAAAAAACGCAGATCACACGATCTAACAATCTTACTTGGTCGCAAATGTAATTGCAGATGGATGCAAAACTCGTAAAACGCCAAATCCTACGACATGAGGTGACTCACAATTTTGACATGGTAAATAAGGGTTAGTGTTATGTCTTTTGCATCATATCATAATTCTAAGCCTTTCTTCTTTATTTTTCCTTCTTCATTATCCAAAACTATAATCCAATCATTCAACTAAAAACTTAAAATATCTTCTGGTCTTATGAAAAAGTACACTCAATAACATTTTTAAAAAATCCTAAACTTACGTCACTAATAACCGCGTAGTTATCTTAAGCCTTCATCATTTCCCTCACTTTTTTAGACTATACGTTGAAAGCAGTTAAGAATCTAGCTCTTCATATTATATATGGGAAGAAGCTCAGATCAAGATGCAACTTCTCCTTAGAGACTCTTCCCAGTCACAAGTATGAGGGATCTGAGATCTTTTCAAACAATAAGAATGGTTGCAAGTTTGATGTAGAAGTGGCTATGGTAGCAAAGAGCAGAAGAAATGTCTTATTTTAAGATAATAGTTGAGAGACCTGCTAGAAAGTAAATATGGAGATAAGAGATTTGTTCTGTCAGAGGGAGAAGATAAAGTCGAAGATACAGAAAGAATCGTCTCCAGCACACTGATGGGAGATGGGGGGCCCACATGGGTAAGTGCGGCTCTCATAATATATTCTTCAAATTTACACCTCAGGAGAGGTTTGAAGATCTCACTTGTAAGGAGAGGGGTTTGCTCATGGATAAGACAAGATATACAACACTTACATGAAACAAAGAAAAATGATAAAAAAAATCAAATGTAAAAAATGAAACTTACGGCGCAAGAGCCCAAGAGTTAAGCCATTTGATTCTATCATACAAAAACTAAAGAATGAGAAGATGGGGGGAGTGGCTAATTCACCTCTGTTTAGAGAAACGAATCTTACCTTGATTGATCAATCGATAGCAGT
Source organism: Lotus japonicus (assembly GCF_012489685.1). Lineage (NCBI taxonomy): Eukaryota > Viridiplantae > Streptophyta > Magnoliopsida > Fabales > Fabaceae > Lotus > Lotus japonicus. The sequence continues at coordinate 70,184,410 of NC_080043.1, forward strand.
GTGGAAGTACAGCCATGAAGGGACCAAGAATATGACGTTCTCCCAATAACTCAGTTAAATACCTGAAAATAAAGGAAAACAAAACAATTGGAGTACGACATTGTAGCCATTCGTTAATCACAAGAGCAAATGTAAATGTAATAAAATTCTGAGTATCGACATCCACATACATAGTAGTAAACCAAGAATTAGCAAAAATAGTCTGATCATGACCAGAAACTACAAAAGGGCAAGGATAGTGCTTTGACATATGATGAATTAGCAATGAAGTCAATTCATCTACAAGTTCTCATTTCTCAGGAGAAAAGCACAGCAACAACAAGATCAACTTGTTTCCCACAATGATCAGTCAGCTAAAACAATCAAATGACCAAATGGACTCAAACACAACAATCATACACTATCAAATTTGACAAGCATTGAAATCTGAATCAATGCCCAACCATTGTTCATCAAGAACTAATTACCACATTAGTTTTCAATCAGATTTGCATCACAACAGATCTGCTTGCATGATCAAATTCAGTCAACAGGCAGATCAGGTCATAAAGATCAAACCTTTATGCAATCAGTCAACAAACCCAACTACAGAAAACACAAGTGAAGAGTGCATGACCCATTTGACCATTCAAACAAATACCCAGATAAATAAAAAATACCCACCAAGAGCAAAGCATGGAAATCAGTCAATCAAAGTTCAAAGACAAAAAAAATGAAGAGAAAGGAAGAAACTTTAACAGTAATTTGAGAAATGAAACACAGGAAGTGAAAATTGGAGTGAAGATCCAGCTCCTAGAGGAATAGGAAGAGAGAAAGAGATAGAGGGGGGTACTTGTCCTGTTCAGCAAGAGCAGAGGAGGCAGCAGAACGAAGACCGGAGAGGTGAGGGGATGGAGGAGCTGACGGTGACGGCGGGAAGGCCATGTACCTGCCGGCGCCGGAGGAAGACATCATGGTGGATCGATCTCTCTCTCAGGGCCAACACCGCCTCGTACAGCAAGTAGGCTTTTGAGGTTGGTGTGTGTGTGTGTGTGTTTGAGAGAGAGAGAGAGAGAGAGAGGGTTTAGAGTTTGAGAATGAGAAGGGTCATCTTTTAAATCTTCAAGAATCAATATTTTGGGTTTATTCTTTTTTTTATGAACATTAAATATGTAGGATTTTATTAGATAAATGCTAAGAGGTAAGGTTTATACTTTTGTTCACATTAAAAAACTAAAGTAAATAGAAAGTGGGTAATTGAGTTTTTCATGGGATAAGAGTATAAATTGCATGTAAGTGTTTTGTCGATGTGAAATTGATTCTTTGGACGCGTTATCTTTACTAAAGGAAGCACCATTGAATGTCATGTTTATGATTTGTTTACTTGGGATATCAAGGATTTGTTTAGTCGACCCTGGACAGTGAATATTCGGCATATCTTGAGGGAAGGAAATTAATATGTAAATTTCCTAGCAAAGTATGGATCACGTTATGATGAACATCTAATTGTCATTCTTAGCCCTTGGAAATGAGTGAACTTCTTGTTTTGCCTTGTTGGTTGACGTCCTCGTGGGTATTTCCTTTGTGAAGCTTTAATTTTGGGTGTTCTTGTTTTCCTTTTTATTTTACACATTGTACCTAAAAGAAAAGTATTTTTCTTAAATGTTAACTAGTGCGTGTTCTCATTATATTTGAATGTATAATGAGAATGTAGAAATAGGATGAGATCAAGATTTGGTTCAAGCGGTAAATAATAGATTTTTTTTTAGCTTTTTTTATGAAAAAAAAAACTTATTTAGAAGAGTTAATCTTATCAAGATTTGAATGTCCGAACTAAATAGTATTGCCTCACATAAAAAAATACATATTCATATAAAAAAAATTGCATGAAATCAATTTACATTTCTATTATTTGAATATTTTACCGAGAATTATGTTATACGATAAGAAAAGAGGACATGGATTAAGTGAAAACTACTTTTAAACTTTGATTGTTTGTAACCATTCAAGATGAGATGGTGATTTGATGTTATTTTTTATTAGTATCCAATTAAAGTTTAAAGAGATATGATTGATTTTTCTTATAGTAATAGAACAGAGCAATATATGATGTCTTCTCATCTCATCTAAATTGGGTGAAAAGGATAAGTGAGGTATTTTATAGAAGAATAATATAACTCGTTCTTTCATACTTTGTTTTAGAGAATTAAAAAAATAATAGAACTCTTTGTGTTTGTCTATAAATTACATATTATATATAGGTTTCCTATCTGGACTATAAATTAACTTAATTATCATGTTTTTCATTAAGAAAATTTCAAAAATTTAGACAACATGTGTCTTTCATTGAGTGTCTGTCCATTTCTTTTGAGTCGAATAAAATCATTATAAGCGGTAAAATCTATAATTAAGTTGAACATATCTCGTTAAGTATACACCCACTTAGTATTTATTTTCAATATCTTAACACGAGCGATAATGTTCAAAACCCCACAACACACAAACACTCTTATAGAAATTTTTACTCCATTGTTATTAATCTCACATGAAAAAAATCTTATCAGACACGCAACATAACACAAAATTTGTCATCTTCCACTATGAGAACATCGAACCCAGCACATAATCTTTCGTCGTATTTACGTAGCGGTTTTCAATGATCTTTAGTCCTCATATTGATAACGCTTGACGTATTACAATTACAACGAAATTGTTTTTACATAGCGGTTTTCAGTGCTCATATTAATAAGGCTTGTCGTATTACAATTACAGTGAAAGAGAAACAAAAAATACAAATGACCCTAAATTTTCATAAAATAACAAACATGACTATAGTTTTTCAAGTGCTCCGGTGAAACTAACAAGCTGGCACAAGCTATATTTGATCATATTCGATGGGCATCAGTTTCTAATATTCTCATAAAGGAATTGTGGCTTTCACCATTAAAATCACTTATCTGCGTCATCTGGCTAAGCTGGGAAACATCGAACCCAACACAAAATACTTCATCGTGTTTACCTATTTACAAGCTTTCAATGCTCATTGTTGTATTAAAAGAGCAACAAACATAAAAATGACCCTAAACTTTTATCAAATAACAAATATGACTGTAGTTTTGCAAATGCGCAGGTGAAACTGACAAGCTGACACAAGCTATATTTGGTCATATTCGATGGGCATTAGTTTCTAATATTTTATTAAAGTAATAGTGAACTTTCACCATTAAAATAACTTATCCACGTCATTTGGTTGAGTTGAAAAACATCGAACCCAGCACAAAATCCTTCAACGTAAAACCCAAGTTTTCAATGCTCTTTAGTGCTTATATTGATAAATATTGTGGGATTACAATTATAATGAAAAAGCAACATAAAATAAAAATGACCCTACATTTTTGTAAAATATCAAATATGACCATAGTTTTGCAAGCAATTGGAACTAACAAGCTCGCACAAGCTGGATTTGGTCATATTCAATGAGCATCAATTTCTAATAGTTTCATAAAGGAATTGTGGTTTTTTACCATTAAAATCACATCTCCACGTCACCTGGCTGTGCTGGGAAACTTTGAACCCAACACAAAATCATTCCTCGTGTTTACCTATTTGCAAGCTTTCAATGTTCATTGTTGTATTACAATTACAATGAAAGAGCAACAGAAAATAGAAATGATCAGGAGCTTTTATCAAATAACAAATATGGCCATAGTTGGCAAGTGCGCAGGTGAAACTAACGAGCTGACACAAGCTATATTTGGTCATATTCGATATGCATTGGTTTCTAATATTTTATTAAAAGATCAATGGCTTCACCATTACATTCACTTATCCACGTCATTTGGCTGAGCTGGGAAACATCGAACGCATTGTAAAAGAAAAGTATTTTTCCTGAATTTAAACTAGTACATATACTCATTGTATTTGGATATATTATAAGAATGTAGAAATAGGATGAGATCAAGGTTTGGTTCAAGTGGTAAATAATATATTTTTCTTTTAGTTTTTAATATTTTATTAAAGTAATAGTGACTTTCACCATTAAAATCATTTATCCACGTCATTTGGTTGAGCTGGGAAATCGAACCCAACACAAAATTCTTCAACGTGTTTACCCAAGCTTTCAATGCTCTTTAGTACTCATATTGATAAAGATTGTGGTATTGCAATTACAATTAAAGAGCAACAAAAAATAAAAATGACCCTGGAATTTTATCAAATAACAATATGATCATAGTTCTTCAAGTGCACAGGTGAAACTAACAAGCTGACACAAGGTATATTTGGTCATATTCGATGGGCATTAGTTTTTAATATTTTAATAAAAGAATTGTGACTTTCACCATTAAAATCACATATCCACGTCATTTGGATGAGCTGGGAAACATCGAACTCAACACAAAATCATTCATCGTGTTTACCTATTTACAAGTTTTCAATATTCATTGTTGTAAGCAACATTAAATAGAAATGACTCTAAATTTTTTTATGATTTGTTTACTTGGGATATCAAGGATTTGTTTAGTCGACCCTGGACAGTAAATATTCGGCATACCTTGAGGGAAGGAAACTAATATGTAAATTTCCTAGCAAAGTATGGATCACGTTATGATGAACATCTAATTGTCATTCTTAGCCCTTGGAAATGAGTGAACTTCTTGTTGCCTTGTTGGCTGACGTCCTCGTGGATATCTCCTTTGTGATGCTTTAATTTTGGGTGTTCTTGTTTTCCTTTTTATTTTACACATTGTACCTAAAAGAAAAGTTTTTTTTTTCCTACATGTTAACTAGTGTGTGTCCTCATTATATTTGATTGTATAATAAGAATGTAGAAATAGGATGAGATTAAGGTTTGGTTCAAGTGGTAAATAATAGATTTTTTTTAGTTTTTTTTATGAAAAAAAACTCATTTGGAAGAGTTAGTCTTATCAAGATTTGAATGTTTGGAACTAAATAGTATTGCCTCACATAAAAAAATACATATTCAGATAAAAAAAATTACATGAAATCAATTTACATTTCTATTATTTGAATATTTTACTCAGAATTATGTTATACGATAAGAAAAGAGGACATGGATTAAGTGAAAACTACTTTTAAACTTTGATTGTTTGTAACCATTCAAGATGAGATGGTAATTTGAAGTTATTTTTTGTTAGTATCCAATTAAAGTTTAAAGAGATATGATTGATTTTTCTTATAGTAATAGAATAGAGCAATACATGATGTCCTCTCATCTCATCTAAATTGGGTGAAAAGGATAAGTGAGGTATTTTATAGAAGAATATATATATAACTCGTTCTTTCATACTTTGTTTTAGAGAATTGAAAAAATAATAGAACTCTTTGTGTTTGTCTATAAATTACATATTATATATAGGCTTCCTATCTGGACTATAAATTAACTTAATTATCATGTTTTTCATTAAGAAAATTTCAAAAATTTAGACAACATGTGTCTTCCATAGGGTCTGTCCATGAGTCAAATAAAATCATTATAAGCGGTAAAATCTATAATTAAGTTGAATAAATATCATTTATTTTCCGATGTACCAAAAAAAAAGAATAAATCTCATTAAGTATACACTCACTTAGTATTTATTTTTAATATCTTATAAGACACAAACACTCTTATAGAGATTTTTATTCCATTGTTATTACTCTCACATGAAAAATGTCTTATAAGACACGCAACATAACACAAAATGTGTCATCTTCCATTACGAGAACATCGAACCCAGCACATAATCTTTCGTCGTATTTACGTAGCGGTTTTCAATGATCTTTAGTGCTCATATTGATAACGCGTGATGTATTACAATTACAACGAAATTGTTTTTACGTAGTGATTTTCAGTGCTCTTTAGTGCTCATATTAATAAGGCTTGTCGTATTACACTTACAGTGAAAGAGAAACAAAAAATACAAATGACCTTAAATTTTCATAAAATAACAAATATGACTATAGTTTTTCAAGTGCGTCGGTGAAACTAATAAGCTGGCACAAGCTATATTTGGTCTTATTCGATGGGCATTAGTTTCTAATATTTTATTAAAGTAATAGTGAACTTTCACCATTAAAATCACTTATCCACGTCATTTGGTTGAGTTGGAAAACATCGAACCCAACACAAAATCCTTCAACGTAAAACCCAAGCTTTCAATGCTCTTTAGTGCTTATATTGATAAAGATTGTGGGATTACAATTATAATGAAAAAGCAACAGAAAATAAAAATGACCATACTTTTTTCTAAAATAACAAATATGACCATAGTTTTGCAAGCAATTGAAACTAACAAGCTGGCACAAGCTGTATTTGGTCATATTCAATGAGCATCAATTTCTAATATTTTCATAAAGGAATTGTGGTTTTTACCATTAAAATCACATCTCCACGTCACCTGGCTGCGCAGGGAAACTTTGAACCCAACACAAAATCCTTCCTCATGTTTACCTATTTGCAAGCTTTCAATGTTCATTGTTGTATTACAATTACAATGAAAGAGCAACATAAAATAGAAATGACCATGAGCTTTTATCAAATAACAAATATGGCCACAATTTGCAAGTTCGCAGGTGAAACTAACAAGCCGACACAAGCTATATTTGGTCATATTCGATATGCATTAGTTTCTAATCTATATATATATGAAAATAATGTTTCCTTCTAGAAGCCTATGCCACATGTCCCTTCCTAAATAATTCATTTTCCCTCCAAGAAAAAAAAAAGACATCCCACTTTTTTTGTTACAACATATTTCATCTCTCACCCTATTTAATTTCATTTATTATTAATAATTCCTTATTCCATATGATACACTTGAATGTATATTTTTAAATGTTATATTTATGAAAGTTTGTAACAATTCAAGTATTATTACGAATCCTTTTTTTTTTAATTTTAAATATAAAAATAACTTGAAATTATTTTAAAAATAAATCTAACATTAATTTTTTATTACAAATTCAAAAATATGATACACACCAAAAATTGGAATCCTTTGTATGTGCAACTCCAACAGCAGTGTTGATAATAAATATTGAAACTTTTAATTTAAAATATCATTATTTTCTAACCTATAATTTATGTCTTTAACACGTTTAATTTTTAAAAATATATTGGAAGGAAATATCATATTAATTTTACATTTGAAATTTGAACTTTCTTAATTATAATAATTGTTGAAAATCTAATTAATAATTGGTTGTAGAATGAGTAAGATAAGAAAATGAATGTTTTCAAATCAAATAAATATTTTTTTCCAGCATCATGATTTTTTTGGTAAATCATAAAATAAGCATCATGTTTTTATTAAGTTTGATTTATTTTTTCGAAATTTTAATCTATATTAAACATTTTATCCCTTATAATAGTTATTAATGACTCTAATTAATACCTAAAGTTAATGAATATAATTAATTACCTTTCCAAATTCAAAAATGAAAAAAATCAATTTTTTAAAAATTTTGCTTTTTTTTTTTTGCTAAAACTTCTACAAATCAAACAAATAATTTATATTTTAGACACACATCATTACTAAACATTTCATTACTAAACAAATTCCCAAGGTTTTTTCCATTAGCGATCCTTATTATTCTATTTCTCTCCAAAAATCTAGAGCATATTCTGGAAATTTTTCTCCAAAAAATGGAATATTCCACAAATTTGTCATATAAATATTATGTTCGCAATCAATTAGGATTATTCTCATGTGATTATTTTGTCAGTTTTCTCTTTTTTATGTTTTGCAATATATTCATTTTCTCATATTCACGTTTTCAACATTCTTTTCTCTCATAACATGAAGAAGAAAATTATATTCCTCACTCATTTTTGCCTCATCAACATCCAATGATCAATGGTTTGTTCTTTTTATTCCTACATCTTGACAATTAAGATTTTAATTTCTTTTTTGTTTATACTGCGCAGTTCAATATCTTATTTTGTTTCATCAATCTTCTTTAAAAATATATTTGGTTCAAATGTTTGTTATTTCTAATCATATATACCACATGCAATGATACAGTTAGGGTTGTTTTGTTATATTCATTGTCAATGTTTTTCTTCTTTTGCAATCGTATAATATGCCTATTTGAAAATTTCTATTGTATGTCCATATTCACTTTGCTAATTTACTAATGTGTTGTTATTTGTTTTTTTTTTCCACGTGCAGATAAGACACAGTTCATGCCTCTCAAAATTTACTGGAAGTGTGTTGTTATGTTATGTTCTTCGACTTTACTTTATTTTTTTCTTATTCTACGCTATCATGTGTGAATCACTAGATTTAACCATATCATTACCAATGATCTTATTTTGGGTTTAATTTTTTCTTTTTCCCTAATCTTTTTTTCTTCTTCTTTTACGTATATTATTATATCATTCTATAGGGGTTAGAATTAGCAATTAATTCAACGTCAAGCAATATGAAATAATGGTTACCTCCGGTTAATTAATCAAGAATATTGGCACATATTTATGCAGTAGGTCACTACATTAGTACTGGATAACTTTTGGACATTAATTTCGCGAAAGGTGTAGAATCTTTTATATATATGGCTGACATCTCGAGTTACTGGGCTATTGTAGTTTTGACAAACTACTATGATTCAAATTATACTAATTTATTTCTTAAAAATTAGCAATCAAACAAAGTGATTTCTAACTTTTCTAAGGTTTTAACATAATGAATCATAGTGGTTGGCTCTCAAATTTCACAAAAATTCCGAAATTTCAATTTCAATTCAAAACATATAATTTGGAACTAGAGAAATCTCAACAATCATGAATCTTCAATTCTATACACGTTTACAACACAAATTCACTATATAGATAGAGACTTTCACGTCATTTTCTACCACACACACTTTTTTCTCCTCCTCTTCTCCTTTTCTATGGAAAAATAACACTCAATCCTTATATTTTTTTCAATTTCACTTGGTGCATTGTACCCTACTTTTAATCTCTTTACCCATGAGATAATGTATTCTATCATTTAAAGTTATTCTCCTCTTCTCTTTTCCCTACTATAATTAATTGTGTTATCTTTGTCCCCGTAGGATAGCTCAAGTGGTAGGAGCTGAGGGACATATGAGTTGGGTTGAGAGAGGTCCAGGGATCGATTCCTTGCGGGTGCAATTTATCTTTCCGATGTACCAAAAAAAATTCTGCTATCTTTTCTCCATGATTTCATCTAATCTTCCCCTGATTTTTTTTCCTCCGAGGATTCTACTTCTCCAGAGACATTCATCATTTGCGCAGGCATGTATGCACTTCTTCTCTTCACTTTTCCATGATATATCGTGTGTTATCTTCTTCTTCATGATTTCTATTTCCCATTTTCTTATTTTTTTAACCGGCCATGCATGACTTTGTCAACGATAATTTCCTTAAAATTGTGCATGATTTGCTAATTTTCTTCTACTTTATGTGGAGTTCTTTTCTTCTATCTTTAATTTAACTTTGCTTTGGTATTTTTCTCAATCATTTGGGAAGCAAGGGAATGAGTATACGAGACACTCAGTCAAATGTTGCAAAATATATTGAGGATGGGCAGGTAGTGAGGCCAGTTCAAGGGAAGACATAAGATGTCTTATTTTAATAAAGGAGTGATGAATTAGGCCAATTGAAAACATATGAAGGAAAAATATGCTTGAGAGTTCTAGAATAGAAAGCAAAATGAATATGAAATATGATCTTATGTAAAATTGTCATCTAAAAGATTTTTCTCAATTGACATTAACATCTCTTAATTGTTTAGAAAACATTAATGTATAAAATTTATTCAATAATCAACTCTATATCTATATATATATATTCTGACAAACATTTTTTATATATATATAATATAAAGTTATACAAAATTTCATAAATATAATATTATACAAATTTTAGATATTACTATATAGTAAAGTAACCCGTGCATTGCACGGGTAATTCCGCTAGTATTTTATTAAAGGAACAATGGCTTCACCATTACATTCACTTATCCACGTCATTTGGCTGAGCTGGGAAACATCAAACACATTGTAAAAGAAAAGCAGTTTTCCTGAATGTTAACTAGTACATATACTCATTATATTTGGATATATTATAAGAATGTAGAAATAAGATGAGATCAAGGTTTGGTTCAAGTGGTAAATAATATATTTTTCTTTTAGTTTTTAATATTTTACTAAAGTAAAAGTGACTTTCACCATTAAAATCATTTATCCACGTCATTTGGTTGAGCTGGGAAATCGAACCCAACACAAAATTCTTCAACGTATTTACCCAAGCTTTCAATGCTCTTTAGTGCTCATATTGGTAAAGATTGTGGTATTACAATTACAATTAAAGAGCAACAAAAAATAAAAATGGCCCTGAAATTTTATCAAATAACCATATGACCATATTTCTTCAAGTGCGCAGGTGAAACTAACAAGCTGACACAAGGTATATTTGGTCATATTCGATGGGCATTAGTTTTTAATATTTTAATAAAAGAATTGTGACTTTCACCATTAAAATCACATATCCACGTCATTTGGATGAGCTGGGAAACATCGAACTCTACACAAAATCCTTCATCGTGTTTACCTATTTACAAGCTTTCAATATTCATTGTTGTATTAAAGTTACAAGAGCAACATAAAATAGAAATGACTCTAATTTTTTTATCAAATAACAAATATGACCATAGTTTTACATGCGCAGGTGAAACTAAAAAGCTGAGACAAGCTATATTTAGTCATATTCGATATGCGTTAGTTTTTGATATTTTATTAAAGGAATAGTGGCTTCACCATTACATTCACTTATCCACGTCATTTGGTTGAGCTGGGAAACATCGAACACATTGTAAAAAAAAGTATTTTTCCTGAATGTTAACTAGTACATGTCCTCATTATATTTGGATATAAAATAAGAATGTAGAAATAGAATGAGATCAAGGTTTGGTTCATGTGGTAAATAATAGATTTTTCTCTGAGTTTTTTTTATTAAAAAACTCTTTTGGAAGAGCTAGTCTTAATAAGGTTTAGATGTTCGGAACTAAATAGTATTGTCTCACATGAAAAATACATATTCATATAAAAATTACATGAAATCAATTTATATATATTATTTGAATATTTTACGAAGAGGACATGGATTAAGTGAAAACTACTTTCAAACTTTGATTGTTTGTAACAATTCAAGATGAGGTGGTAAATTAAAGTTATTTTCTATTAGTATCCAATTAAAATTAGAGAAATATGATTTATTTTTCTTATGTTAATAGAATTGAGTAATATATGATATCCTCTCATTTCACTAAATTGGATGAAAAAGATAAGTGAGGTATTTAATAGAAAAAAAAACTAGTTATTTCATACTTTATTTTAGAGAATTAAAAAAAATCTTTGTGTTTGTCTATAAATTACATATTATATATAGGCTTCCTATTTGGACTATGAATTAGCTTAATTATCATGTTTTTGTTAAGAAAATCTTAAAAAATTTAGACAACATGTGTCTTCCATTACGGGTCGGTCTGTCTCTTTTAAGTTGAATAAAATTATTATAAGCGGTAAAATATATAATTAAGTTAAATAAATCTTGTTAATTATACACGCATTTAGTATTTATTTTCAATATCTTAACACGATTGGCATTGTTCAAAACCCCCCAAACACAAACATTATTATAGATATTTTTACTCCACTGATATTAATCTCACAAGGAAAGTGTTTTATAAGACACGCAACATAACTTAAAATGCATGTGTCATATTCCACTATAGAAACATCGAACCCATCACATAATTCGTCATCGTGTTTACGTATCAGTTTTAAATGCTCTTCAGTGCTCATATTGACCAGGCTTGTCGTATTACAACTACAATGAAAGAGAAATGAAAATGCAAATAAGCCTAAATTGGCAACGTAAAATTACAATTACAGTGCACTGGTGAAACTAACAAATTGGCACAAGCTATATTTGGTCATATTCGATGGACATCAGTTTCTAATATTTTCATAAAGGAATTGTGGCTTTCACCTTTAAAATCACTTCTCCATGTCATCTGGTTGAGCTGAGAAACGTCAAACCCAACACAAAATACTTCATCGTGTTTACCTATTTACAAGCTTTCAATGCTCATTGTTGTATTAAAGTTACAAGAGCAACAGAAAATAGAAATGACCCTAAATTTTTATCAAATAACAAATATGACCATAGTTTTACACGTGCGCAGGTGAAACTAACAAGCTGACACAAGCTATATTTGGTCATATTCGATGGACATTAGTTTTTAATATTTTAATAAAGGAGTCGTGACTTTCACCATTAAAATCACCTATCTATGTCATTTGGATGAGCTGGGGAACATCGAACCCAACACAAAATCCTTCGTCGTGTTTAACCAAGCTTTCAATGCTCTTTAGTGCTCATATTGATAAGGATTGTGGTTTATAATTACAATGAAAATACGATAGAAAATAGAAATGACCCTAATTTTTTGTAAAATAACAAATATGACCATAGGTTTGCAAGCGCGCAAGTGAAACAAACAAGCTGACACAAGCTATATATTTGGTCATATTCGATGAGCATCAATTTCTAATATTTTCATGAAGGAGTTGTGACTTTCACCATTAAATTTACTTCTCCGTATCATTTGGCTGAGCTGGGATACATCGAACCCAACACAAAATATAACCACAGTCTTGCAAGTGCGCAGGTGAAACTAACAAGCGGGCACAAGCTTTATATCTGGTCATATTCGATGGGTACCAATTTCTAATAAGGAATCGTGACTTTCACCACTAAAACCGCTTCTCCAAGTCATTTGGATGAGTTGGGAAATTGTACAAAATGGAAAGTCAACACGTAATAACTGGAATGAGACAAAAAAAAAATTGAAGTTCCGATTGTATTGATAATAAGATGAAATTTGAGCATAATAAAAGAAAAATTTAATATATTTAGTACTCATTATCTTTTGTTTTACCTTTATATTAATACCATTATTTAGAAAAATGGACCTGACTGGCTATTTTGGTAGTGAATCAATATGGTGAAATTCGGTTGAATTCATAACTGGACTAAATTGGTGAAAATCTGTTGAACCAGCCAGTATTTATATTTTACCTTTTTTTTCATTTTTTAATTCTACTTTTCATTCTACTTTCCCTTTTTTTCCACTCAATCCAAACACCTTAAAAATCATTCTATTTTCCATTTATATTCTTTTCTCTTATATTCGTTCCACTTATATTCTTTCCTTTCATTTTCCTCTATGCATCCAAACAGAGCATCGATCAAGTTTGATAATAAAAAAATTGTATTATGGAAACTAATTTTTCAAAGACTCACAAATATTTGACCGAATCATGACTTTGAAAACAAATACTATCCCATAGCCTTGAAACCTATCTAATATCTTAGTCAAGACTAACACTTACTTTGCTTTAGAAGAGAGATAGACAATATAGAGATAGAGCAAAGATAAGATGAGTAGAGAAAAATAGGTGAGAAATATGATATATTTTGAATGTTATTTGTTATGATACAAAAAGAATAGAGAAAAACAAAGAGAAAGAATACGTGATTTCTCTCTCTTTGTTTGTGTTAAAATATGAAAAATGTATTTTATAATATCCATATTATACCCTAGGTTATTCTTTATATAACTAGATTTTTAATAAATATGATAAAATATCTTATAATATCGTCGAACGCACTCTCACGGGTGCGTATCAAAGTAAATTTGCAATTAAGTGCAATGCAATGTGTCAAAACACCAGCTCATATAAGGACTTGGTGGATTATGTATTGAAATAGAGCACCACGCAAGCAATAAAAAGGGGAGTTTAGTTGATTGTTTCTTTGGAAAATAATAAAGTGATTTATTAATCAAGATTAGAAAATATCAATCTTAAGGAATTAACCTTTAAATTTATTTTTATCATACCAAACAGCCCTAAATATAAATTGAGGAAAAGTTCAATGTTTTTTTACGGTTGGAAAAGTTAGTATTAGTAACAATATTAACTGCATTTGTTAATTAGTGTGTAGTTTGATCCGGGAACCCTGGCCGAGGATGGACAGGGGACCTAGGATAGGGCTGGCCCCACTGAAAGTCCCAGATAAGGGGCCGTTTGGGGGAGACCAAGAGCCCCCTACTCCTGAGCCCCACCACCAAGGGTGAGGACAAGGAACCCGGGGCCCACTACATAGGGGTTGACCTAGGCCAACTACCCTAGGGGTAGGTTGGCTGGTGCAGATCCGTAGGGGCCCCGAAACCGTTGGATCACTGTTCCTCTGCAGGGGATCCAACGGTGATCCATGCCCCCAGGTACGAGCCATGCATGACGTTGCATGGCTCCAACCCTAATCCTGCCTCTCCTATATAAAGGGAACACTTCTTCTATCCAAAGGTAACATATTCTCTCCAAACTCACCATTCTTACAACTTCCCTCACTGACTTTAGCATCGGAGTGTCTTGCAGGAGCCCCTCCCGGGACCTTGCCTTCTTGGAGTCCTTCAACGCGTCCAGATCCCCTCTCTCCTACCTCTTGTCAACGGGTAGCTTGATCTCTCCTAGATCAATTGGCGCCGTCTGTGGGGATCTGGTAAAACTCTTCCCCAACACCGCGTGCCGTCACCTCAAGTCACCAACTAGCAAGCTATGGTAGAGACACGTCAAACTTCGCGCCGTCCTGTACCAACTCCTGAGGGCCATGTGGAGACTGTAAACGAAACTACGGACCGCAGAACCCCTCCTCCTCCTCCACAACATCCTCCTCCCCCGACTCCTCAACCACAGCCCCCTCGCTCGCCGGAACCCGCGACCATTACCCCACATGCGGCCCATGAGGCACTCTGCCGCTTGGAAGCTCGCATCCGGGCAATGGAAGAGGACAATGGGGCGGGGCGAGAGCAGGCCCATAGTATGAGGATTCGAGACGCTCAAGAGGAGATTCACATGCTCCGAGCACGCCTGCGACAACTTGAAGAACAGGAAACTCAATCGCGCCCCTGCCCGCGTTTTCCCAGGAAGAGGAGACGAACGGGGGCCCGATCCCACCCCCTTACTACCAGGAAGCACGCCGCCGGGCACCCGCGGCCGAGCGGGTGGCCAGCCATACACCGCGGAGCCCATCCAGGCGCAGGAGCCCATCTCCGACTCGGGATAGGACGTACAACCGCCCCAGGTCCAACAACGCGCTTGTCACCTATCCAGCGCCGATCGGAGGTCCTCTATCCCCGGAGATCATGGCGTTTCCTTTCCCTCAGGGGTGGGCACGGCCCAAAGTGAAGCTCTACGAGGGAGACTCCGACCCGCAGGAACACGTGAACTTCTTCGTGGGCGCGATGCAGTATGCTAGGGCCAGCGACCCTTTATACTGCCGATGCTTCCCCATGAGCCTTGGAAAAGGACCCATGAACTGGTTCCAGAACTTACCGAGCAACTCGCTGCACGACTGGAACGGGGTCGTGACCTGCTTTTTAGCCCAGTACTCCTCGGTGCGCAGCATACCGAAGACCGCGCAGACTCTGGCTTTGGTTAAGCAAAAAGAGAAGGAATCTCTGAAAGCATTTCTCAATCGGTTCAACAAAGAGGCCAGCGATATCACCGGTCTCCTCCCCGACACTAGGTTGGTCCTGGCTACCGCAGCCCTTGCACCAGGACCGTTCCTGACCTCGCTGGACGGCAAGCCAACCAACACTCTAGAGGAATTTCTAGCTCGAGCAGAGAAATTCATAAACATGGAGGATGTCGCGACCCTAAGAGCCGCGAGTTAGACGCTCGCGATCAAAGGACCGCAGAAGATGAAGGAACATAAGGACCAGCCTTCGACCCGGGAGTCCCGACGGAAGGGTCAGGATGAACGGAAGTCGAAACGGAAGAAGTATGATAGTTATACCCCACTGAACTCCTCCCTCTCACGTATCCTGAGGGAGAAAGCCTCCACCGACCTCAGAGACCGCCCACCCCCACTCCGGACGAGAGGGGACAAGCTGGATTCCAAGAGATTCTGCGAGTTCCACGACAGCCCGGGCCACAACACTAACGAGTGCCTGAACCTCAAGGACAAGGTGGAGGAACTGATCAGAGCAGGAAGACTGTCCAGGTATGTAGCTGTGTCGACGGGGGCCCTCCCACGCCCACGCTCGCCACCCCCTAGGCGTACACCGACCCCTCCAAGACAGCGGGATCGGACTCCTCCCAAACGCCGATCGGCAGAACGTCGAGACAGAACTCCTCCGCGTCGCCAAAGCCCCGAGCGTCGCCGGAGCCCCGAGCGTCGCGGACGAAGCTGGGAACGGAGAAGAAGCCCCGACCGCCACGGCCGGGATGAAGTCAGAAGACAACATGGAAGCAATATAGTCGACGTCGGTTCAATAGCAGGAGGATGGGCCGCAGGCGGGCCCACCAACAACAGCCGGAAGAGGAGTACCCGCGTCATCATGTCCGCGGCTGGAAGGCCCCGACCAGGGTCCCTCCACCCCCCAAGGCAGAAGGTGGCCATAACCTTCACGGAGGACGATTACGGCGAGGACACCGGCGAAGAAGATGACCCCATCGTCATTGAAGCCCTGATCGGCAACGGTAAGATCTGAAGAACACTCATCGATACAGGTAGTTCTGCTGACATTATGTTTTATGATGCTTACAAGAGCTTAGGACTATCTGTGAAGGATCTGCTCCCCTACGACCATGATTTGGTCGGGTTCACAGGGGACAGAGTCCTACCCTTAGGATATTTTGATACTTGCCTTTCCTTGGGAGATTACAGAATTTGCAGGACTATAAAGGCTCGCTTTCTGGTGGTGGAGTGTCCAACAGCGTACAATGCCATTCTTGGCCGTCCAAGCCTCAACACTTTCAGGGCTATCATATCCACCCACCACCTAATGCTTAAGTACCCCTGGGCAGGAAGGGCGGTACCAGTACGCGGCAACCTAGAAATGGCAAGGAGCTGCTACAACTCCAGCTGCAGACTGGCCAGGGAGGAAAGGAAGAGAAAGAAGTCCAAAGCGCACGACCAGTACGGCAACTGTCACGTTCAGCACACCAGTCTCATGATCGACCTCGACCCCCGCGTGGACCCGTCTAGAGACGATCAGCGCCTCAAACCCGACGGGGAGTCCCCACCCCATCCAAGTCGATCCCCTTCCAGAGAACACCACCAACCTAGCTCGGGGTCTTCCCAGAGACCTCTCCAAACGGATGGAAAAATTACTACTTTCCAATGGGAAGCTGTTTTCCTGGTCGTCAGCAGATATGCCTGGCATTGACCCCGCGTTCTGCAGCCACAGACTTTCAGTCGACCGGAAGTTCAAACCAGTCGCTCAGAAGAAAAGGCAAATGAGCGCCGAGAAGCAGCAGCTTATCCAGCAACAGACCACAGAATTGCTTCAGGCCGGGATCATTCGGGAGGTCAAGTACACAACCTGGCTCTCCAATGTGATCTTGGTCAAGAAGGAAAACGGGAAGTGGCGTATGTGCGTCGACTACACTGACCTCAACAAGGCTTGCCCCAAAGACCCGTTTCCCCTACCAAGCATAGATGCACTGGTAGACAACTCCTCGGGGTATGAATTCCTCTCTCTTATGGATGCTTATTCAGGCTACAACCAGATTCCCATGCATAGGGACGATGAGGAGAAAACTTCCTTCATCACCGACCGGGGCACCTACTGTTACACTATGCTGCCCTTCGGCCTCAAGAACGCAGTGGCGACCTACCAAAGAATGATGACCCGAATCTTTGGGGACCTAATGGGAAAATCGGTCGAAGTCTACATCGATGATATCATAGTCAAGACCCCGAAGGGAGGGGACCACGCAGCTGACCTCGCAGTTGTTTTCGAGCAGTTAAAGAAGCACAACATGCGCCTCAACCCCGACAAGTGTACTTTTGGCGTTCGAAGCGGAAAGTTCCTGGGATATATGCTCACCAACCGCGGCATTGAGTTGAACCCTGACAAATGTCAAGCGATCATGAACATGAAGAGCCCGCGCACGGTCAAGGAAGTCCAAAAGCTGGCTGGTCGCATGGCGGCGATCGGCCGCTTTTTGCCAAAAGCTGCGCTCCGGGCCCTTCCTCTTTACACCCTCCTGAAGAAGGGAGCAACTTTTGAGTGGTCGGCGGAGGCCGACGCCGCGTTCACTCAGCTGAAAGAGATCCTCGCTTCCCCCTATTCTGACCAGCCCTAAACTAGGGGAGACACTATACCTATACCTGGCCGTGCGGGAAAAAGCAGTGAGCTCTGTCCTAATCAGAGAAGAAGAAGGGACCCAACTACCGGTCTATTTTGTCAGCCGTTCATTAAAGGGTGCGGAGCTCAGGTATAAGATGCTGGAGAAAGTGGCACTGACCCTACTGACCACGGCGCGACGACTAAGGAGGTACTTTCAAGCTCATCGCATCGTAGTCCGAACCGATCAGCCGGTCCGACAGGTCCTTCATAAGCCCGACCTAGCCGGTCGGATGGTTAGCTGGTCCATCGAGCTCTCCGAGCATGACATCCGCTACGAACCCAGGAGAGCCATTAAAGCACAAGTCCTAGCGGACTTCTTGGTCGAGCTCACCGATGAGGAAGAGCCCCCTGCCGAGACCACCTGGGTGGTCAACGTGGATGGCTCGAGCAACAAGGAAGGTGGCGGAGCTGGGATCGTGTTGCAAAGTAGCACTGGGATGGTGGTCGAACAATCCCTCCGCTTTAACTTCCCAACCACAAACAACCAGGCCGAGTATGAGGCCTGCATTGCAGGACTGGTCACAGCCCGAGACCTGGGAGCTAAGGAGATACTTGTCTGCTGCGATTCACTTCTGGTCGTCTCGCAAGCAAACGGTGAAGCTCAAGCAAAGGATCCCATCCTGGAGCAGTATTTGACCCATTTGAAAAGACTGGCTTCAACCTTCACCAAAGTGGAGTTCCGCCACGTCCCCAGGGCCCAAAATGATCGAGCGGATACCCTGGCCAAGCTGGCCAGCACTAGAAAGCCTGGCCTGAATGGAACGGTCATTCAAGGGACCTTAGCCCTCCCCTATGTAGCTGACCCCGACCGTCCAGTAGGACAAGTTATGATGCCGATCGGTACCGAAGAAGACTGGAGGACCCCGATCATCAAGTATCTCAGATCAGGATGGCTACCCGAAGAGAAGGCTGAAGCCAAGAAGTTGGTAAGGCGCGCCTCCTGGTACACTATTGTCAACGACGATCTCTTCAAGCGGGGATTCTCCACCCCCCTTCTGAAGTGCTTGGCTAAGGACAGAGCAGCCTATGTCTTGGCGGAAATCCACGAAGGCAGCTGCGGTCACCATCTGGGTGGACGTTCCCTTGCCCGGAAAGTGCTCAGAGCCGGTTATTACTGGCCAACCCTGGAGAAGGACGCGGCGGATCATGTTAAACAGTGTGACCCCTGCCAGAGGCACGCGGATCTACACCACGCTCCTCCCGCCCGTCTTTCATCGCTGGTCAGTCCTTGGCCTTTCCACCAGTGGGGCATGGACCTGTTGGGCCCGTTCGACACTGCACCCGGCTAGCTCAAATATCTGGTGGTAGCAGTGGATTACTACACCAAGTGGATTGAGGCCGAGCCGCTAGCAACAATTACCTCAGCCCGAGTGCAACGCTTCTTCTACAAGAACGTCATCAGAAGGTTCGGAGTCCCCGGAGTCTTGATCACAGACAATGGAACCCAGTTTACCTCTAAAGGGTTCAGAGACCTCTTGGACGGACTGCACATCAAGCAACGGTTCACCTCCGTCGAGCACCCCCAGACGAACGGACAGGCAGAGTCGGCCAACCGTGTCATTCTCAGGGGCCTCCGGAAAAGATTGGGGGACGCAAAGGGTGACTGGGCCGAACAACTCGACCACGTCCTGTGGGCATACCGCACTACTCCGCACTCGACTACGGGGGAGAGCCCTTACCGCCTCACCTTCGGCACAGAAGCAGTGATTCCGGCTGAAATAAGGGAACCGAGCGCTCGAACAGCAGGGTTCGACCTCAACCAGAACGATCAACTCCTAGGGGAGGACCTTGACCTCCTGGCCGAAAGAAGAGCGATTGCCAACTGCAGAGAGCTGATCGCGAAGCAGGAGGCAGCCATTCGCTACAACAAGAAAGTGGTCCTCCGCTCCTTTGCCGCGGGGGACTTGGTCCTCCAAAATGCTAGCATCGGAGCACGATCAACCGAACGGGGAAAGCTAGCGGCCAAATGGGAAGGCCCGTATAGGGTGGTCGAAGCAACGGGCACGAGAGCATACAAGCTGGAAACCCTGGCAGGAAAGGAGATCCCTCGCACCTGGAACGCAACCAATCTGAGAAGATACTATAGTTATGACGCGACCGACCAGGCACCCGCTATCTGTCTCTACATGTTCATTTAATTTAGTCTTCTGTAATCAAGAGTACACACCCAAGTTTGTGCACGGCTAGAGCCACAAACTCTAAGCACGGAATGAAGTAGTTTTTATGATTGAATTCACAGTTAATAGAACCGACAAGAAATGCGATCGTATCGACAAACTGCTAAGGAATATAAGACCCATAGGGCACCAAGACCCGCCGGGCACGAAATAATAAAAGACCCATAGGGCACCAAGACCTATCGGGCACAAAATAATGAAAGACCCATAGGGCGCAAAGACCCACCGGGAGCGTAACCATTAAAGCATCCTGTTCGGGGAACCAAATAAAGAAGTAATAACATTACTCGAAATTCAAGATAGCAAACAGATAAGTTCTTACAAATACGACGAAGAATAGAAACAACGCGTCTTTACAAACACATAACGGAAATTAAAGAGAAATCCACAAGTTTATACAAACGCAGGACAATCATTAAACACATCAAATTACAATGAAAGACAAGAACTTCAAGGAGCTCGCTCGGCTGGGAAGGTCGGGGTAAACTACTTCTGGTCGTCCAGAGTCCCGATCTTGCCCCCCAACACAACCTTCCGGTAGTGAAGAGGACCCACATCCAGTCCCGGATGGACCACCTCAAGCTGAGTCAAAGCATTGTCAAAGGAAGCCTTGTGAATCTCCTTCAGATTCGACCTCATCTTCTTTCTCTCAGCCCCTAGATCGTCAACTTTCTTCTTGAGCTCGGCATTACTTGCTTTCAAGGACTCCATCTCCTTGACTTCTCTCTCTCGAGCAGCCTTCTCGTCTTTCAGTGCCTGCTCGGCTTTCTCTGCCCGGGAGCGCAACCAATCGTTATCCTTCTCGCTCAGCTCCAGCTTCTCCGCAAACTTCTTGGCCGCAGCCGTCACCTCATGAACCTCCCCTTGTAACTTCGCTTTAGCAGCGGTCAGCTCTTGAACCGATTTCTTGGAGTCAGCCAACTCTTTGTCCGCCTTAGCGAACTTATCCTCGGCGGCGTTCAACTGCTCCTTGACTTCTTCCACGTCGAGCACCAGCCCCTGCTGCACATGACGGATGACGGAGGCAGCCTGAAGCACTGCTTTCAGAGCATAGTTCAAGAGATTGTAGGGTTCCTTTGTGCTCAGGAACGACTGGTCGAGCTCATTGTACACCAAATCATCGATTTGGTTGTTGTGCTCGTCCGTGTCCGCCGCATCTCGACCCCACACAGAAATTGGCTCCGAGGGACACACTTGAGTAATCGGAGTCGCTCGTTCAGGAGAACGGACCTCCTCGCCCGAGGAGCGGCGTTTCCTCTTGACCGGGCGCTCCGAGCCGGCCCTATCCCCCTCAAGGGAGCCCTCCTGCTGACGTTCGGGATTCCCTGCGCCCGACCCGGGGTCTGCGTTTTCTTCGCCACCGACCGGACCACTCTGACCGGCCCCAACGGGGTTGGCCCCGACTAAAGGTTGCCCCTGGTTGCCAAGTCCATCTCCCTCGTCTCGAGGAACCTCCCGCTCCCCTTCACTGTCGGTCTCGACCTCGTCGATCGGAACTTGCAGCGCGGCGACCAAAGCAGCGTTGACCTCCATCTTAGCTCCTGCATAAGCATCACAAGAAGAAAGTTAGTCAGACAAAGAAACATGCATCACTTTAGACATGGTGGCAAAAACGCCTTACCTCTTGCGCGCAATAAACAAGCGTTCTTCCGAACACTGTAAGTACAAAGATCATAACAGCGCAACGGCCGAATACATAACTCTTTGGGTGGATTACCCCTTACTTCCTTCCGTATGGCGGCCACCAAGAGATTTTTGAAGGCCAAATCAACCTCCGACAAGGCTCCGGCCTCGAAACCAAAAGAACTGATCTTCACGTCATAGTGCTTGGCGTTCCAGGTCAGCGGGAACCGTGCTCGACTGCCGCCGTTCGGGGCGCTCTCGAACCACCAATAAGGGGGCGGAGTGGTGGGCGCCACCCGGAAAAATTGGTCCTTAAAGTCCCGGTAGGACTCGGCGAACGGGTGAAGATCTGGAGATCCTTACCCGACCTCAAGGTCACTATCCCGTGCCCACCATGTCCTTGAGTGTGGGCCACCTCGAATAAATGAAAAAAGAGCGGAATCGACGGCTTCTGGCCGAACAAGACGCAAGCGACCTCGTAAGCACGCACGAAACCCCAAGCGCCGGGATGAAGCTGCGACGGCGCGACCCCCATATGGCGGAGGACATCACACTGAAAATCCGTGAGCGACATCCTCACCCTCACCTTCTTCATGGTGTAGATATGCATGTACACCCCGAACGGCGGGGTGTGGGGAAGCCGCTCCTTCTTGCCCGGCGAATACACCATGTGACCGGGGCCGATCTGGGTCTGCGACATAAAACGCTGGCTCCAGAAGCAATCTTCATTCTCGTGGGCGTACTCCGACGGGAGATCGAGAATGGTGCGACACCACTTGTCATACACGGCCTCGTCCCCCTTCAGATGAGGGTATTTCTCCCGATCGATCTTCTTATTCTTGGGGGCCCCTGACCGAGGCCTAGAGGTTAAAGCCCTGCCCGGGGCCTCATCTACAGTCTTGCCTTTCTTCTTCTGGGTAGGCTTCCCTATAACGACACCTGCACAAGGGAAAACGCCGGATCAACACCTGGGTCGTTTGTATCGGCTCAAAGAAGGACCCACCCGGAATCCATCTTTGCCCTAGGCAGGATAGCGCGACCGTGCGGCGGCACAGACCCTCATAGAGAGTCTCCGCCGCCGCAAGAGGGGGCCACGGGGGGAGGGGAAGCTCCCAACTCCCCCAAGAGTGAGCCACCCTTTCTACTAGAAAAAGGAAAAGTAAAAGTCTTAAGAAAGAAAAACTAAAAACTTAGTGAGGCGAGGACTTACAAGAAAAAACTGGAAAAGCTACCGAGCGACCACCGTGCGAAAGGAAACACCACCGTGAAACACCGGTACTTGACGGAAGGAAAGGGAGAGGGCTTGGAGAATTCAGAGATGCAAAAGTGCAAATGAATCCCCCTCCCCTCTTTTTTATAGAAGATGAGGAGGGAGACGTGACGTTTCGACAGCCCTAGTTTCCCTAATCATGACGCTTGGGGAAACCAAGGGGCATCGTCCAATCAGACCCTGCCACGTCAGAAAGGAGGCAGTGACGGCGAAGCGACACACGCCTCCAAAGGCACGTGGGAGAGGACTCGCGAAGCAACGCGACCCACCCGGAAACGACACGTACCATCCCAAGAGTCAGGTACATTAAATGCAGTGGGCCCAAAGCCTCACGCCGTTCCATTCTCCCGCGTCTTTTTGACTTCTCAGATTCAAACCATGCAACAACCCACTCGGTACTAAACCCGGTCGTCCTAACACCAAGCCCTACCCGGTCGGTTGAATCTGTATATACAACCTAAGGGGGGCACGCGTTGACCACCGATCTCTGCATTTAATGCCCCTCTCATTTCCCAAGAGAAACGCATGGGAAAACGCTAAGGGGCGTTACCACCCATGAACGTTTCGTTTATAAATGGTAACCACCCCCCTTGCAGGCTTCACATCCACCCCAAGACAAAATGACCTCCCCGGAGGCTTACCTGAAGGCACTCAGGGCCGAGGCTCTAGATTGCAACCTATACTACTCCTACCAAACGCAGGTCACCGCCCCCGGTAGGATCAGATCCCTGGTCAGCGGACTCCTGACAGAGGATCTTGACCCCCAACTGAAGGCGGGTTTGCTAACCTTCTTGGAGCTGACGGAGGAGATGTGGGAATTACACCGACGCCGCCTGGAGGTTAACATGCTAATTTGGGGCCTCGAGGTTTCCGCCACAGAACACAAGGGCGAAGAGACGGGAACGATGGGCGAAATCGAAGCCGAGCTGACCTCCCTTCTGGCCACAAGAGAGGGTCTCGACAGAGACCTAGGGGCCGTTCACCTCCGCTACAACGCCATGCGAGTAACACCCCCTTTCTAGGGGTACTAAATGTAATGGCCAAACGGCCCCCTCCATTAATGAATAAAATTTTAAATGTTTGACCTCTATGTAACGACCCCGAGAACCTCCATGACACCACCAGCCCAGGACACCATTAGCCCACGCTCCGCTGGAACAGCCGACCAGGGCTAGGGGGCTACTGATCCGGGAACCCTGGCCGAGGATGGACAGGGGACCTAGGACAGGGCTGGCCCCACTGAAAGTCCCAGATAAGGGGCCGTTTGGGGGAGACCAAGAGCCCCCTACTCCTGAGCCCCACCACCAAGGGTGAGGACAAGGAACCCGGGGCCCACTACATAGGGGTTGACCTAGGCCAACTACCCTAGGGGTAGGTTGGCTGGTGCAGATCCGTAGGGGCCCCCAAACCGTTGGATCACTGTTCCTCTGCAGGGGATCCAACGGTGATCCATGCCCCCAGGTACGAGCCATGCATGACGTTGCATGGCTCCAACCCTAATCCTGCCTCTCCTATATAAAGGGAACACTTCTTCTATCCAAAGGTAACGTATTCTCTCCAAACTCACCATTCTTACAACTTCCCTCACTGACTTTAGCATCGGAGTGTCTTGCAGGAGCCCCTCCCGGAACCTTGCCTTCTTGGAGTCCTTCAACGCGTCCAGATCCCCTCTCTCCTACCTCTTGTCAACGGGTAGCTTGATCTCTCCTAGATCATAGTTCTTATTAAATTTCTCATGAATTGCAAATTCCAATCAATGAAAAGTGCACTGAAAACAAATATTTAGAAAGTATGATACCAGACAATTCTATAACGACATTACTTATATTTACTTAGCATTCCATCACACGCATCTGCATGTTTGTCTCTTATCCTAGCTGATGGTCCTGCCACTCTTGTTGCATTTCATTCCATGCAAGTGAATATTGCTGAATTGATATGAGAAAAAACTCAGATAGAATCTACATGTACAAATCAGAGGAATATTATTGATACTGTTATACAAATTATATACATATCGAGTTCCTCAATGGTGGTTGGTGGAATTTATATCAAGTAAAGGATTATTTTGATTGGACTATGCAGCTTACTTACATAGACATGTCTTCTTCCTCTGAAATTACTAATCAGAATGGCAGTGAAATGAACAACACTCACATGAGTTCTTGGCCTGTCTCCAAAAACAGTATTGTGTGGACAAAACAAGTGATTTAACATTTGCATGACAACTAAGCACAGATAAACGAACAATGGAGGTAACAACCCAAAAGAATAATCGCTTGTTTCATTCTTATATCTGTGAAGCTCCATCATTCATTTTGATGGATATGACAAGTTAGAGAGAATCATGTATATAAATAGTAGGTGTTCAGTTTGACAACAATTGCTTGGCTAACATGAAAGTGTCAAATCAATTACCTATTTTTATTGGTGATTAATTTGGGATCTCCATGACTCCATGCACATCATGGCAAATAATGTTCTGGTTTTTTCTACACACTGAACCAACCCAAAATAACATATAATTTATTACCTTCTATGCACCTTTGCTTGCTGTCCACCATAGCGAGTAACTATCAGAGACTTCAGCATCATCGAACACATCAACTAAACCTGCATGATCATCAGCATTCACATTAGTCTAAATTGAAATTTGCAGCAACTAACCTTTTTCATGCTTATTAACTGGCAATGTACCTTCAAATTTGTATGTTTTAAATGCCACCAACTCCAATATGCCCTCTAAAGCAAGAAAACATTAACAACTCCAGACAAGAAGAATAAGACAACCAGCTCTGTCCAGTTCATGATGAAATAGCACCCAGGCTACAAAGAACTGAATAAAAATCACAACAAAAGTAAACCAGCTCTACCTCTGTTATGATTATTCACAGAAAGACTAGATGGCTGATTTTACCTAGAAATGGAAGTTATCTCATGGAACTGCATAATTGTAAATGCCTAAAACAAAAGTAAATTAAGTTTTCTTTTATTAAAATAAAATTTGGCATATTTACTGTAAATAAATAGCAGTAAAAGGTATGCAAGTTGCAATTGCATAGAGATTAGAGAGTATCATAACAAGGACAAAACTTACACACAGAACTATAGCTACTATTTGTGTTGTTGCCCAATGAAAAATTTATTCTCCCACTTTCTTAATATTTATTAATATGATAACTCCCCTCAACTTCCCATTTTTCAAGCCATGTAAAAACGCCATATATGAAATTGCATCTAAGTTTTGTCCCCTTATAACAAACTACAAAATAAAAAAGGTGTGGCGAAGTCTCAAAATCCCAGAGGGAAAAAAGGAAAAGAAATATCCATTGATTTGCAACTTTTAATTCAGTATAAACATATATATATCTATCTACCTGTCACGATGTTTGAATTACATTTATGCTACATAAGCTATATTATTTAAGTGTTACAAGGATGAGAACAGGTTGTGAAACCAAGTGAACTTCAATTCAGTTCCTTACCCCACAGGCCCACACAAGAAAGAAGAAAGAAAACAAGGTTGAAAAGGGCAGGGAAGACAGGACTATCTAAAACAGCTCAAACTCTTGACCATCTTCAGTAGCTATAGGAGGAGCACTAGTTCCAAAATCATGAAACTTGGGAAGCTCCGGAGGTGCCGCACACCGTATTAGAGCCCAGTTGAGGCCTTCAAAGAAGGGATGCTGTTTTATTTCAGCAGCACCTTTTACAGAACCTAACCGATTTTCAGGATCCTTTATCAATAATCCTCTGATCAAATCTCTTGCATGAAAACTGACTATAGGAGCACTTGGGAACTTAAGGCTCTGTGATACAACATTGGCTAATGTATCCTCATTTGCCAGGCCCTTGAAGGGAGTCTTACCATATAAAAGCTCAAACAAAAATATACCAAAAGTCCACCAATCTACAGCATTTCCATGACCCTCACCTTTGATAATCTCTGGAGCAAGATACTCATAGGTTCCAACAAAGGAGTTAGACCGTGCACCGGTAGGCTCCACCACAAGCTGTGGCAGCGGACCGACCTGAGCACCTATGTCAGCCTTCATCTTTCGAGATTTTGCTCCGGTAGATAATAGAATAGGAGTAAAGCAGGAAACCTGCCAATCTGGTTGGAGACAGAAAGGGTGTATGCAGCTAGCCTCGGAACAGGGACTGGACGTCTTCTTTGTTGCATCTGTGTCAAGTGAAGATGACTTGACTAACATTGGTTTGACAGAACATCTGAGTGACAAGTCAAAATCTGTCAGCATAATGTGGCCATCTTCGCGTACTAGGATATTTTCTGGCTTTAAATCTCGATACACAACTCCCAGCATGTGCAAATACTCAAGGGCAAGAAGAACTTCAGCAACATAAAACCTGCAAATGCAATAGCATGAATATAGTCAAGCAAATGTCTTAAAAGTTACCCACTTGCCAAATTTTGCATCAGGCTAGAAATCATTTCTTGTAAGGTGGAAAGAACATGGTACCAGGTGGAAAGAGCATGTATAAGATGCTGAAAATATTTACACTTGAATAAGCATGGTACCAGGTGGAAAGAGCATGTATAACATGTTGAAAATATTTACATAAAATATATCTAGTATACTTCATCTGCATCTTGCTGAGTTGCAGGCTAACAAAGACAATCTCGAAAATTTCTAACTGATTCATTTCTGTTGGGGATTCCTACAATTTTCCATCCCTTTTAACACTAAGCCACCCAACCAATTTGTGCGTGTGTGCGCCGTGTTCTTTTTAAAAATTTCATCAATCAAAATCCCTATTCTATTCTCCAGAGTTTAAACTCAGGTTATCTATTGCACATCATCAAACATAAAGTGGTAGCTGAAATTTTAAATGTACGGTACGAGCCACAAATTAACAAAATTCCCATTGGAATTATTGAACACAGTTTTCATCTTAAGAAATAACTTAAAAAGATAATATTAATTTAACCAGGGAGGATTGAATTTCAAAATAGAAATAAAATGTCCAAGCAAAGGTTTAGTTTCAAAACAGGAAAATAGATGCCATTGAGTGACGAAGAAGAAAAATCTGAAAAGTCTATAACTCCTACCTAGCTGCTTGTTCCGAGAAACTCTTATATGGTTGCCTCTGTCGCAGCACATGCAGATCCCCGCCTGGACAATACTCCATAACCAAGCAAGAGAGCTTATCTGTTGTGATGTGCGAATAAAGTGTAGGAAGGAATGGATGATCCAGTATTTGAAGGATCTCTCTTTCAGTTTGGACCCTGAACATTTTGTTACGGCTTGCCAAAAATTCGTTGTCCATCACTTTCAGTGCAAAAAGGCAGCTTGTACCAATTAGTTCTGCAAGATAAACATTTCCAATGTCCCCACTACCAAGCCTCCTTAACAGCTTGAAGTGCCTTAAATGTAAATTACCATGCTTCCGTTGAACAGCACGAACAGCTTCCCATCTCAAGTGTTTTGACATGTGAGGTCTATGTCCACCGCGACTGGAACCACTTAGATTGCTCTCCTCACTGACGCTTGTGCTACTGCTATACTCACCAATACTACTTTTTGAGCTTTGAGAGAACTCACCCTTTTCCTTTGATCTTGATTTCTCATCAACTTTCATCACTATAAACTTAGTTCTTTTACTGCAATTCGAACTCATATCAGGTTTGTTTGAATCCGTACTAACATTAATCGAGTTAACTTCGATGCTGTGATTTGAACTGCTGGGAGACGGTTTATCGTTTTCTCTCATTTCATGCTTCAGATCAGAATTGCCAATCCCCTTGTCCATATTAGTGGTACTATAACCCAAATCATTTCTCATAGATGAAGTAGAGCAGCTTGAGGCAGAACAAAGATCTTGCTTTACTTTTTTCTTGAAGAAGTTCATGTTATTGAATAATGGCCTTGCAAAACATGTAATACTGCCGGAGGGTTTGTCCACTCTATTACCAGTAATAGAGCTAGGTGGGCAAGACACTGAAGGTAATTTTGCTTCCTGGCCCTTATCAGACATTGAACAACTGATAGAAGCTTTACTGAAGGAAGCAGTATCTATTCTGACCTGTGGCACTTCCTGGGCTCCCGAAGTAACTGGTGACAAGTTTGCAAGTTTTGGTCCAATAGTTGGCTTTTCACCCTCAACCTCAGGTGGAAGAGGAACAATCTGATCTCGGGATGCAAACCTGGTTGTCATTTCGTTTGCATTTGTCGCATCAACAAAAGGAATAGAGTGATTAGCACTTGAACCTGGTAACGCTACACCGGGCAATTTATCAGAAGGTGAGGATATATCTGGCACTAGGGAGATTTGCACCAAGCTCCCTTTCCCCTCATCTACAACTGCTGTGTACAACTTTTTGATGGTGCCAGCCTCTGATACTCTTGAGGAACTGCATGGCTTTGAGAGCCTCTTCAACGCAGCCATTTCCGATGCCTGAGAGATGCACAACCCTCTAAGTGCCTGCTTCAAGCTTACAGTCTCCGAGATGCCAATTCCTGATGCCTGAGATGGACTTACTTTTATTGGCCTTTTAAGAGCACTCTTTTGTGATCTTGATGTATTAAAACCTCTAGATGAAGTTTTAATCTCAATAGCATGGAAAAGACGATTAATATCATCCTCAATTAAATACTTCTTTCCTGATCTGTGAGAACAGCTACTCTCTGGTTTATCATCCATATTGAACTCAGAAATTATCTCTTCCCTGGATTCCACTATCTCACATGTACTGGCAGAGGTATACATATTGGATAGATGTATTAGATGACTTCACACAAACACCAAAAAAAAAGGCAACCTAGATTTAGCTTAATTCTGAAGATGAGTCACAAACAGAGTTGCAGAGGTATGAAAAAACTGCAGAGTGCATCCTCCAGTTTATCTTCAGTCATAATTCTCAGCAGATTTGAATGGATGATTTGAATTCCTTCATGATTGCAACAGATGCATCCAAACCTGAAATTTCAGTGATAATATTTCAGAATGGTTAAGAAAAGAATTGTGGTCCAAATTAAACACTATTATGCATTACTATTTATATATTCTATCACTTCAACCTGAATATTCAGGAAACACTTGGAAGTTGGAATATACTGTATAATATAATAGACAAGAAAAAAGTAAAAAGATATAGGCTTTCAAACACCCAGTTGCCAGAAAAATTAAGGTGCATCTTCACCTCATCTAACAACTTCAAAAGCAATTCAATAAACTAAGGTGCTACTAAACTATAAATGTGACAGTTTATTTCCTCCCCCACCTCCACCTTTCTTTTCCTCTTCACTATTTTTTGCCATTACTCACCCTTATATCAGTTCCTTTCAGAATGTTTAACATGAGGCCAAACTCTTGGCCCACCTCTAACATTTACATACCTGAGGGAGGGAAACCACATAGCACATGTGTGGGCTCTTAGGATGTTATAGGAGATAAGGTGATCTCTACACAGATTTTTGTGTCTGATGAGAAAAGGAGATGGTTTCACCCCCACCCTCCCCCCATTTGGTAAATAGTGGTAGGCCAGGAAAAACTGATATCAGGGCAAAAAGAATCATTCAAAACTTACAACAACCCAAAACTCAGAACTAGAATTAGAGTTAAAATTGTCCAAAAGCAACCTTTGATTCAAAATGTGGTTCAATGGAAGAGTGAAATATAAAGTATAAACAAAAAGTAAGTAACTTTAGTAACCATTGATTAGACTAGAATTGATTGCAAAGTTGAAAATCAAAAGGGTAGCTAAAAATTGGTTCAGAGCTGAAAAATTAAATTGCTGAGTTATTGTCCATAGAAACAGTTGAAAAATCAAAGAAACACAATCCAGCAACCACCCCAGAACAAAAAGTGTAGCTGAAAATGAAGACAATTAATTGAGGAACAGAAAGTGATCAAGTTGGGGAGACAGAGAAACATTACCTGAAACAAAGTTCAAAATATGTAACAAATCATAGAGGGGAGATTCAGAAGCTTGTGGTTAGGGTTTGAAGTTGAACATTGATTCAAGTTTGAGAGAGAGAGAGAGAGGGAAAGGGAAAAGGAGGTGAGGGAATGAATGAGGGAAGAGAAAACAGGAAAAGGTTGAAATGGTAATCACGAGAAGGAACAGATGCAGAGAGAGAGAGAGAGAGAGCAGTGACACAGTGGAAGTATAGCTTAGCTATTACAATAACCGTAGCTTAGCTTCTGCCGCCTACATTTCTTTCTTTTCAATTTTCATTTCTCTGTGATGGATATGAGTGGTGGCGGTAAAACAAAGCATTTTGGATTTGTTTTTTAAATTAGTGTATCTCCACGAGATAATCTTGTTCGAGCCGAGTCGAAGGACTGTGTCACTTTGGTCCCTAAAGTTACAGGCGTCGGGCAATTTAGTCCCTATTCTAAGGAGATGTCGCCCGTAATCCCTGAATTTGGCAAATGTCGATCATGTTAGTCCCTACCTCCGCTCCCGTTAGTGAACGTTAATGGAGACCGATGATTTGACACGTTAAGTGCCCTAATGGACTTGCCATGTGGATTTAAATATTGGGAAAAACTTTAAAAACTTCAATTTAGTCCCTGACCCTAAATCAGAAAAGCTTCAATCTCTCCATCATCTTCTTCCTCCTCATCATCTTACCCGGAAAAAATAATTGAACATGATAAAAACTTTCCTTTTTCTTCATCATCTCATTCATGAACCAGATCATCAAAAAAAATTTAAAATCTTCATCTTATCATCTTCAACATCATATCATCCTCAAACCCAGAAAACTAAATCCCAAATCCAGATATTCAGATGCTTCTTCAAGCCCCAAATCTCAAATCATGGACTGATCTTCCTCCCATCTCATTATTTTCTCCTGAATTTCACCAAGCCTTTGATCAACAACACTAATGCCCTCTTCCTCTTCTCCCTCCTCCTCCTCCTCCTCGTCATCCTCGTCGATATCATCGTTCTTTCGCCCTTGCTTCCTCTCCTCCTTCTCGCTCGGCATGGTAATGGAGGACAACTGTGAGCCAAGATCTGTGCGCCAGAACTTTCTGGGCATCACTAGTAAGGTGCTTATTTGAACCTAATGCCTTGACAATACGCCTTGTTGCAGCAATCAAATTCTCCTCCCTTTCCAGCTCCGGGATCACATGCTCAGACTCCTCAAAAGCCATGGAGAAGAAGAACCAGACTTCAAAAAAGAACAATCACCAAAACCAATCCTTCACCTCCAAAATCAAGATCAAAACTTCCTACTCCAGAAAACCCAATCAATAAATCCCACACCTACCTAGAACCACAAATTACTAAAACAAGCTTAGCAGGACTCACCAACCAAATCCAAAAACAAAATTGCATATGGGTGAAAAGAGCAACCTTCTTATTCCTGCATAAACCCAATAAAAGCCAAAATCAGAACATAAGGAAAAAAATCACTTTTCTATCAAAGATGCAAAATAAAACCGATTAAAGAAAGATCAAACACAAATACAACAACCCAGATGAATTGTATGTCAGTTGCGAGTTGAATGAGACAAGAAATTTGAGGATTGGAAGAAGCAAAGTGGTGGTCAGATTTGGGGATTTTGGGTCTGGTTTAGGGTTCTTCTTCTCTTATAAGGATGAAAGAGACTAAATTGAAGTTTCAATGTTTCCCCCCAATGTTCCAATCCACGTGGCTAGGAGAGATGCACACTTAACGTGCCAAATCATCGTCTCCGTTGACGTTCACTAACGGGAGCAGCGGCATGGACCAATGTGATCGACGTTTGTCAACTTGAGGGAATACAAGTGATATTTCCTTAGAATAGGGACTAAATTGTCCGACGCCTGTAACTTTAGGGACCAAAGTGACCATTCACCCCATTGAAATTCGAGATCACATATTCCAACGCCCCATATTTAAAAGAGACTTTGGACCTCTGTTAAGTGAAAGCATTTTCAAACTGAAAATCAAACATACATTCACACGTGGGTTTTGAAAATGTGTGATCTCAAACTCTAATGCCCCAAATAGACCACCAAATTGAAAATCAAACACAGCCTTAAGATTTATTAGTATAGTGTATGATGTCGTGTGTTTAAGCATTAACACATGATGATATGATGATGTGTTGTGTTGTGTGAGTATATGTTAGGACCAGAAGACCAATAAATGGTTGATAACTAGTTCCTTAAGTATTTAATTTATATTTAATCTATGAATGTTTCTTATGTAAGAGAGTTTGTTGGAAAGTGTCTACTAACTTAATGTAATTTTAAAATTTAGAATTAGTTTCATGGGTATCATCAGCTATCTGAATAAAAAAATTAGTATTAAAGGGGTCCCCCGGCAGGTAGAACTGTAGAAGCATTAAATCCTGCAGTAATGTTAAGGATAATTATATCTTCACACCTCACCTCAATTTTGAGGTGTGAAGAGGTGGAAGAAGAGAGGAATAGGAAGAAAAAAGAGAGAAAGTAAAGATGTGATATGTGATTTGATTGATAAAGAAGAGATAAATAAATAGAATGGAGGTGGAAAAGAAGTGAAGATGTGTGTATATATCATAACTCGTAATGTTAATCATGGTTTAGCAAAAGTGATGATTTTTAATAGCTTTTGATAAAATGAAGTTCATCTTTGACTTAAGAAAAAACAAAGCCTGACACAACACAGTCTAGGTCTTCTAGGGGTGCTGGTAAAGATTTTACCCTTACTCATATGTGGATAGGGTTTTATTGGGAGAAATAAAGCTCACATGTGTACAAAAAATTGTAAAAACAAAAATCCAAATACAACATTATAATTTGAGTTTTACTTGCATACAAATGAACCAATAGTGAATTAATGACAAGCACAAATTGAACAGAGTATTTTATACTTGATGTGTCATTGTTTTATTCGGTACATCAGAAAATAATGATGTGTCATTGTTTACTTAGTAGTGTTTGTTTTTTTTTTCTAAAGAAAATGGTAAAATGAAAAAAAAATCATATCCAAACTATCAAGGAGAGTGCAAGCATACTATAGAGATTAGTAGAGGTGTTAGATGATTTTGCCGAGAAGGATTGTCAACCAACGATATGACTAATGGTAACAACACAAGGGGGGTATGAGAGGTAACAACAGTAGTGGACACTGAGGCTATAAATTTTTGACTTATAAGAATATGAGAGTTAAACTTAGAACGTACAACTAATGATAACAACACGTCTTGAGTACTTAGGAGTATATTTTAGTAATGTAGCTTATGCTAAGTTTTGTTTTTTCGAATATTGAATGCAGGGGGAAACGACCTTAGTTAGCGACAAGCTGATGTGAAGAAAAAGCATGATTGTACGATTTGCTGGGAAGGCAAGAATCTATTTTGAACTTGTTGGTTCAGTGCTTGCTTGCCCAGACATTTTGGTCTCTATGGTCCTTTACTCTTGATCTATAGCTTTTTCCTCCAATTCCGTGGGATGGTGGTAGACCTATTCTATTTCTTGTCTCCTAGTTTCATAATTATCAGAATCTGTGGCAATTGCTGTTATGAGAATTATCAAGAATAAAAAGGTTCATAAAACTCAATATCGTTAGAATTTACGGTCAAGTGAATACGGCTTAATAGTGAAATAAATTTTACAATCTGATGAAATGTTGTATGATTCCTGAGCAATAAACTATCATTCACACTAGTGATTCAACACTATTTTATCAAAATTTAAATGGATCTCTATCCCAAATGCAGTGATCATATTCAATGAATTAAGTAGAGATCATAATAACAGGCTCGTATGTTGCACTAAATTTTGGAAGGTGTCACTCACGTGGAATTGGCATTCACAACAACTACCATATTCATGTATCCTGCTAAGAAAGTGTTGCAATTTAAGCCCTTGAAAGTTTTATTAATGAAAAAGGCATAGGACATGTGATGTAAAGGTTACAGCACACGAGAAATAAGCAAAATTTGTAGCCCTTGGTTGCCACTTGTTTACATTTAGAAAGCCTATAACTTGATGCCATGATGCCAAAACATGAAAAGGAAATGCTTTCACTTGTGTGTGTAATAATGATGCATTACAAGTAAATAAGACTAAAGATGGAGAAAGAAGAAAGAAACCAAACCACGAGAAGAATACAAAGAACCTTGTCTTCCTTTTTTTCTCTTCAAAAAAGGACAAAGAAAGAAAGAAAAGCCTACAAAGGAGGTTAACAAGTATAAGCCAAAACATGTCTTGCATCCCATCTCAATAAATTACATAGTATATATGTGTATGTTTGGAAATTTTTATATAATTGATTCTAGAGCTCAAAATTTACTATGGAGAAAATTTATTATAAACTGCTTCGGAATTTTAGGATTAAATCTTTTTAAAAAAATCCAAACATGCTATGAAGTTGTTATAATGGAGTAGCAAATGAGAGCAACATTTTTTACTATAAGGCACCTTACTTCTTCTATTAGTCCTTACCTATTTGGAGTGGACAAAGACGTCCCACTACTCTTCTTTCTTTCATTTCAAGACTCAGGCCAAGGACCAAGCAGACAAGACAGATCACCTCACTGTATTTAAAACAAAAGACACTCATAATTTTCTTTTTGAATATAACAGATTAATAGTACGTGATGATGGATTACATAATAAACATTTGAGTCGTCCTAGTTACTACTCATGTGTTTGTTTTGTTGTTGTTGTTTTGTAACTGATTCTGAGATCTATCAATATTTCTTTCAAATGGATCGATCACTTGATCCGTTTTCAGTTCTATTGATCAAATCAGCTGATCCAATCCAATTTTTTTAACTATGGCTATTCCACATAGAATTGACAACTTACAAAACACATTCAAAGGTTGAAACTCACTTGGTGGATTAGCTGAACGTGCGTTCAGGCTGTTGTAACAAGTTGCAATGGTGCTAGTAAAAAAATGTTTTTACTTCAAAAAAGAAGAAAATCTAAACAGCCCGGCCCCTTTCTATTATCTAAGGGCTCGTTTGGCACGCCGTATTAGGCATGATAGTATAAGCTTATACAATACATTATGAGTTTATCCATTGTTTGGTGATGACATTGTATTGTATAAGCTTATCCATCAAAGTCCCCTTATACGTTAAAATGACGTATTATTTAATCCATCATGTGAGTGATGGATAAGACATGATAAGGTTGTGACGTATAAGTCACCATCACTACCACCTCCATTGCTGCCAACTTACACCACCATTGGCACCACCACCGGGTGTTGCCGCCACCACCCGATCACCACCGCCGCCCAACCGTCACCACCACCACCGCCGCCCTACCGCCACCACCGACACCACAACCACCACCATATCGCCACCACCACCATAATCGCCGCCACCACTCTATTGCCGCCACCGACACCACAACCACCACCCTATCGCCACCACTATCACTATTGCCTCCACCCTCCACCGTTGCCGCCACGCTACTGCAGCCGCCACCGCCACCCTATCGTCGCCAACACCACAACCACCATCGCTGCCACCACCGCCGCCGCCACCACCGGTGTTGCCGCCACCACCACCGACACCACAACCACCACCCTATCGCCACCACCACCATAATGTCGCCACCACCGACACCACAACCGCCACCCTATCGCCACCACCACCACCATTGCCTCCACCCTCCACTGTCGTCGCCGCGCTACTGCAGCCGCCACCGCCTTATCACCACCACCACACTATCGTCGCCAACACCACAACCACCATCGCTGCCACCGCCGCCACCACCGCCCTACCGTCACCACCGACACCACCACCACCATAATCGTCGCCACCACCGACACCACAACCACCACCCTATCACCACCACCACCACCATTGCGTCCACCCTCCACCGTAGCCGCCACCGCCTTACCACCACCATCACCACCCTATCATCGCCACCACCACAACCACCATCGCTGCCACC
The DNA here is from genome assembly GCF_012489685.1 of Lotus japonicus. Classification (NCBI taxonomy): domain Eukaryota; kingdom Viridiplantae; phylum Streptophyta; class Magnoliopsida; order Fabales; family Fabaceae; genus Lotus; species Lotus japonicus. The sequence continues at coordinate 70,221,547 of NC_080043.1, forward strand.
ACCACCACCACCACCAACTTATCTCCACTGTCACCACCACCGCCACCAACACCAATCTACCACCATTGCCACCACCACCACCAACCTACCACCACTTCCATCACCACCGCCACCACCGTTATAATCACCTCCATATTTGATTTTTATTATATCATTATTCAATATTTCACTAAACATAAAATTGCATTAATTTAAATGATATTGTAAATTATACAGAGTATGGCCAAACGCTGGATAGTATAAGAAAGTTATCAGGGCTTATACTATCAGGCCTAATACTATCAGGTCTTATACTATCAGGCCTTATACTATACGTCGCACCAAACGGGCCCTAATTTTTTTTATTAATTGCAAATTTCATACATGATAGAAAGATTAAATAATTATTTTGATAATTGAAAACAATGAGCACAACTCCTTAGTTTCTTGGTATAAAATAGTGTACATTTTTTTTTTGAATGACATTCACGCAAGGTGCTATTTCTAAAGAGAAGTTCCTCACGCAGGTAAATTAACAGTGCACCTTTTATTCAAATTTCACACCAGTCATCACTAACTATAGTGTCTGATGTGAGGGTAATTAATATGATGGTCTCGTTGAAATGGAAAGACCAGATTACTTTTATCATATTGTTTGATAGAAAGACATGAGGCTAATTAACATTTGGCTTGTTGATTTGATTGAAAAATAGATATAAATCACGTTAAATTCATGCTTTTATATGTTAACCCCACACAGCTATCAACAACAACTCAACAAGGTACCCCAAATAAAAACAAATGAAGTATAAGACTCAAAATAAAAGGTTAATGCCATTAATGAATGCAATAAAGTTATGCATAATATCAAATACAAGCACGAATAACAGAGAACAAGTCTAATTTCCACAGCTTTTCCTTGAACCGCATCATTGCCCTGAACTACACATATCTTCTGAGGACTTATGAGTTCAGGTAAAAGATCCATCAAAACCAAGCCATATTATGCCACAATTTCTGCTGGGAGCCTCCATTGCAAGTGTCTTATGGGATGAGGACTCAAATTGGAATGATATGTTTTTATGGTAAACTCAAAGTTGCATAGGTTGGAGGCAAGGAATGATAGGTCCAAGAAGCAAATGATGTTCATATATTGTTGTGAACCATTTAAGGACACCTTTGTAAAATCTCTTAATTTATGTACACACTTTCTTTTAGAATTTCTTGCATGAAACTCAAATTGAGGCAAGCAAGGGATTCCTGAAGTAGGATCGATAAATGTTCTTTGTTTGAGCTTATGATTCAAGTGTTATATAATAATGTTAATTATAAAGCGAGGTAGTCCCTTTTAGAAAAGAAAATAAGTACCAACAAGTGTAACACAACCGTTGATACTTGGACTCCTTAAGTATCTAGTCCAAATTTTGATTTGTGGGCGCGCATATGGAGAAACATTTGTTGGTAAGGTATAGTTTACAATTATTCATACTTATAAATCTTGAAAAGAAAAAGAGACTTAACTCTTTAACAAAGAATCATTAACAAATATTGACTTTGAAGCATTTTGAATCTACAAGTTAAGCTTCATTAAGAAATCTATCTTTATAATGGATCTGAAGTGCAGATTTGAACCTGATTTTCTTCAAGACTACATTGAAAGTAGCTAAAAGAAGGAAAGGTATAGCTTTGTTTTTTTTTTGTTCAACGTATAGCTTTGTAAAGGATTCAACTTTTGACACAAACATTTCCATTCAATCAAATGAAAGCCCAATAACATTTAGGAAAATTATTTTTAAACCCCGTACAACGTTTGACCAAAAAAAAAACCCGTACAACATTAAATCGACATATGCAAGTTATGACAGTGCATTTTCAAATGCATTCCAAGTTTTTAATTGCCAGAATGTATTTCCAAAAAACATATTTCAGGTTTTTATTTGCAATTTTTGACCGCCTGAAACCGTATAAGCCAATTGAATGTCGCTTCCCCATATGTCCAAATAGGTAACATTTACTATCTTCAACCAGACTAATTTATAATATATAAAATAACCAATTGCATAGGTTCTTCATACAAGCAAGTTATTATTACATGAAATCTAACAAGTTACCAATGTCCTTATGTCCCTGGCTATGCTTATAAACAACTAAAACAAGTCACCAAAGGCCAAAATTAGCCCAGCATTGAAACGGTAAAAGTCAAAGGCGTTTCTTGTACGTTTGGATGAATGCTTCTAAATTTAATTTCGGATTATTTTTAATTTTTAGAATTGATTTTGATTAGAAGTGAAGTTGAACTAAGGCAGTTAATATTTAAATGTTGAAATTGACCATTGATAAAACATTTTTTAATAGGTGTTTCCAATTCAAAGGAATTTTAGATAAAAAAGTTATAAGACACAATGATGCGCCCCTCGTCTTGATGATCACGAAAGGCTAATAGCACAAGCAACAAAATTAAACATGATTAACAAATGTTTAGCTCATGTAAAATCGTAAGAACCAACATAATTTAAGTAAATATGTTTTAATTACAAAAATGTCATATTTTTTCACTTCATTTCCGAATTTTTAATATTTGTATAGAAAACGGCGAAAACAATATGTTTTCATTATTTGAATACAAAAAATTGAAATTAGGAAATAAAATGAAAACAATGTAGCATTGTTATAATTAAAAGTAAAAACATGGAACTTTCTAACCAAAACAAACAGATCCTAAACAAGGGGGCTAGTTCACTCATGGTGTTTTCTGCACAGTTTTGGTACTTTATATGCAGTACTCTAAAGTTCTTCATTAACTTCAATAGCTTATTCATTTTTCACTTCATGATCCAGAGATCATCATCATCTACAAAATTTCTGAAGACTGCATTCAATTCGATTTAGCAGTTTCCTAAGATACACTGGATTTCAAGGCCGACAATCACAAAAAATACATGCTGCAACTTCAAGTACCCTTCTAAGGGCAGTAGCATGAAAATTCCAAACTACTCATCACTTACCAACAAGTTACAGTTAAGCAAGTTTCATTTGCCTTTAATGGAGTGTATAATGGATAGATCACCAGGAGTAACAATCTGTTTTCATGTTTTTTTTGCATAATTGTTTAAATGAAAGTTTAACTGTTTTATGTGGAAAGCTCAAGAGGAGAAAGTAGTCCAAAATGCTTACATTCTAGCAATCCAAGATAAAAGGGTTACGAATAGCATGGGAATATAAAGTAGGGATACAAAGGATTTTCTAATGACTATGTTTGCGCCAATGGTCAACTTTAAGCACTTATCTTTTTCCCCAAGGTGTACTACACATGCTAATGAACATATCCAAAAGACAATGTCATGTTGTATGCTTTTGGGAATGATAGTCTTAGTTGGAGAGTCTGAGAGAAGAAATGAATGGTAAGTTGGAGCTATGGAGACAGGTTTTGGCAGCATATGGTTTTCGCTTAATCATAAGCAAGGTAAAATATACGGAAGACAAGTTTATCTAGAGGCACATAAATCCTAGCTTAAATATGAAAACTGGAGAACAGGCCAAGCCACAAGTCTCAGAATTTAGTTACCTTGAGTCCATCATGCAAATAATGGAGAAATAAAAAGATATTGAAACCATAAGATCCAAGTAGTTTTCTATCTGGTGTGAAGCCAAGTGAGAAGTATTACATATATTATACATAGCATCTACAAAACCAGAGTCCAAATTCATATATGTTTTCTGAGTTTCATATTCTACCCACTGTCCAATTTCATACATAAGATTTTTCTTCGGACACCTGCTCAAGATTTCTATGAAATATAACCCCAATAATTCCTGGTCTGCAACCATCATTCAAAATTCACCTGAAAGCTACACTTCTGTTATACATTTAGTTACTTACAGATCTAGATACTTTCTTAAATTACACTTCTAATTTCTTTGTTCTCCAAACTCCATTAATTATATAGATATATACCTTAGAAGTTTATATTTTCGCAACATGTCTAAGCATAAAAAGGTAGTCTACAAAACATACTAAAGGATTTTGATGCCATAATTGCAGTGGATAAAAATTGAGAATATAGGTCATTTTTTAATTTTGGATTCAGACGGTTATGGATTGGATCAATATAACCGGATATTTTGAACAGGCCTAATAGAGTTAAAAAAACAATTACCTCCCCCCCCCCCAATCTCATTATGTGTGTGTATGATATAGTTAAAAAAGCTTACTCTTGGAGTAAACGGATCCCCACACACACACATATGGATGTATGTCTGTAAGAATAAGATAACTATATAAGCAGACTAATCATGAACCTCTAATATCTTCCCAAAATTCATATACAGATATATATGTTTAAAAGTGGGAAACTGTACAGTAGACTCTTAAAATTAAAATGCCCATCTATTGGGGCAACCAGAAGCACATGCCTACAGTAAGCACTTAACTTAATATCTTACTCACAACAGACAAGAGAAATAATGTGACTTCCATCTATATGCTCCCCTAAAGAAACCAATTGATGTTTGATCAGATCATGCATGGAAAAGCTCAAGTTTCGATACGATAAGGATTCAAAAGAGACACATAAGAAGATCATATTCTAACGAATGCAGGATATACCACGGCATATTACTAACCAGATAACAAATAATATTATACACACAGCAGCATCAATGGCTAGAACAATGCGTACTTGGCGCCACCACTTCCGACGAATGTTTTGAGGGGCTGATCTCATCCTCATACCCATATCCTTTTGCAAAGAGACAGATGCACCAGCACTACCTTGGCTATTACAATCCAGATTTCCCGAATCAGTCTTTGCTCCTCTATCTGTAGATTTTCGATGCTCCTCTAACTCAACATCTCTCATTGCAATCACATGATCCTTTACTTTCTTCTTCTCTGGCTTGCTAGATCTTCCCAATAAAGGGGCTTTCGTGGAACTAGCACCTTCAATTTGTCCATTCAAATTACTTGGTGATGGAGACAGATCTACATGGAAAGATGGTGATTTTTCATCTCTCCGATTACCACTACCATGTGAGACATTCTCCAATGAAGTGATCAGACCACGGATGATAGGAACCAGTTTCTCCTGAATGTGAGTTGAATTCATGTTTGGCAATTTTCCCCTAGAACCTTTCTTAGATAGCTTTCTGAATTCATCTCTAACATGCTCCAGAAACCGAAGAACTACTGAGTTACCAAGTCCTTCATCAACAATTGTGAAGTAAACATACCCATCTTCCATTAAAAAACCATAAGACCTTTTACCTGCTGTCTCAAAATACCACCGGTGGAAAGGAGGAGCGCTCTCCAAGCACAAGGCCGCAACATTCTCAACTTCCTGGCCTGCACCACTATAGGCATACAGGACGTGGTTACCCTTAGAAACACAGCAGTAATAAACTTTATTTGGAATTGAATCCATTGAAGAATCGGAAAACAATATCTCTGATCAGATCGCCCCCAATTCCACTAAGACGCCAGGACTACAAATCAGGCAAAATACACCAATTTAGCTTATTTCTCTTTCTGGATCTCGAATGTTAGTTTGAATTTGGAAAATCACCAATAACCTGTTACTATAAAATCAAACCAAAGTCTTCATGGCTCATCTAAACTGAAAGCAATCAAAATTTGATAAAAGAAGAATCTACTAAACTCCTTAAGGAAATAAGCAAAAAGTCAAAAACCAAGCAAATAGCAAGAAACTTACCAGCAATGAAGTCAAAGGTCTCCCTCCAGGGAACACCAGCAAAGACCTTCAGCTAAGTATTGAAAATCATAAATGAAATCCTTCATGCTTTGCCAAGGGAATCCGTCATGCTTTGCCAAGGGTACTACCTGACTATTCACATGAACAAAGGCAAATCTTCTTTTGGTCAAAGCACTGCTGGTAAATGAATGGCAATAAGCAACATGCAAACAAGAAAACAAAACCTATCAACAAGTTTTCAGATAACCCCATTAGATATTTCAACTGAAGAAGTTAACAAGGCCTCAAATCTCAAAGGGTCAACATCAATATTACAAAATAACATACAAAAGAAGAAGAAGGAGATGATGAGTCACTTCAAATCTACTCTGGCAAAGACAGAGATTTTGTACCTTTTAAGAATAGCGGTATTCACTCAGAACAACGTTTGAAAATCTAGAATTTAAACAGCATCCAAAATCTTCAACTGAAGTCAAAGATCTACACCAAGTTGAAATTTTTAAATCAAACAAAAACCTAGAATTTATTTGACCACAATGGGGTCTCATGATTCAAGCTTAACTAGCCCATTGGGTAAAATTTCTCAAAGTTCTAGAATTTAAGTTCAAGTTCCAAAACTGGCAGCAACAACCAAATGGGTCATAAGAAAACAAAAAGGAAAGAGAAGAATATAGCTAGCACATGTACAACATACCTGGTCCATGTGTGGTTGTTAGGGATGAGAAGAGAGAAGGAAGAAGGAAGAAGAAGAAGAAGAAGAAGGTGGGAAGAAAAAGAGAAGGACGAAAATGGCACCAGCTCAGCACAGCACAGCACAGCCCACACCGTCACCACTACTCACAAGTTTCACAAACCCTGTAATGTGTCTATTACATTACATAACATCATCATTGTTTATGGTTTTGTTTATTCTTGCAAGTTTTTCCACATTGAATTAGTCATTAGTAGTACTGTATATTCTTGTTTTCTTATTGACTGAGCACTAGATTTACTGATTTAGAATTAGTATATTTACTAATCAATATCTATTGACCATCTTATTTGATGCGAAAACTAAGGTGATCCTTTTATAAAAAGGGTCATCGGTGGTCCTCCATGTCAGAACAGTTAGATCTTACTATTTAAGAATATTCTTTAGATGAGTGGTTAGGATTGAATTAGAGATATAATGGTAAAAAAAAGTAACATTCTCTCTCTTTTATTAATTAAAAAATTAAACAAAATTTAATAATTTCAAATTAAAATTTCATAATCATCTTATTGTTCATCATCACAGCCATCTTCATCGGGTCTTCATCTTTTTCACACCCAAATCTACTAGATTCGCACAGATCTGAAAAACGCGACTAAGGACTGGGATCTTTATAGATCAGGAAGAATCAGCCATTGTGACGCCCGGGGCCGACGAGGGCGGGGAGTGATCGCCGGTGCAGTGAGGCACGGACAAGGAGCGGCTCCTGGCAGGCTTCTAGGCGGAGGGGCACATGAATGAACCGATCTCACACCCGAACAAGAGGTATTCCGAGACTGTATAAGGATGGACTATAAAGTTGAGGAGGGCATAAAATATTTGATTGGTACTACTCATGACAACAAGTTGCAACTTCTTTTCGGGAGCCCAACTCATAAAAAATCCATGGTTAAGTGTTCTAGCCTTGTAGTAATATTAGGATGGGTGACCTCCTGGGAAGTTTTCCCGGGAAGTGCGTGAGTGAGGACAAAGCGCGCTGAAAAAGATTGGTGTTGTTACCGTGAGGTCAGTCGTCAGATCAGGATGTTACGACCATCGACGAGGCGCTCGTGCTTGATGACCTCATTGACGCAGTTGACCTCGACGGTTCCAGTGGCGGCGTCTGCGTAGATGACGCTGAAGTGAAGATCGGTGTCGAGGAGTGTGTGCATCAATGATGCAGTAGCAGAAGTCAAAGATTTGGAGATGAAGGATGACAGCGGTGGAACTCGAAGATTTGGAGAGGGAGGATGGCACGAGTGAAGAGCACCAACGAGAGAGGGAGCTCCACCACGTCGTCAGACCTTGGTGAGTCGCTGTGGTACTTCCCAGAGAAAGGCGATGTCGAGCACCGAAGACTACTGCGGCGACGACGTTGGTGGTGGATGTAAGACCCAAGATTTTAGAATTAAATAAATAATTAATTTTCAACTCGCGCATAGGATTTTGTGTAAGCGCGAGGGGAACTTGACTTGTGTTTAATGTTTGGATTAGCGTTATGAAGAAGAAAGTTCAGGAAATGGTTAAGAATAGTTCTATAGTCGCTATAGGTTATAGCACGAGCTTTATTCACTTCCGCCTTAGGGCGAAAGCGTTAGTAAAAGACTAATCCGCTCTTAAAGCACTGTAGAAGCGGAATTCAAAAATATTCAGAGGATTATAAGAATTTCTCTTATTCCTTTCCCTGACGAGTGTTTCAACACGAAACCCTGGAATGTACGAATGATCGATTTCGTTTCTTGGAAGTTTGCCGAAACTGAATCCCTGATAGCTCAAGAACCTTAAAGTAAACTGTTGATGAATAATTTTTCTATTCGGAGCTTCAAACAAAGATTCCACACGCGTACACCCATTCGATGTTTCCAATCTTTCTTCAGAAGGAAGTTTTCTCTTCCGACATCGACTGCAAAAAGTAACTTTTCGGGTTAAATCGATTAACACCGTTAGCGAGTCGTTTGCTTGAATTCCAAGAAACCTGTTTCGAGTTCTGGAATTTTGTCGCCGGATTCTATCTTATAATTCACCGAGGAATGCATAGGAAAAATCGGAATCGCGAAATTTTCATTTTCCCGCGTTTTCCATCTCCTATAAATAGGAGAAAAACTAAAAAATCCTCACCATTCACCCATGGTGGCCGCGAGCTCAAGGGAGGAGAGGGAGAAGAATATTTTCGTCGTTTCTTGCCTGATCGTCGCACTGAAAGTTGCTATACGTAGGCCTCGAGGTACTGATGTTTTTCATTACCTCTGATCGTAAATTCTGTCGCTTTTCTCTATGTCTTTCGGTGCTCAAAGTTTTGAGCTTTTTGTAAAACTGTCCAAATAACTTGATTTCTCTGTCTAAACTTATTCCCTACATGCCCAAGAGCATGTTTAGCGGATTACATTTCGCCGATTCTCGTAGAATCGCCGCAGAACTTCAATTCTGCTCAAAATACCCATTTTATGCTGAGGTTCCGCTTTTTGAATCAAAAACTCTCGACTGAGCTTAACGTCAGTAGGATTAGTTGTCATAAACGTCGTGGGTATCGACCTCATCCAATTTATTTTTCGAAATTCCGATTTTGAGTTTCCGAGCTAAAAATCTTGACCAAAATACCCCTGTTCTAGTTTTCGATCCGATAATTTTTCTGAGAGTTTCCCTGGCCTAAATATCGCCTAAGAATACCTAGGAATTGATTTAGATCGAAGAAAAAGTTCGGAAACTCTATTTTCTAAAGTGGCCGAAACCTGTTTGTTAGGGTACCGTGTCCAAAAATAATTTTTGGGTCTGTATGACCTAAGCCATTGCGTAGCTCTTTCAATTTTCAAAATTTTGGCGTTGGTTTCGTGTCATTCCGAGTTCTGTAGCTCGAGTTATGCGCATTTTAGCGAAAACATGTCTTATTGTCCATTCGTGCCTAAATGTCGAACTCTAGAGCTTCGAAAGCTTCTTTTCGGGTTTTGATAGTGTTATTAGTTGTTTTGTTTCTTAGCGACTAAGCAATGATACTTTGCTTAAGGTTTGGAACGAGTTGAGCTGAGGAAAGAGACTTTGGAGCAATTGGCGAGGTTTCACAACCGAGGAGGACGCCCGGGGAACTTGCTGAGTTCGGGAGCTTTATTTTGGATTGGACTGGGATGTTGAGCTTGGATGGAGAAATTGGCTAAGGTAAGGGTAACTCAGTTTTAGCGTGTATTTGAGTCTTGCCTGCTTTTATCGCACTGCCTGCGTTTGAGATGAAGATGTTTATATTGATTGGCATTGGATTATGATTATTATGCTTGCAATGTTGTATGCTTGCTTATATTGACTGTTTCTGAGGCTTGTGCCAAATGTTTTCTGAAGGCTTCGGTCGAGTAAACTTATTGAGACGTGTGTCTCCGTTTTCTGAGAGGCTTCGGCCGTTTACTGGTTTCTGTCATTACTGCTTTCTAATGGATAAGACGTGGTTATTGTTGATACTTGACTTGATTATTAGACTTGGAATTGTTGATTGAGTGATTACTGAGGTTGAGGATTGTTGTTGACTAACTTGACATTTAGGGCTTGAACTTGAAGTCGCAATGTGGTGGTGATTGTCCCACGTGATTGTCCCATCTACCAAGGCGTTATAAAGTGGCGATGTGGTGGATATTGTCTCACGTGATCGTCTCATCTTTCGAGATGTCCTAAAGTGGCAATGTGGTGGTGATTGTCCCACGTGATTGTCCCGTCCATAGTGGCGTTAAGTGGCGGTGTGGTGGTGATTGTCCCACGTGATCGTCCTGTCTTGCGAGACGTTATCAAGTGGCAGTGGAGTGGATGTTTTCACATGACTGTCCCGTCCTTTGAGGCGTTATCAAGTGGTAGTGGAGTGGATATTTTCACATGACTATCCCGTTCTTCGAGGCGTTACTTAGTGACAGTGGAGTGGATATTTTCACAGGATTGTTCCGTCTTGCGAGACGTTATTGTTTGATTGATATTGTTGAGGATTGTCGATATCTGATTTGATGTTATATTGTTGAAGATTATTGATATCTGATTTGATGTTATATTGTTGAAGATTATTGATATCTGATTTGATGTTATATTGTTGAGGATTATTGATATCTAATTTGTTGTTATATTTTTGAGGATTATTGATATCTGATTTGTTGTTATATTGTTGAGGATTATTGATATCTGATTTGACGTTATATTGTCAAGGTTGCTGACATCTGATTAGATGTTATAGATTGGGGTTGCTGTTATTTGATTTGATGTTATATTGTTGAGATTATTGTCATATGATTTGATTCTATACTGTGGAGGTTGTGGATATCTGAGTTGTTATATGCTGTTAAGTTGATGTCTGAATAAATGTTACCTGTTGTTAAGTTGTTGATATCTGAGTTAATATATAGGTTGTTAAGTTGCTGATATCTGAGTAGAAATATTGTTGAGGTTGTTGATAGTTGATTTAAATCTATATTGTTGAATATATGTCGTCATCTATCTTGAATTAGGTTGCTAGCGTATGTGCCATGTTATGCACTTATATCTGAATAGCATGTTTTTCTCTTTCACACGTGGTAATGACATGGAGTTAACCCTTTCTATTTGCTACTTGTTGTTTGGGCGCTTAACGCTATTAGGCGATGGAGAATCTTCGATGGAGCTTGACCTTCGTACGAGTCGGAGAGGAGAACTTGAAGAACTGTGGAAGACTTGAAGAATATAGTCGGGTGTAGAGTTAGAGCCTTGAGTTAGAGAGCTAACCATTATTGGTTTAAGCTTGCATAACGATTTTAGAAATTTATACTTGGGGTTTCGGGTACTCGCCTTGTTCAAGGCTTGATGTAAATCCCTTTGTAGTTGGGAGTATGCATGACATGTTTTGGAAATACATTTGAAAAGAAAAAAAAATATACTCGTGTTTATAAATCATTTGGAAAATATTGCATATTTAATTTAATAGGTTACTAAAGTGACACCCGAAAATCGGGGCGTTACAGTGGACAACATGAGTTGTTGAGGAGGAGGATGGAAAGTTAGGTTTTAAGGAGAATATTGTGAGGTTTTGGCAAGATTTGTGAGATAGAGTGGAAGATGGTGGAGGTGAAGGGATGAGTTGTGGTAGTGTGGAGAAATCGGTTAACGCATGCATATATTTATCCTAAAAAAATATTTTCATATCTAGTTTTTTTTTTCTCGATGGGGGGTTTGATTAGAGATTTTCTGGGTTTTTAGAGAAGAGTGAAATGAAGATGAAGATTATTAAAAAAAAGGACCACTGGTGACCGATGAGGCCATGGAAGTGAAGAGAGAAATTACCAAAATCCTAGTACTACTGTGGTGCCTTTTATAAAAGGATCACCCTAGTTTTCGTCTTATTTGATTGATTTGTCAAAAAATAAAACTAATTAATTTTAGACGAGGTTACCTAAAATAGGTCATATTAGACTAGAGTGATTTTACACAATATTTATATTGAATTAAGTTTATGTTTATTTTTCAATTTGTGTCCATCAATGTGTCTTTTGTCTTGAGTGAATGAATGATGTGTCATCATGTTTGAATACTTTGGACTCACATTCATCCTGCTCACTTTGACCACAAAACTCACTTTCATCAACTGAACTCAACACTTATTTTTAGTTGGGTTGGTTATTGAGTAATTAACTTCAATTATTTCAATAATGTTGGGGACTAAAAGTTCTTAATTTTTTTAGGGACCAAACTCAATTCACCTATATTTTATAGGGACTAAAAATATATTTAACCTTTTAGATAATGTAGCTTTTAAATCCACATTGTCAAATAACTGATTATCTCATGAGTTTAATTTTTTTTGATAAAAAGGATGGGCAACAACCCTAGCTGCTACACAAGTCTTGGGGTCGAAGCCCCTACAACATCATTCCTAACAAGATGAGCTAAAGAGGAAGGCACATCTTCAATATTAAATCTATAATTCTGAGCATTGTTACAAAGGGTTGTAAGGTGGTTTGCGCACATACTTGCTTCACACGTGTTGGAAAGACACATCCTATATGTTAAGAGAATCTATATGTACAATTCTATGAATCGGATCAGATCAACACTTGAATGGTTCACAGAGCATCTAATTGTAATAAGTTCAAATGTCAGCTTCGAATCCACTCGTTTTCATTACATTTTGAATTCTGGTCGTCCCAGACGATCATTTAGCTCACCATCGTCTTGGTTAGTCCAAATGACTAAACAACTAAGTCAGTTAAGCCGGTCGACTAAGATGACTAAACACATAGCTTTCACTTTCTGACCAACTAACTAAACATATAAAAAGCTAAGTTATTTTAGCATATTGTTAAGTTTGCTTAAATAATGTTAACTCCTCAATGCCACTTGTATGATCGATAAACTGACAAGTGGTTGATCACTCCGACCATTATAAAACATGTTTGATCACACTATCCCAATGTAATATAGCTAGGCATTACTCATTTTCTAGCTCTTGTATTGTTGGGTCTCTCTTCAATCTTAAGCTGACTTGAATGTCTAAGCATCTTTTGCACGCACCTCTTATTTATCGTGGATTCACACTCCATGCATTGAGCTCACAGTCATATTCACCATTCACCAACATGCATCACCACATTCTTAGAGATACTCCATGTACTCATTTTCTCTAAAAACACTTCCTATGTGACATTGCGGATCCATGATAAAATATTAATTAGGGTACCAAAGAAGCATTGGATATGCTCAAAGTTGGTTTTTGAAATTTAAAAATTAAAACCCATGTAGCACTAGAAGCCCATTAAGCTTTTCTCAGACACCCCCTTCCCTTTCGCTTTTGCTGTTGATTAATCATTTGCCCATTTTAAACTCCATTTCATTAGCAAAGTGAGAATGAGTGCAAGTAATTTGGTAGCAGAGACAATATGGAAGGAAATTGAATCGACACGCACTGTGAGTGATGATCAATTTTGGACGTGAGTCAATTGCTTCCCTTTTCTTGTGTTTTTCTTCATATATTGTTGTTTTTGTGTTTAAAGTTTGCATCTTTTGGTTCCCAAAACCCAGTTTGCACTTCTTATTTGGTAAGAACTTTGAAGGAGCCACTAGAATAGTGGATCAAAGAGGTGTCAAGAGGATTTCTGGTCACCCCAGTGGAAGGTTCATCTTTCAGGTTCTTTTTTTTTTTTTTTTTTTTTTTTTCACTTTCACGCTTTGCATTTTTGTCCTCCATTGAATTAGTTGGTAACTGGGTATTATTCAAATTTGGAAATTTGGTTAAACAATTCTGTTTTTTTTTCATTGTTGGTTTTGCATGGTGACAATATATTCATACAATGAGGAATCATTTATATGCTTGATTGCATTTTTGGAAATCATTAGGCAAAAATCAATTTTGTAGATTCTATGAGTAGCTTTCGTGTTAGAATTGATTCTGAGGAAAACGAAGTTGATGTAAACATGGTGTCAAATTTTAATGCACACATTATGCTTTTGTTTAGGTTACAGGGGAATCCAGAAGAAAAGACCAGTATCTGTGTTTTGCTGAACACTTTTGTGCATGTTATTCTTTCTTCTATGATGTTGTCAACCGAGGAGAGCAACTTTGTGTGAGGCCTCATACTTTGTTGTCTATTATTTCATTATATTTAGTTTTATTAAAAACATTCATGTTATATACAATCAATGTGCATTGTGGGTGTGTGTTTCAGTGTAAACATCAATTAGCTGCAAGACTTGCTGCATCATTGGGATCTTATGTCGAAGTCAAGGTGTCTGATGAGGAGTTAGCTATGTTGCTATCCAAAGTATAGCCCTTGCCTTGTGCTTGTGCAATCAAAGTTATTTACACATAGAATTTTATGGAGGCAAGGAACATTTCATTTAAATTCAGTCAAGTGTGATGGTCTCAGGATCTCCTTTGGGTTTACTTTTTCTTAGAAAATGAACAGCAAAGAAGTGTGATTAGACTGGTTTGTTGGAGGGGGGTTGGGGGGAGCTGAAGCAACAAAAGCCTTTATTGGTTTGGATTTTTTTGCTAGTATTTATGAACAAAATTTATGAAGCTAGTGAGAAATTGAATCTAAATTGTGCATGCTGCACTTTGTTCTGCTAATTGTTGACAAGGAAACATAAGTCCAAGTTTTGTTATGCTTTGATTTCTTTTACTTAACAGTTATGTACTTCACAGATTACCTTTATACTTAACTTTATACCATAGGCGGTTATCAACTTTGCACATTGCCTCTCAAATGCATTATACTTTAGAGGATCTAATTTAGTGTATCGGATAATACCATGCGAAAAGATAAAGAGAAAACAGAGTTTAGGGATAAATTAGGCTGTCCCATGGGAATATGGGATGGCACATATTTTCTGGGTGATACACCATGTAGTGTAACACATAGCAACTATGTTGGATTACAATTACTAAAAGTACATTTTTGTTTCAAAAGACTGAAATGAACACTGCTAACTTCATAGTCCACCATCTGTTTTGAGTTGGTGGACATCCCGTTGTTGGGTAGAGTCGACTAGTCGTTGATATGAGACACTATCTACAGTTGATGACTAGGCCCTGATTAACCTTGCTATCAAAGTCAATCAAACTTTAATGGATACCAGCAAAGTATGCTAAAGGTCCAACAACCGCGCCATTGATGTAAGTTGTAGGTTCAGAATGACTGTAATCACTGCGGTCATCTGGAAAGCCGTCACTCTGGTTTGGACCTCCAACTATGGCTCCAACCAATATATTAGGATTAGGATTTGACGAATGGAAAAATGGTTGGAAACCTCCATCACAGCCTATGGTTTGTGGATGAGCTGCTAGTGAAGGCAATGAAGATCCTCTGTGGTGGATTCTCTTGGGAAAGTTAGGACCATAACCCACCATGTAGGACATTTGAAGTGGGTTTTCTCCTAGTATATAGTCTACCTGAAATTTCAGTATTTCACAATTAATTTATCAACAAAGGAAAAGGCAGAAGAGAATAGAATAGAATATTGAACTCAGAAAGGTTGAAATAACGAGGTTTACCTGTCTTTTCGCTACGCTTCTTAAGGTGTTTGGAGTGACTAAAACATTGCCACAGTTAAATGTGTATTTTTTAGCTGACATATACTTGGCATAGGTTGTAAGCAGGAATGTTATGGATGTCACATACTGGAGATTGCTGTCAGGTAGCTTGAACATGAGTCCTCCTGCACATAAATTGAAGTAATGCTTAATATATTGCTCATTATGATAACTTTTTAAGCCCTTCAAAGTACATTGATTGAAAGCATCAGTGTGAGTTACTGTGTTTATTTTGGTAATCAGAGTAATTCAGAGTTGCATTCTTTAATGTGCGAGTTACTGTGTTTGGGTAGACTTGGAGTTACCTTAAATATTAATAATCATGATGCATGACTTAAGATAGATTAACTGTGCCTTTACCTTGTGTATATTGTGTACTTGAAGAGGGAGAGTTAGGCAAGATCTTGCACATGAAATTCTCAGCTTCTTGCCTGTATTGATCGAAGTTCTTATCACCATTCAGCAATGCCCTCTGCAGCAACAATTAAAAAGAATAATGGGAAACCATTGAGTCATACAAACTTCAGACTAACAAAACAACTTTTGATATTTTTGAATGCTGGCACATGAGTAATTTACCCTTGAGAGAAGGACATGTGCACCAGCATATTTGTCGTCCCAACTGAAGATATCTGGTTGATCATCAGCTCCCAAAGTTTTTATCAAATTATAGTATTTAACTGCATTTGTTGCTCTGAAAAGCCATGCAGCTCCCCACAATAGCTCATCCTGAAAATAATACTTATTAAAACAACATATTGTTCTCTCACTGAATACTCCATGCCCAACAAAAAACATTTGGACCTGCACAAAATGGGATTTGGGTCCTCCACAAAATGTTGGGAAACACTAATAGCATGTTTGGATCAGCTCCTCTTTCATTAGAATCAATTCTGAAACTTAGAAGCTTCTCACATAAACTTTTCTTTAGAGTTGATTCTAGCTTCAAAGCAAATTATAGAAGAGTTTCCAAACATGCACTAAACAGTAGCAACTAACTAGAAAATGGTTTTACCTTGAAGCCAGAATACGAGCAATAAAAAGGGCAAACTGCAGACCCTAGTGAATCACTGTAAGAACCCTGATACTGCAGAGCAAACTGGTAAACCTTTTGTGCAGTCCTCACCAACAGCTTAGAGTATGTTGGATCAACCTTTTTGAAAACAAGAGATGCAGCAGCAAGTGCAGCTGCAGTTTCAGCAGCCACATCAGAACCAGGGTTGTTTGGGGACACCCAGTACACAGTCCTAGCAGTGTCCATGTCCTCTGGCCTCTCCCAACACTTGTGGTCCACATTTGGGTCTCCAACACCAACATAGAGCCTTCCAGGTGTGGATGTGGCACACTTGAGGAGGTAGTCTGTGCCCCAGCGGATTGCAGCTCTTGCTTCTTTGAGTTGGGGCCCCATTCTCTTGCCATATTCAATTGCGCTCCATGATAGCATGGTGGTTGTGAAGGCCATTGGGAAGTTGAATTTTACATTGTCTCCTGCATCATAGTAGCCTCCACTCAAATCCACCTGAAAAAAACAAAGTTTTTGAAATGTAAGACCCTCCACTGTTATTATTTTTTCTATCTAATACAATATCCTCAACAGGAGACAATCGTGTTTGAACTCAGAACATTCACATTCTCATGGAATATGGGTAGAGCTATCTCTTCAAGCAATGTTTTTTTTTTTGTTAAAAAGTATATCTATTTCAGCTTAATTGATTAAAAAAGATTTTCCTCAATACATTACAGTTTAAATTCTTTAGCTTTACACTGTTGCTTAAATGTTTAGGTGGTGATTGCAAAGTTATAAAGCTGAAATAGACTAATGCATACCAAGACTTGAGTGAAGGAATAATTGTATTTAATTTTTTTCCAATTTGTTGATAAAGAATGAGGCCATGACTGCAATTTTTTATTTGACTTTTGTCCTTATTTTGTAAACAAAAGGAATCTTTCAGGATTGTACAGAATAGAATCGTTCGAAACCATTTCAAAAGAAGAAAACATTCCAACAATCAAGCCAATCAATAGGAACATTAAAGAAATATACTTTTACATGTTGCATCTTTTAGTGATTCTTATAAAAATTAGCAGTATACGTATTTTATATTATATAATTAAAACAATCCTATTGAAATTTTAATTTAGGAATATAATGTACTCCTTCTTCAAAAAAGGAGAAATATAGTGATTAGTATTCGGCATAATTAGAGCCGTTGACTTTTATTATTTTATAGTCGTCGTTTTCCTTATCAACTATTAAGTCACTGCAGCCCTGTGAAAAACCAATTCATTTTTCATATTAACCAAAAGTTATTCAAGGGAAATATTTGATTTTTAACCAAACAAGGACATTGGTGAAGGAAAAAATTCAACAAACATATCACATTAAAAACTAAGGACTTGAGAATCTAGCTTCAAAACTGAGTAAAAGAATCACCAGTCAACAATGAGATACCCTGCATTGATACCTAAACTAAAATTTAACTCCTTATAGTAGTAAAAAAAAACAACTCTAAAGAAATGATGCGTGTGCAAAAGTTTATTCAAGCTTATCTCATACATAAAAATAAATAAGCTGAAACCTACAAGTAAGCGGATAAATTTTTAAGATTTACTTATGAGTAAGTACTTATAATTATATATAAATTCTTTCAAATTTGTTTCAATAAGCTTCTCAAGTTAACTAATGTCATAAGCGCTCTAACATATACTTATTAACAAAGTCCTGAATTAAACTATTTAGCCAAAAGTAAGATGAGCATAACAAAAGAATAAAGATAAAAAATGGATCATTGAGAATTGAGTTAATTACATTGGCAAGGCGGCCATCAAAGAGACCAGAATCACTTCTCCATTTGAGTTGCTGGTCAGGAGGGAGCCTTCCAGACCTCTGTCCTTGCAAAAACAACAAGGATTTAGCCAAAGCCTCTCTGTAATTTGGATTGCATTGCACATTGCCGACAAACAAGAGCATTGGAATTAGGAACAACAAGGACATGAAGGAAGAAGAAGTTCTCATCATTATGCTCACTGGAATTGATTAATTGGGAGGAGAAGAAGAAGAAGCTACACACAAAGTGCTTTTTGCTTTGGATGAAACAAATGAGTTATGTGCTGCCCCTTTTATAGTAACAAGCAAAGAAGGATCAATCACTTGGCGTAAATCAAGGCTTTTAGAGGGAAACAAAATTAAAAAAATTAACTACTAACTATACTGTACGTTTTAATATTTATATTCTTCCCTAACCACTCACTTCGGATCTTGTTAGTGTTCCAAATGGCCTTGCATGGAGATTTAATTAAAATGGCTAACAAGTTGCAACTACTGTTAAGACATTAACTACCAATTTACTACAAATAAAAACAAGTTTGAAACGGTCTACCAACTTTATTGTCATTCGTCACCAAATTTGGCATTGGTTCATTTCAGTTTGGTAATCAGTTTTTATTTTTTTATGTTTTGTCCAACATTGTTTGGTAATAAGTTTTGATGACAAAATGTAAAAATTAATTATGTAAATTTAAAATCTTTCCAAGTTTGGTTTATTTTTATTTGTATTTTGATCAAGGTATTTCCATAATTAATAGTTGTTGGATTAATACCTCATCCCTCAAGAATCTTTTTTCATAATTAAATCCCAACCATTACGTCAACTGATCACTTGGTTTTTAGTATTTCATTTTTTTTTGTTATTTTCTTCCTTGTGGACGTACAGGTGAAACAAAATAAATCAGCAATGTATTTTTTGGTCATGAAATTTATGGCATACATATATGGACATAATCGTGAAATACGGAACACCACTCGCTAATATACAATTTAGCAACAAAAGTTATAGACCACTGAACTTTCATGTTTCATCTTTGACATGATAATATTCACATGACATAGTAGGTCCATTGGTGTCAATGTTTCACAACACAAACATGACCCTAATCCTCTCATTGTGTTTCTCATGTGATAACCCTATGCTCCATGATTACGTCTGAATGTGCCCTCAAATGGCTAAAATGTGAAACCCTTAAAACCCGTTTAGGAAAACAGTTTTGTACAAACTTTACACGATCAATAAAATTAAAAGTGCAAAAAATTCCTCATGGGTTCATTGATAATTCTCTTTTTGTCAAGAAAGTACCTTGAAAAATAAAATAAAGTAAAACATTGGCATGAAAAGAAGAGGCGTGAATGACGCTATTTTGAAGGCGCGGTTATACCAAAATGAGCCTCAAATTACGCTTAAGCAAGCGGCGCCGGATGGTGTATTCAAAAGAAAAGAGATTTAATTGGCATAATCACATATATGATGATCTCTTGCTTTAAATGTTGTGCTTAATTTAGTTTTCTTGGTATCTCCAAATCCTATCTTCTTTCTTTCTATCCTTTAGGAACAAGACTTTGAATCTCTTTTTGCACGATTTCAAATTATTTCATTGGTTTATTTTTCTTCAAAGTTGATGAGTTTGTGGGACATGGCAATAAAAGCATGGGATTCAAAAGCCCGCAATGTACCTCCTCTTACTTTCATTCCCTCCTTTTCTTCTCTTCCCATGGATCCCTTGTAGACTTGTAGTAGACACCTTAAGCATAAAAGAATTAAGTCATACATTTGCATTACAAGGAACGAAGGAAATAACTAATAAGGGTGGGTTGCAGCATCTCCAACCATACTCGTTTGGTCTGTTGTATAGTATAAGACATGATAGTATTATAGACCTAATAATATTAGATCTGCTAAAATTTTACTCTCTCTGTTCCAAAATGGTTGTTGTTGTTTAAGGTAATGCACACAGTTCAGGAGCTCATTAAGTGATATAAAATTTGCATAAAATATCCATATTTAAAATTGAGTTTTATTAGAGAGAGAGAGGGAGAGAGAGAGGGAGAGTAGTTATTGGTTAAGTGATTTGTGAGAATTGTGATTGGTAAGCATTAGAGGTGGTAGGTGAGAAATATGTGAAAAGCTAATGCAACAACCACTTCAGAACAGAGGGTAATACTATACACTGTTTGGTCATACGCTGTATAACTTATCATTTCATTTAAATTACACTTAAATATGTTTTCGGTCCCTAAAAGATCAGGGTTCTTTGGCTTAAGCCCCTCAATTTTCTTTTTGTAAAACTCGCCTATTTGAAAAATAATACTGAGCTTTTGGTCCCTGTCGTCACCTTCCATCCATTGAGTGCTCAATCACATAACGGAAGCTGACTTGACATGATTTTAGAGGGGCCTAAACTAAAGAATTATGATTTTAGAGGGACTTAAAACAAATTTTTATCATGGTCTTAGGCCCCTCTAAAATCATGATTCTTTGGGTTAGGCCCCTCTAAAATCATGGTTTTTGGTTTAGATACCTCTAAAGGATGGAAGGTGACGACAGGGGCTGAAACTTCAGTATTATTTTTCATTTACGAGTATTTTTTTAAAAAAATTTAGAGAGGCCTAAACCAAAGAACCCTAAATTTAGAGGGATCAAAAACATATTTAAGCCTTTAAATTAATATAAACCTATGTTTCGTGAAATATTGAATAATTATATGTTATAAAAAAGCTTAAATACTCTGGAGGTCCCTGAAATTGTACCCCGTACGAAATTAAGTCACTGTAATTTATTTTCCGATTCCGGGTCCCTGAATTTTTTTTAATCAAAATAGGTCCCTACGCGTGTTTAAAGCTTAGGTGGCTCTATTTTTGCATAGTCATTGTTTCCACGTGGCCTTTATTATTATTTTTAATTACACATGGCTTATTAAACCACTTGCATATGATAAGTCAAAAATACCCTTCCTTTCTAAAAAAGAATTCAACTTTCTCCTTACATTATCCCTCGTCTCTCTGCTTTCATCTTTCTTTCTCCTGCAACTGCTATCGTGCTGCCCACCTTGCCACCGCCCGAAAAACAGAGCTGGAAAACACTTTCCTCATAGATCCGCGATTCTATCAGCGTTGATAGTGCCTCACTGTTATGTTCCAATTCCTTCTAGGTTCTATCTTCCCCTCTTCTTTTTCTTCCGATTTTTCTTTCTAGGTGCCACCATGAGAGCCATATTTCATGTTCTGTCAACATGAGAGAATGAGGCTAAAAGCACAAAAAAAGCTTCAATGTTGACATATTTAAAGATTTGTGTTTTGTACCAGAGATTTATTTTGAATTTGGGTTTGGCTGATGAAGCCATAAGGTTATCAGAATCGGACCGGTGATCAAACCGGTGAGAGCACTGGTTCAAGGTTCATTGGTTCAACCGTAATTGAATCGTGGTCTGACCGGTATTACCGCTATCAATTATATAATAATATTTTAAAATAAATATACAATATATAAGGTAATATTGAATAGAAAAAGTCAATATTTTCCAAGTATAGGAAAAAAAAAGGACTATCAAATACTTAATATCTATGTACCATGATTTAATATTAAGAGTATGACTTTTTATACTTAAAAAAAAGTATGACTTTTTATGAAAAATTGCATCAGATCATAAAAACGTTAATAAAATAATAAGAGGTGGAAAAAATATAGAGCCCAAGGAGCCATTATTTTGGCAGTAACGTGATGTTTAATTATCTTTTCAAAAAAAAACGTGATGTTTAATTATATGTAACTACATTAAAAGATGCAATAAGTCAAATAAACAATTATTACTTAAAAAAAAACTAAACAATTATTGAGTGGTATGGGCTTAATTTGTCAGAGCCCAAACCTAAATTAGAGTTTTCTTTTAGTACTTCATATCCAATATCCAATATCTAAATTCTTACTTCTCTCCTCACCTCAAAGATCAAACGGTTATGGTACTCAAAGCTGTGCCACTTTTCATGCTGAGCAATTCATCATAGTTCCATCTGCAACTTCTACAACTCCCAATTCCTCGTTTCACCTGCATCTGAGTGTCACTATGGCTTTGCCTCTAGTTCTCTCAATGGCCATTCAAGCTCACCTTTCTTCTTCCTTCTTTCTCTGTCTCTCTTTTTCAACCTGTCCTGTGTTTTTTTTTTCCGTTCCCACTGTTCCCATCAGGCAAAAAAAATTAACAAAAGCGTTTTTTGAAAGAACCGCCTGAACCACTTGAACCGCCGGTTTTTACTGGTTCGAACGGTTCTTTCCCGGTTTTACCGGTTTGCATCCGGTTTTCTTCCCTCCGGTTATCTAGTTGTTTTGGACCGGTCACTGGTCCGGTTCCCAGTTGTAACGGTCGAACCGGTCGATCCGGTCCGATTTTAATAACCATGCATAAGATTTTGGATCTGGGTTTTGCTATTGAATTCATGCGATTTTGGATATGGGTTTTTGGATGGGTGGCTTTGGGTGGAGGATTTGGTCGTTGGGGGTGGCTTTAGTATGGATGGAGGGGAGGGTTTCACGATGATCGTGGCTAACTCCACCTCTAAGGTGCTGGACTTGACGGTGGTGAAGCTTAGGATGTGATGGCTAATATATACGATGGTGGTCTCTGACTCTGTGTCTCTGTTTGTGTGTTTTACCAAGTAATCATTTTAGGGCTCCAGTTCCAAACATTTGGGAGCAGGGAGAAGGGGTGGGGGAGGAAGAACAGGTTCGGTTGGAGTGGCAGGGGCAATTTTTGGTAGTTGGAGGGTGAGTGGGTTTCTGGTTTCTGGGGTCGGGGTGGGGGTGGGGTGGGTTGCGGTGGTGGCCGGCGGTCAGAGGTTGCTGAAGCAAACAAATCTGTAGGAGAAGGTGGACCTGAGAAATTGTATTGAAGATGATCTGATTTAATTTCTTAGGGATTAGGGATCATTAGAGTTAGAGATTAAATTTAAAATGTTTAATTTCGTCTTATTAATCCATGTGTAATTAAAAAAAATTATAAAAGCCACGTGAAATTAATGACTATGCAAAAATAGAGCCACATAAGCTTTAAACACGAGTACTCGCGGGGACCTATTTTGATTAAAAAAAATTTTAGGGACCCGTAATCGGAAAAAAAAAATTCAGGAACTTATTTTCGTACGGGGTACAATTCCAGGGACCTCCAGAGTATTTAAGCCTTATAAAAATGAAGATGATGTAAGTAGGTGGTAAAGATGGAGGTGGCGGCCGAGGTGGTGCGATAATGGCGGTGGCGGTGATGGAGGGTGGTGGTTGTAGAGGTAGCAGCGGTGATGCTGAGTGGTGATTAGGGTGACGACGGTGGTGTTGGAAGTGATGGTGGTGGTGGTTGAGGTAGTAGTGGTGGTGTGGGTCATGGTGGTATGTAGTGGTAGCGGCGATGATAATGACAGTTAAAGTGGTGGTGGTGAAAGGTGATGGTGGTGGCAGTGGCAGTGTCAGTGGTGGTGGGGTGACAACGATAGCAGTGGCGATAGCGATGATGACAACGACGGTGGCGACAGTGACGGTGGCGGTGGCGGAGGATGTGGTGGGGGAGGCGGCGATGATGGTGGTGGAGAGTGGTAGTGGCGATGGTGGAGGGTGGTGTGGTGGCGATGGTGAAGGGTTGTGGTGGTGGCTTATACATCACACTCTTATCATGTTTGATCCATCATCTATAAGGTGGATTAAATAATTCATCATTTTTATATAGGCTTAATCCTCAAATTAGTCCTTGTCTTTGTGTCGCCGTCTGATATAAGTCCCTCCTAGGAAAAATTTGTGGAAAAGGTCCTCATCAATGCAAAACGTCTCGAGCATGTCCTGAAAGACCTTGGAATTATTAAATAAGTATTTCGACATAAGTATATTATTATGATAATATATAGATTGTTTGATGTTGGTTGTTGACTGTTTTTCGTAAATTAACTTCTGTTGATTCATTTCTTGCTGTTGTCAATATGAGAACATGTGTATTTCATGCTTACATGGTGGAGTCTCTTAGGACAACACCCTTGTTGTTGATGTTGTGTTGTTGTTGTGATCATTATTGGATTGACGTAGGAAAACAGCACAGAGTATCATTTACGTAACTAGTTGACTGTAAATGACAGAAATGGATAATAATTAGAATAGACTTAGGTTAATTATTTTAATTAATCTTAGGAGCCTTGAAAAAAAAAGGTGAAATATTAATTATTAAAGTCATGATTTTTGTTTTGGGTAACTAGGAGAGAGAAAATAGGGTAAAAGCTTAATTTAGAATTGTTTGAGGGCTTTTATAGAAAAGTAGGATAAATCTTTTGAAAATAGAAAATTTGATATAAAATTATGATGGGTCTGAAGTGACTCAAAAATATTTATTTTATATATAAAAAAAATTATTTTCCTAAAGAAATTCGTAATTTGCTATTTTGGAGATTTTAAGGTAATTTGAAGTTTATATCTTTAGCATGTCATGGGAAAATTTGAAACTTTAGTTAGTAAAATTTATAAATAATTTTTTAGGGGTAACTAAAAGCCCTTGGGAGTAGGGAATAGGTTGAAATTTGGATTTGTGGTTTTTAGCAATTAAAATGAGCATTTAATCATATTTTAGGCTTTAAAATTCAAGAAAATAGGAGATATGATTTTTAAAAATTGAGGGAAGACTTCTAGAAGCTGAATAAAGCTTGGTTAATGTATGTGACCTGTTTCTTGACTTAAAGGAATTTAATTTCGGATTTTTCAGATTTATTTTGATTATTTAGCTTTTTTTGGGTTTTTGTTACTTGGGGTGCAAGCAAGGTTATTAAAACCGAACCGATGATCAAACCGGTGAGGGCACTGGTTCACGATTCACTGGTTCAACCGTATTTGAACCGTG
Organism: Lotus japonicus; assembly: GCF_012489685.1. Lineage (NCBI taxonomy): Eukaryota > Viridiplantae > Streptophyta > Magnoliopsida > Fabales > Fabaceae > Lotus > Lotus japonicus. The sequence goes on from NC_080043.1 coordinate 70,246,679, forward strand.
GTCCAACCGTTTTTACCGCTATCAATTAATTCATATTATTTTAAAATAAATATATAACATATAAGGTAAATAATATTGAATAAAAAAAGAAAAACATCAAACTACAAATGAAAATGACACAATATAGTCAGAATAATATAACTAAAATAGTAGATTTAAAATAACAATAGATAAGATTAACTATAACTTTACAATAATAAAATAAAGAAATAAAAACTACACTCCATTTTATTTAATATTATTAATTATGAAGTAAAATGATTGGTATTCTACTAACACCATTTTATATCCACTGAGGAGTAAGTGAGTGCAAAATGCAAAAAGTTGGAAATGAGAAAACCTAAGAAAGAGAAAATAGTGAGAAGTGTAAAAGACTAAAAGAAAAATGTTGAAATAAAAAGTGGAAATGGTGAGATGATACGTTAGGTGCCACAGGGAATAGGAAACTTATGGAAAAAGTCAAAAACGTAATGTTGGGACTTGGGGTGCGTGTGAGACAGTGAGAATTAAAACTGAGCATTAGTTTTTCTCCTTTTCCATGCGCGTGGTACACCGTACATATTTTCATTTCTGGTTAAAAATACTAAACCGGTTAAACCGTTGAACCACCGGTTTTGACCGGTTTAACGGTTTTTGACCGGTTTTAAATACCTCCGGTTATGAGAGAGGACCGAACCGGCCAAGGTTCCAGTTCCCGGTCAGAACGATTGGACCGGCCGATCCGGTCCGGTCCGGTTCTAACAACCACGGGTGCAAGTAACTAACCTACCTTGATTCTAGGACTAAGGAGGGACTTCTAGAAGAGTGATAAAGTTTAGGAAAACTGAATGGAATCAGTTTTGATAGAGTTTCTTTTCAATAAATTAATTTAGTGGTTTTTAAAGGTAATTTGATATAGTTATCAAGTAAATTCATATGGAAATAGGGTGGAGTTTAAACCTAGACCCAAGAATGGACTAAAGGGAGTCTAAACAAAAGATAACAACCCCCATGGTTGTTTTGGTCGAGCCTTTCAGTAGGGGAAGGTTGGTTAAATCTCTTCTATAAATAGAGCATTAACTGAAGGCAAAAGTCACATAACCACAGTAGCTGATTCCTTCACCCAAAAACAAAAACACTTGAGACTTCTAAGACCTTAGAGCTCTCCCCCTTTGGCTAAAACTCCCCTCTCACATTGGTAGACTCATATCAACTTCATCCTCACTGCAAGGTTAGAGGTTTTGTCTCCTAGGCTTAAACCTTTTGAATCTTTCGTAAGATTTCGTTTAAGCATGCCTCTTATAAACTTTTACAAAAAAGTAAAACCTAGAAAGGAGCAATCTCCTTGTTTTTTTGGCTCAAGTTGTTAAAAGATCCATACTTTGATTGAAGAATGGCGTCTTGGGTCATAAAGAGCTAGGTTTTGAAATCGGGTTTGCAAACAAAAGAGAAAAATTCTTTTCCTCCTTCCTTGTAGTAGCCGCGGGTTTTGGGTCTTAGGGAGGGGGTAGTTGCTTGAATAAAAATCTTTATAAATGACGTTTATATTCTCTTTTGTTAGGTTTGTCGTCACATGCAATATAACTTGAGGAGGTAAGGGTATTCTTTTTATTATTGCGTGAGTTTGCATGACTTTAATTCTTCCCTCTTTGCATGATATGTGAGATGAATATGTTAAGGCGTCTTGTTGCTTAATTGTATGCCATGTTACTGTATTTTAATTTGTGACATGACTATGATATGGATTAATTGTTGAAGGATGTCGTAATTAAATGTGAATATCATTGTCTTGTTATATCAAGTTTGAAAACAACACTTTGTTAAAGTATGAGTGTGGCCGTGGGTCACCTTGTTGCTAACTTGAGCATTAAGGTTTTGATTTGAAGTGGCAACATGGTGGTAATTGTGCCACCGTTATCCCACCTTTTGAGGTGTTTTGAATTACTTGACGACGAAGTCATCTAGCCTTGTGAGGCTTGATCGATCCTTGTTGGTAGTAGCATATACACATTAGGACTAACCCTAATTTCCTCTTGAATTTTGTGTAGTATGTTTTTGAATAGTTGATAAGTTGTTAATTTTCTATCCTTAAAATTGAAGTTATGAAGTTTGTTCTTAAATGATAAGGATAAGACTTTTGATTTTTTGTTATCTTATCTTTAATTTTGAAGTTAAAATTTGTTACCTTATCTTTAATTTTTGAATTTGGAATTTGTTATCTTATTTGATTTTGAATATTTGAGACTAAACCTTAATGTTTGTTATTTGAATACGTGGGCGCTTAACGCTAGATGAGCCGTCAGAAGCGGAGTTTGAGCTAGACGAGAAGGACGACCCTTCCGCATGGACCTTTGATTTGGTCGCGGGAAGGTTCACGTACAAAGGACCGCTAACCTATATGATTAAGACATGGAATAATATAGACGACTTTGATCATCAGTTCGATTACGAGATCACCCGTTCTCTACCCTCACCCGCCATAGTGCGTGCACAAGGATTGAATGTGGACGTGGTGGATCTCACGGGGAATGAGGAAGAGTCCTCTCCTCGGCAATGGAGGAAGACCCCGAGGAGCTTATGGAGGAGGAGGTCGTGCCTTCGGTTGAAGATTCCATGGAGGTTCAGCTCACGAAAAGGATAGAGGCACTTCAGAAGGAGATGAGCGAGCTAATGGCCAAGCGTTCAACTCTCTGAATATTTTGTCGTTTTTAGATTTTGAACTTTATACCGTCGGTTTGAATTTGAACTATGCGCCAGCAGTTTTTAACAAGGTGACCCAACACCACACTCATACTTCAACAAAGTGTCATTTTCAAATTTGATACAACAAGACAATGATATTCCCATTTACGACATCCTTCGACAATTAATCCATATCATAGTCATGTCACAAATCAAAATACAGTAACATGGCATACAATTAAGCAACAAGACGCCTTAACATATTAATCTCACATATCATGCAAAGAGGGAAGAATTAAAGTCATGCAAACTCACGCACTAATAAAAAGACTACCCTTACCTCCTCAAGTTATATTGCATGTGATGACAAACCTACCAAAAGAGAATATAAACGTCATTAATAAAGATTTTTGGCTTAATTACACTTTTACTCCCTTAAGTATCACCATTGTGTGATTTTCCTCCCCTATGTTTAAAATGAGCGAATTTACTCCCTTAAGTATCAATTTGTGAAAATTAAGTCATTCTGTTAAGTTGTCATCCAAATTTAGACGGATATTGTTGACGTGACTTCATTAATTGACGTGGCTCTGACGTTGCGCACACTAAGATGCCATGTCATCTATTTTTTCCTTTTCTTTTAAATAAAGAAGAAAATAAATAAAACAAAACACAATTTAAAACTAAAAAAATTAAAAAAACCTAAGAATATACTTTTCAAATAATCAGATCTAATTAGGCCAACCCACACTGACCACCACCTCAACCATGAACAAACACAGAACAACGGCAGAGGAAAGAGTGGGAGGAAGAAAGAAGAGACACGAGTTTGATGGTTGATTTCGCCGTGACCATCGAGCCATGCCGCCGCCGCGAGTGCAAGTTTCAGGAAAATCTGTTTCACCGTACCGAGGTCACAACGTCGGAGTCTCGTCACCGTCCCTGGGTCTTCTCGCCCTTCGTCTTCCTTCCTCCTCCGATTGCTCTCTCTCAAGTGGGTTGGGTCTTCCTTCATCCTCTGATTGAACCCTGATTTAGGGGAAAAAAAATTCTGGGTTTGAAATTTCTGGGTTCGAAGATTGAAACCAGATTGAGGATGAAGAAGGAAAAGATCGAGATGGAAGGGTGGTTGTGGTGGTGAGTGGCGCTGGTGAAAGGGAAGAAGAAGGGTGGTTGCAAGTGGTGGTGAGTTCGCATATGGGGGTGTGGGAGAGAAAAAGATGAGTTGGGGGAGAAAAAACGTGCTTTCAGAAAGATGGGTATTTGTTTTTAGTTTTTAAATTGAAGATATAAATTTAAAAATAAAATAAAAAATAATTTGATTTTTTTTTAATTTAGTGTAGGTGGTGCAGATAGTAAAAGGGGGTGAAAATAGTAACTGCCGTTAGCAATTGGATGGAAAAATAACGGCAGGACCCAATTTTCACAAATTGAAACATGAGGGAGTAAATTCGTTCGTTTTAAACATAGGGGAGGAAAATCACACAATGGTGATACTTAAGGGAGTAAAAGTGCAATTAAGCCAAGATTTTTATTCAAGCAACTACCCCTCCCTAAGACCCCAAACCTGCTGCCACTACAAGGAAGGAGGAACAGAATTTTTCTCTTATGTTTGCAAACCTGATTTCAAAACCCTAGCCCCTTTATGACCCAAAACGCCATTATTCAATCAAAGTATGGATCTTTTAACAACTTGAGCCAAAAAACAAGGAGATTGCTCATTTCTAGGTTTTACTTTTTTGTAAAAGTTTATAAGAGGCATGCTTAAACGAAATCTTACGAAAGATGCAAAAGGTTTAAGCCTAGGAGACAAAACCTCTAACCTTGGAGTGAGGATGAAGTTGATATGAGTATACCAATGTGAGAAGGGAGTTTCGGCCAAAGGGGGAGAGCTCTAAGGTCTTAGAAGTCTCAAGTGTTTTTGTTTTTGGGTGAAGGAATCAGCTACTGTGGTTATGTGACTTTTGCCTTCAGTTAATGCTCTATTTATAGAAGAGATTTAACCAACCTTCCCCTACTGAAAGGCTCGACCAAAACAACCATGGGGGTTGTTATATTTTGTTTAGACTCCCTTTAGTCCATTCTTGGGTCTAGGTTCAAACTCCACCCTATTTCCCTATGAATTTACTTGATAACTATATCAAATTACCTTTAAAAACCACTAAATTAATTGATTAAAAAGAAACTCTATCAAAACTGATTCCATTCAGTTTTCCTAAACTTTATCACTCTTCTAGAAGTCCCTCCTTAGTCCTAGAATCAAGGTAGGTTAGTTACTTGCACCCCAAGTAACAAAAACCCCAAAAATGCTAAATAATCAAAATAAATTGGAAATCATATCTCCTATTTTCTTGAAGTCAAGATACAGGTCACATACATTCACCAAGCTTTCATCAGATTCTAGAAGTCTTCCGACAATTTTAAAAAATCATATCTCCTATTTTCTTGAATTTTAAATCCTAAAATATGATTAAATGCTCATTTTAATTGCTAATTTTAATTTCTAAAAACAATAAATCCGAATTTCAACCTATTCCCTACTCCCAAGGGCTTCTAGTTACCCCTAAAAAGTTATTTATAAATTTTACTAACTAAAGTTTCAAATTTTCCCATGACATGCTAAAGATATAAACTTCAAATTAACTTACAATCTCAAAAATAGCAAATTACGAATTTCTTTAGGAAAATAATTTTTTTATATAAAATAAATATTTTTGTGTCACTTCAGACCCATCATAATTTTATTTGAATTTTTGTATCAACTTTTCTATTTTCAAAAGATTTATCCTAGTTTTCTACAAAAGCCCTCAAACAATTCTTAATTAAGCTTTTACCCTATTTTCTCTCTCCTAGTCACCCAACACGAAAATCACCACTTTAATAATTATTATTTCACTTTTTTTTTCAAGGCTCCTAAGATTAATTAAAATAATTAACCTAAGTATATTCTAATTATTATCCTTTTTTTATACATCGGAAAACTACCAACAAAATAAAACTAAGGAATTGACAAAGAGTCCTTCAACAGAAGGTACTCCACATTAGGGTCTGGGACATCAATGATCCATGACCCTGAGGAACTAGCAGCTGCCCCCCGCCTTGCCAAGTGATCCGCTAACGCATTGCTCTCCCGATAAATACAACTAAGCTTCACCTCCCAATCCCACCTCAACATCTGCTTGATGGTATACAACACCAGGAAATCCGAGTGCAACTAAACAGCTGCTTCATTCGCTAAGTTGGTCACAAGTGCAGCACAATCAACCTCACAGATGACTCTTCGAAAGCCTCGATCCCTCGCTAGACTAAGTACCTCCCGTAGTGCTACCGCTTCCGCCTTAAACGCACTGTATCCGGCGTTCCCGGAGAAACATCCCACCACCCAACGACCATTGTGGCCTCGAATGATCCCACCACCACCAATCCGCTGGTCCATGTCACGAAAGCTTTCATCAGAGTTGCATTTTACCACCTCCGGTGGCGGTGGAAACCAGGCATGGCAAAGAAGAGAGTTGTTCACAGAACTGCTGCACACCCAATCATCATGATCATGCGATAATTTCCGCCATGCCACCTCGAAGGGCCAAGGATGCAGATCCAACAACGAATTACATCTCCACTTCCAGGATTCCCACAAACCTGCTAAGAACTTAATCTCATGTGTGCCACGAGCCAACGATGACACCCAAACCGCCAAACCAGAGCATCGAAAATTCAGCCAATTAGTTGCACCAAGCCGCTGCCACAGGTCCCAAGATCGCGGACAATCCCTGAGACAGTGAAGACCATCCTCAACGACGCTCGCACAACGCATACAGGTTGCATCCACAACTAAATGGCAACGAATTCTGAGCTGGTTCACCTGAATAGCATTATGGAGAATCGGCCAAACAAACATCCTTATTTTCTCTGAAATGATACTCTGTGTTGTTTTCCTACGTCAATCCAATAATGATCACGACAACAACACAACATCAACAACAAGAGTGTTGTCCTAAGAGACTCCACCTTGTAAGCATGAAATACACATGTTCTCATATTGACAACAGCAAGAAATGAATGAACATAAATTAATTTACGGAAAACAGTCAACAACCAAGATCAAACAATCTATACATTAGCATAATAATATGCTTATGTCGAAATACTTATTTAATAATTCCAAGGTCTTACACGCGACACAAAGACATAGACCAATTTGAGGATTAAGCCTTTTATATGTAAGAGGGATTGATGTATAAGCTTATACAATACAATTTTAGCACCAAACAATGATAAGTCCATAGTGTATTGTATAAGCTTATACTATCATGTCTAATACAACGTGTCAAACGAGTCATAATATTTGCTAAAGTATCTACACATTATTTTATGTCATTCTTTATAATTCCTTATAATGTCACATCATCCATACTCATTCACTTACTTTTTACTTCAACCCGACAACACTTAATTCTTTTATAGTGGATCCCATGATACTCTCTTCGTTCCAGCTTTTATGTTTTATTCTAAAATTGTAGTTGTTTTACATATTCAATGTATCTTATCGTCACAATTTCTTCCTTTTATATCCTTTGTTAAATAAATAACAATAATTATAGCTACAACCTATCACCTACTAATTTAACCACTCAACACTTCTTAGTATTTCACCTTATCTCTTAAGAAGAGCAACTTTTAATTGCAGTCTTTAAGTCTTACATTTTCAAGGGTTACACAAGTGAAGAGATAAATAACTTTTAAATACTTTTTCAAGGGCTGCACAACTTCTTAGTGTATGTATGTATGATTATAGTTCATTTGAGGAAAATCATGGAAAAATAAATGATATGGATAAAAAAAAATAGGGGTATTTTTGTCAAACTATTTACCTAATGATAAGATCTTAATCTATGTGCAAAACCTTAAACTACAATAGTTTTGGAACGAAATGAGTAATATTCAGAACACTCACTTTTTCTAATCCAAATTTATAAAACCTGTGTGTGACTGCACATACCAGTTCTTAACAGCGTGTATGTTGGTATGTGCTCCAACTACAACATATTTTGCTTTCTACAATAGTCAAAAAGCCATAAACACGACAAATGTTTCCTAAACTTTGTGCAACAATTTTTTATGGTTTCATATTCCAATGTTACCTAATCCTTTTGACGACAATTTTTCGTACTTTATGACAACACTGTGAAAAAATGTAGTATATTGTATGGAATAGGCAACAATTATCACGGTAACTTATCTCTGTTTTAAAATAAGGAACACTTATTTAGTATTGTGAAAATTTTTGTTGTCTAAATCGAACTCTTTATGGCAACATGTACGAATTGATTTCTGATGCATTTTAGATAATTAACCCTTATTACCTGCTTCATAAATCAATGTTGCCAAAAACATAAAATGATGTAGTGTTAACAGCTCTAGACACTAGTTGAATGTCTCTTTGTATTGAGATACTATTATTGGAGATGACCTTATACTAACAAGTCTAACACACAATTGGTAGATAACTGCTCGGAAATTCAATATCAGCGGTTAATTAGTAAAAATGTGATAGAAAAAAAAGAGTGTGAATATATCAAATTTGGTAAATGTAGTTTTTTTATATAAGCGGTAAATGTATAGTTGATTCTTTAATTTGCACACATTCCAACACAGCTTACCAGAAAAGGATGTATCACATTGTTTAATTTATTGGTGGGGTGAACGTAAAGACAAGCATAGTATAAAGTGTCTACAATTCCAGTTATCAATCAATATTCAAGCACAAAACAAATCAAAACCAGAAGAAGAAAAAATGCTAACGTGTAATTTGTGCGTGCACAAGACATGTCTGCGTATGTATATAAGAGAATTGATGCATGAATAATGAAGGAAATGATGACTCTAGCATGCATGGAACTAACGAAAATTTTCAAGTCAAAACTGTAACTGACAGTTAAAGTAATTGAGATTCATATGTATTATGCATATGGGGAAAGTTCACCTCATGCACAGATGACGCATGAAGAAAGGGCTTTGGAGGTTGCTTCTATGAGTTTTCTACGTTAACTAACTAGTGCCTCATATCTTTGTTACAAGAGACAAGTTAAGAAGTATAATAAATGTAACTATTAATATGAAATTTATCCTTAATATAAATTAACTTAATTACACTTTTAGGCCTATAATGAATTTTAGTTTCGACTAAGTCCCACAGTGACTTTTCAACCACATTTAGTCCCTTAAACTTTTTAATTATTGCAGATCAGGTCCATCTATCATTATTATTCTATTTAAACTCTACAAATTTCAATTTTTAGGAAAAATATTTTAAAATTAAATCAATTTAATCAATGTAGATGTTATTACTTATTACCATCAAACACCACTAGTTAAAATATTGATTTTCAGTTATAGTATATTTGTTATGTTTTAAAACCAATATGTAAACTAGTCACTTCAATTTGTGAACTGATGGGACAAATCTGACCAAATCACATGGAAGAGTGTTGATTGAAGCGGAACGATGAAACTCTAGCGTGGAAGGCGGCGAGATGATGATCTTGACGGTGCTCCGTTGTTCATCGCGTCCAGAAGGGGTCCTACGGTGACACTCTGACGCTTAAGTTAGAACGTGAGTTTTAGAGACCTTATAAATGAGATAAATAATGTTTACCTTATGTTCTTCAGACCTTAGCTTTTATAGAACATGAGATTGTGCAGTTTGAGGCGGTCATGAGTGCTTAATACATTCTCGAGCTATGTGCCTTTGTCTTGGTTGCTGGTCCATAGTTACTTGGGTTGGCCGGCTGATGTTGATCGTCCTTGTAATTGATCAAGTGAAGAGACAGTGTGATTGGCCTAGGGGAGGTGATTGGTTGGATCGTCTCCCGGAAAAGTAGTCCCCCTAACTTTGCTCCATAAGAATTGAATTGTGGAGCTTGAAGTAATATAGTTTGAGTTGTAAGTCAGAAGCTGTGCTTGATTGGGTGAGGAGACAACACGATCGGCCTGAGGGGTGATCGATTGAAGTGTCTTCCAGAACAGTAGTCTCCTAGCTTTGGTCAACAAGAATTGTGGAGTTTGAGGTAATAGTGTTTGAGTTCAAAGCCGAAAATTAGTATTCGATCTGGTGAAGAGATAGCGCGATCGGCTTAGGAGATGATCGGATAGAGTATCTCCCAGAACATGAAGCATACTTTTTTTAACCAAGGTAGACAGTCTTTAGTCAATTTCACGGAAGTTAGACGTGCTCTGTGTATTGCAGCAAAGTGCATGGATATACTAATAAGAATAGAAGGTACTTAGATGAGGATACTTTGAAGATACTTAAAAAAGGATTTTACTATGTTGTTATCTTTTAGTTCAATAAACGAGGGAGATTATAAAGAGATTTAGGGTGATTTTGTTTCCTCATTGGGTTTTAATGGAACGGAAGAAGAGATTCATGTCTCCTTTGACATTTTTATCATGAAATTGAAAATGACACATTTTTTAGTGCGAAAATAAACAATTTCTCAGTCCTGTATGCTTTCATTGGTTTTAGAAAAAGAGGGAGGAAATACAAGTGAAAGCAAAATAGGGAAAGAATGATAATAAATATAGTTTTTTTTAAAGCAAAAGATATATTAGATGAAATTGTTGATTGTACAAACAGAACTCAACAAAGTGAGCAAAATCCCCTCCAATAAGAATACATAAAAATTTCAATGGTGCGCCAAAGATATAACTTTAGAAATCCAACACCTAAAAAACACCTACCCATTGCAGGAAAACCCCCAAGCCAAATTGACGAGGTCCAAACCCGGATCAAGCACTAAACGACCGAAGAGAAAGAGCATATATGTCCGCAATCGAAACGGAGCTCAACACGCTATTGAAGGGGACGAGAATCAGCACAGAACATCAACCAGACAACCAGATAATAAATATAGTATCTGAACTATAACTATGAATCTGGCTTTTCATAAGATAAACAAAGCATCTATAGAAGAGTTGGCATATCTATAAAAGAATTTCAGTATTTATGGAAGATCAGCATGATTTCAATACATTTTTCAACACACACTGTCACAGATAATTTTTTTGAAAAAATCAACCCACAAGTGTGCTGACTTCTTTTGACCAATTACAAAGAGTGTGTTGAAAAAGCGTTATCAAAAGAGTATGTCGCTAGCAAAACTACACAGCAGAGATGCTCCAACACAAAGGCTATATACCGCATCCATATCCCAAAAGCGGTTTATTAAAAAAGCTCTTCCTGGATAGATGAAAAGGAGGATGACATGAGCTCTATTTATTGAAAAGATCAGCCACCATAACCTTTGATCATCAAACAGAAGTACCATACAGCTACAAGTTGCCATTGGATGACACTTTATGGCCATGAGATGGGAAGGGATAGACATCCTCACAGATGGCCAGGAGCTACTTTGAGACTCTCCAGCCTCAATGGCATTCAGAGTTCGGTTAATGTAAATATGTAATCCTGAGCTTCATCAAATGTTGGTTCCTTTACTTCATTAGCATATTACCTTCTTAATTTCTATAGATAACTGCATAAAAAACAATAATGAATGCTTCAGTTTGCTTAGTTCATTTCAAATGAATGCTCAGTTTACTTTTTAACAACCCTCTGTTGTATCATATCAAAGCAAACATATGCATCAAAGGTAGGGAGGGGTGACAAACTTACAATCAATGTCATTAAAAAAGAGGCAGAAAAACCAAGCTGGCACGGATAGAAGTAAAAAACGAAAGGAGTTCCAAATCCTACAAAGAATCATTTCTATTTAACTGAAGAAACCTAGACATTTAGAATTCAAAGGAGAGCATAACTTATTCAATCCACTTAATCACATCCCTTAACATTCAAAATTGCCAATTGAACATTCAAAATGTGTCAAAAAAGGAGAAAATCTTTTCTCAATATCCTCAACCAAACTATACAACAGACCACATGCTTTATCAATATAACAAGCAAAACGATCCTAAATATATGGCACCTAGAGTAACCTTAACAGCAATTGAATTCGAAATTTAAAGCACTAATCCAAGCATTAGAATCCTTGAATATGCGTTACTTACTTGCAAACCGGTGATTATTGCTTAAAGATGACAAATGTGCTCTTACTTTTCACTTTCTAAAGACCCCAAATGAGTAAAATCATGGGCACTAATTCAAATATCTAAAATAGAAATGCTAAGAAAGAGAAATAGTTAACTGCAAGATTCTACCATAAGCACGAAACGCATATAGCAAAAAGTGGATAGAGAAACCCGTAAACTAAAATTCCACCTACTGTGGTGGGATTTAAATTTTCTTATTTCAAGTGATAAAACTGCCCTATTGATATAATGCAGAATTTTTAAAATTCTTGACATAATTAACAAAATAAGTTAATGCTCGGTAAAATTACTTTACCCCCTCAAATGCAAGCACTGCCAAATATAATTTTGAAATTGAGAACAAATGATAGATGTAGTGACAAAAGAGTGTCACACGGAACAATAGACATAAGGTAAATGCAGCAATTGAAGTGAAGTATGGACTCAACATACATGGCATGCAGTAACAACTAACAAGATGCAACAATAAAATATAACATGGCTAGAGAATTATTAAGGACACCAGGAAGAACAAAACCGGGTGCAGTAGCCTAAAAATATTGAACCTGAATCTCTTAGAGGTGTGCAGTTAGTCTTCCACTGCTTAATGGGTCAGCAATACTGGGTGAAGACAGATTATCTTCACTTTTACTTATATGTGAGGCTGCATTTTGATTTGAAGAATTGGTGCAAACATAAGATAATGACTGCAGCCATGAAACCAATGTTGGTTTGCGGATGACATCATCAGAATCAGCCACTTGTGAATACAACTCATTTAAAACTATGTTCTGTGCATCTTGTGGTAACTTAGTAATCAGCTGTGCCAACAGTTTCATCAAGTTGGGCAAGACCTGAGAAGTAGTAAGAAGTTTACACAATCAAGTTCGAAAACAATATTTAATGCATATGGAATAAGACCATTCATTAAAAACCAATTTTAAGCACCTAACACCAAATAGATTATTTTTTAACAAGCTGGCCAACTCAAAAGCACTTACCATCTCTTAGTCTAGGAAGGTCTATATTGCTTAACTTTACAAGATGCAGCAAAAATCATCATACACTTCAAAGCAGTTAAAACAACAAATCTTTCCCATTATGTGGAGACCACTACATGCCTACATGGATCAGCTAACACTTAAATTCTCTATTATATATTAATTATTAAGTTTAGAAATATACTATTTACCTCTAAATTTATCTTAATAATTTGGGCTAAGTTTTTTTCTTGATCTCCCTATATTTCTATATATTGAGTTGTCTTCCATCTAGTCAAACCACATTACTGGTTCTTCTAAAGTCTTCTCAAAACATGCCCAAACCACCTAAGATGAGATTCTACCACTTAAAGCAGTTGATCATAATAAGTGATGAAAAACTTACTTGTATGTCAACAAGGAAAACTAGGCGTAAAAGCAGGTCCAATAACTTCTTGCTTGGTTCTGGCTCTCCTTGCCACTTCTTCCATGCATCAACCTCATGAGTTGAGACTTCAGAACAGAGCTGATTGGCTTTTTCAACAAGACTGTGAATGCAGTAAAAAGTGGCAGGGCTTCCAGCAGGAAGATGTTGGACCATTCCTACAACCCCAGAAGCCATACCCTCGAAAGGCGTAGTGCCAGGATATCCCTATATACATATTAGGTTTATGATATAAAAAAATTCTAAATTATCAGTCTCAGATTTAAAACTGAAGTCATTTAAAGAATCAAACTCAAATACCAATAAGGATCTTTGTATGTAATGGAAAACAAGCTGCTCCTTCAATGAAACTCTATCTTTGATTTCAGATTCCTTCCCCAGAGTCATAAATGCTGAGAACACAGAATGAGAGGCTCCAGCTACTTTTCCATTCGGGTGCTCCATATATCTAGTTTCATTCAAATAAGGAAGCAAATTTTCTGCACATAATAATGTGACCAGAGACCCCCAAATATTATTCAAGAAATCTTTGGATTAACTTTTCTCATGTTCAAAATATATCATAATTAAAATACTATAGAGGCAACTTTAGGCTCAAAGCCTGAAACCATTTTCTGTAAAGAACCAAGAAAAACTAAACATGTACTCAGTTGATATAGGATACAAGAACATAGTTGGAGCTATCGCGTTGCTGAATACAAGGCTGGGCAAAAACTCAATGAAAGTTGGAATGACTCGTAGGTAAAACAAGACACGAGCTGTTTGCACTTCATCCTTGGACCATAAGTATTTGGTTTTCTGGTCTAGAAGAATGTATAATCTTATGAAACGCAAAATAATAAAGAATATATGAGTAATTCACATCAAAATGCAACTGAAGAAATCATACCCGGGCCATTTGTCAAGTCAACATAAGAGGGTAAGGAGTTTATGAAACATGTACAAGCATCCTCATTCTCTTTAACACTTGCAACTACCTTGCGAATTGTTTCCATATACTCTGGCAAGCGGACATGGCGAAAATATTCCACACAAGAAAATGATACTAGTATCTTCAATGAGACTTCCGTCTGTATTTCTTGAGCAAATTTTGAGCTTAACTTGTGCTTTGTTACAGCTAATGCAAAGACTACAACCATAAGGAAAGCAGATTCTGCAATTTTTTCCAAGCCCTCAAGCAACTCATCGTCCTTTCCTTTAAGAACCAATGCCACTTGCCTGTGACCAAAGTAGATATCCAGACAGTACTGCCATATAAGATTTTCCACCATATTTTTACTTTCTTCATCTGCTAAAACATACTGATTGCAGAAAATCCCTGTTATAGCTCCTGCTTCCTTGAAGAGGATATTATCTAGATGTTCTTTGATCTCATTAAGCTTCAGACCACCTGAACTAGGTGACAATTCACACAGCCGGGGTAATGGAAATATTTCAGTTAACAATGCCAAAGCAAGGCAAACAAATAAAGAGGAATGGCCTGAAAAGGAGACAGTTCGAGTCAATCCTAATGAGACACACTGAAGCAAAAGCCTAGTATTAAGATCATTGCCTGAGTTCTTAAATCTTAAAGTCCTAGAAACCAAATCACTAACTATAGCCTCTATACAGATAACTGCAGAAGTCCTCATTCCAGCGATAATGTCCGATTTCATACCACTCGATGCAGATCTATCCATAGCTCTTAAAACTCCAACGCCAGCCATGAAAACAGCAAATGAAGCATAGTTTTCCTTACAAGCCTCAAAAGATTCTTGGAGAATAACGCGTACTTTATCCAAAAACTGAAAATTGATTAAGTGTGACATGACCCAATCAATCAAATGAAGAATCATGAGTCCATGATTAACACTTCCTTGAGGCCCATCTTCCTTGCCCCAAATTCCAAACAAAGAATCCAATATTCTTACACTATGAACAATCACAGAAGACGATAGAGCGTACCCGATTCCAGCTAAAAGATGAGGCACAAATTCTGTAAATGAACCAAGTAATGTACCCTTCTCTACCAACAGTCTAGACAGTATATCCAAGCAGAGTGTCTTAGTTCTTTCAGATACAGAAGGCACAAAAGAAAAAGCACCCAAAAGGAGAATACCTTGAGAGAAAACAACAGGATTGGTTCCAGAATCAAATTGAGAAGAGAAGATTTTAGAGAGAACCTCAACCGCGGAATCAATGATTGCAGAAGCGGGCTTGGCGGCTTTCCGCACCCATATGTAAAGAAGCCTAAAACACAATGGAAACGACTCATATGGAAGAGAAAATTTCGAGGATGAAAGAATGGAAAGGATAAGTCTTGCTTGAGGGTCTGCAACATGGAGGGATGCTTGGGAATTAACCAGGGTTTTGAGATGTTGCAGGTGAATTTGATCAAATGAAGAACCTTGAAGGGAGCCTCGGAGCTCAGACCAGGCCTGAACGATGGCTCTGGCAGATGAGGAAGAAGAAGTGGTTTTTGGGGTGAATTTGTTTGGATCACCACACCTGGTCTTTAGCCATTCCTCCAAGAACAAGACATTAGGTTGTCTTGACATCTTATCCTCAGACACTGCAAATCAGCAATAAAAGTTTGATCACATGTCTATGAATCACATACTTGATACTACTACATCAGAGATAACCAACTCTAGTTTATAAATAAAAATCATTTCCCACTATCATGTTCAACATTGTATTGATGTTTGGGAATTGATTTTAATACCATCCCTATATATATATTCATGTCATTCCCATGCCACCCGGAATGTTAATTTGTATACCGCACTTATAAGTGCAGTGTGTAATTGATTTCCGCACTTATAAGTGCGGTAAAATTGGGCGGCGAGGAAATGAATAAGGGTAACATTAAAATCAAATCCCTTGATGTTTAGGCAGATTCTACTCATCAGCAAAGCAGCCCTTTGAATAAGTAAGTTACTGAATTTCATATCCCCACCCCACCCACAAATACATTGTAGAAATTTGCTAAAATTCCACCAGCTTCATACTCATTCAAGGTTGTCTGTCAAGGTCAGTGAACATTGGGGGCACATAAATTTTGACCATAAAAGCAACTGGCGGATCCAGGACCCCGGGGTCAGGGGGGTCAAATTTTTCAATTGAGCACATCGATAAAAATATAATTAAAAACAACTGTAATATGTTTATACATCATATCAGCTTTGATTCATATCACAACAGGGTAATTCACAGCAGCTTGCATATACAAACAATTGAGCTGCCAATTGGAATGGCAAGTTACTTTAGCTATTTTGGTATTTTGGTTTTGGACTCATTTCTCTTCCCCTTGTCCATGCCATTATTTATAAATCAACAAAACCATAATGCTTGCAGCTCAACACAATCAATTAGTCAATGTATTTTCAGTTCTAACTCAATTTCTCATGTGCATCAAGTAAAAGAACATCAAAAACAAATAATGGTCAAATCAATTCTTTTCAATATAGGCAACACTATAACTATTCCAGTAAATGAAACATATTTTTTAGAAGATATTAAACATATTTTTTCTAATATTAAGGACGTTGGCAATTTATATCTGTGAATAAAAGTTGAAATGAAAATATAAATTTGAACTTGGTATTGAAGGGGAAAATCTTGAAAACAAGAAACTTTTTTTTAGATAAGCCAAAATTGATATTGAAAGGGAGCACTATGGTACTCCAACCATTTACAAAAGAGAAAGAAAATTAGCCAAAAGCTAACTATGGAAAAAGAACTGTCAAACGCACAAAAGCTCACAAGGAGGTTGTGCCTCAACCAACATAACAGATGGGTACAACAAGGTACAGCACTACTAAATGTCAAAAAGGAGAGAGCTATACTAATAGTATTCCAACCAAAATAAGACTTAAGATCCACCAGTGAAAGATTGTCAAAAACCAGCAACCTGTCAAACCATAAACCAGCAGCTTATTCACCACTCTAGGATAGCATTGAACTCATATATGCAATTACAATCGTACAAGAGACCATTACCTACCTAGTATTACCAGAAATAAAACAGGAAAGAAGTTTGGAAAGACTAGAATTGACAATTAAGTTCCTCTATCAGAAATCACAAAATACCATTTGAAATCATTTCCCTAATTCCCTTCACATTCCAAGTTCCAACCTCAAACCAATTACTTAATCAAACCATTTCAATCTCAGATATAAAACCAGTTACTAAATGACTAAATCAAACCAGTTACTACATCAGCAATTGCTAAATTCAGCAAAAGGAAAAGCAAGACAACAAGCTTATAACTCAATTCCTACATCAGGACAACAAGCTTATGCTAAATAAACTAAACTCAATTTCTACATCATCAGCAATTGCTAAATTAAAACCCAGTCTCATTTCACTTCAATTTCATAGACACAAACTTAATTCAGCAAAAGGAAAAGCAATTGCTGGGTTTTCAATTTCTAACTTTCAAGCTTTCAATTTCATATACACAAACTAAACTCAATTCCTAACTTTCAAGCTTCAAGAGCAGCAGAAAGAGAGAGAGTTGGGGTTTCAATTTCCCTTCACTTCACATTTGAATTTGGGGGTTTAGGTTTTCAATTCCTAACTAACCTTGAAGCTTCAACAGCAGCAGAGAGAGAGAGAGTGGTGGGCGATGGTGGTGGACTGGTGGCGTGGTGAGTTGCAGGCTTGCAGCGTTGATGAATGATGAGTGCGTGAGAGAGAGAAAGGAGTGGAACAGAGAACGTGAATGAGTGGTGGTGGGAAGTGGGAACTCGAACTGGATCGTGAGGTGAACTACAAGCCGTTTAGGACCGCTTGAGTGGAGTCACGATTGTTCATATCTGGATTCGTGGGTTCTACACTGCCATGGCTGGAATCAAACGCAGATCATGGGAATATGAAAATCTTGCATTACAAAAACCATAGAAAACACAGAGAGTTGACGACATGTATGGAGCAAATATTGATAGACATTTTATAAATTTTGATGACAGTCAAAAATCAAAATGATTTTAAAAAGAGAAAAATAGAGATCTTAATAATATATAAAGTTCATCCACCAAAGTGGGCCACATTGCTACATAATTTCCACATGTTTGCATTCTATTGGTTGTTGCTATTGAATTTCCAAATGACATTGTTTGATTGGTCCACATGTTTAATTTTCATTGGTTGAATTTAATGACTCAATAAATATATAATTAAATAGATCAATTAATTAACTAATAAATTGTTTCAATATCAACCTATTTTCAAATGGAATCCATTAATTAATTACATTAATTTGATACCATTGGTTTGACTTTTTTATTTTTCCTTTATTCCTTGATTGCTCCGTTAATTACATTATTCCTTGATTGCTCCATTAATTTTCCTTTATCCGTTAATTACATTAATTCTAAGTTATTCGATAATATCCATACGTTTTTTCCTGTTTTCTTTTTTAAGAAAAACCCCACAGACAATGATCATAAAGTGGTAAAAATACGATAGAAAAAATTGGAGAGAAAAAAAAATAGAATGATCAATTTGAGTCAGACTAGTCCATTCGAGCAAACGTGCTCACTTGACCACATTTTTTAAGTTGGATTAACCCATAGTTTTATGAATTGAAGTTTAATTAGTCTAGCCTACTTTAGTTGGTTCCACAAGTTAACTGGGTTATAAGGAAAATGTTATCTAATCTTTCATTTCAATTTGCTATAAGTGATACCTAAAAGATATAATTGAAGTTATTGTTAAAGCACAGGAGAAGCTAATCCTAACTTCTTTTAGATATTCACAGCAGATAATAAAATGATAATTATGTTACAAATTTGTATCTAGAAGCAGCTGAATCAGAGTTGGTCTCTTCATAACCTCACAAAAGGGCTTACTATCACTTAGTCTCGTTTCTACAAAAATATCTAGGGTATACTTCTTGTGTGTGCGCGTGTGCGTGTGTGTTACTAAATCTACCGATAACCGATCGAAGCTTGAGGTGATTGTTTTAAGTCATTTGAGTACTTCTGCAATTCACGGACAAGAACCCCCTTAAGCAACAAATCCAGGGGGTTGTTCAGTTACAAGAGACAGTAGATTGTGGCCGGGTAAAGCATTCCAGCACATTTATCATAAAAACAATAATATTATGGGACAACAGTAGTGTTTAAGCTAACATATGTCACAATTTTTACAGTATGCATTTCTGCATTTACAAAAAACTGATACAAGGTTACATCGCAACTCGGGGCATACAGGAATGTACTTCATTTCTGTATCACTGGCAAAATGTCACAATACAGCTATAAAGTACATATATTCCAACAAGTTATCAAACTTCAGACTTTATAGACATGGTGGCCATCTCTATGTCACACGGCTCACCTTACCAAGCATTCATCACTAAACCAGCGTCTACATGTATGAAGGACAAAACTTGAAAGAGTTATCCTTTGAACATGACATGAAAATGTTACATACAAGTTAGTGGTCACACCGTAGCCTGCATTGTGCAAACTGCAAAACATGTGAACCTAAAAGAAGATTATGGTCTGTATGAATCTCATGTCATAATACACAAAAATATAAAGGCTAGAATAGTAATTTTAAAGTAACCTTAAATCCAAACATTAAATGATTGAAAGGAAAAAACTGAATTGATTGTTTGTGCATGTCTGTATAAACAATCGAAAACTATGGTGAGTCAAAATCACCCTAGACAGAAGCAACTTCCCTAAGTTTTTGCAGCTATCCACCGTGATTTAGTTTCACCGTGTATCCAAACATGCACGAAATAGATGATAGATCCAACCAGAAAAAATGCATTTAGATTTTAGAAGGTGCAAGAAAATAGAAGAAATATGTAACTTGCAAAAATATTATGTTCAGAATTTTTTTTTAGAAACAAATTTTAAGGATATGTGATGACCCGAGGTTTATTCTATGTTTGTCGAGTCCTTCTTGTTTCTTTCTTCTTCCTTTTTGAGTCTTTTATTGAGTTTTAAGTCAAGTTGAGTCCCTTTTTATTTCATAATTGCATCTGCATTACTTAAGGTGTTTTTAATCAATTTATCTAGTCTTTTTATTAGTATTGTTAGAGAGTAATTCCTATGGTCAGTTTTGAGCTGAAGTCCTTTGAGTTCATGAGTGTTGATTGCACATTGGGGGTTTTATTTGCTGAGTTGAAGGAAAGGATGGTGAATTATCATGATTAATGACATGTTCCAAAGAGTTACATTGTTGTTTTGATGGTTTCTTGAGATTCTTTTCAGGTTTGATAGGTTTTTGATGGCTAATGATGATGGTTGAAAGCTAAGTTAAGAGCCATGATGATAGGAGAAGTGGGAGTTACAAAATTGAAGAAAAATCAGATGAGCCACGCATGTGCGCCATGTATCCCACGCACATGCGTGGAGCTCCTGTTAGAAAAACCTGATGCCCACGCATGTGCGCCGTCTGATCCACGCACATGCGTGGTGGCAAAATCTGATGCTGCGAACTGTGCGAATTTGAGCGTTTTGCCCACGCATGTGCGTGGAGGAGGCCACGCACATGCGTGGATTACCGCTGGAAACTCTATAAATAGGGATTTTGTTATTTCTTTTAGGGATCTTGTAACTTTTGAACAAAACTTAGAGGTTTAGGTTCTTGGAGCTTGTGGGAGGCTTCTTGGCCCTCTTCTTTCAGGTTTTTATTCCTTTAGTTTGCATTATGAATTCCCTAGCCATGCTTGGCTAGTTCTCTTTGTACTTTGGGTGAAGTGAACCTTAGTTCTGATTATGGTTTAAACTTTTATTTTCTTATATGAATAAAGTTTCTTTTCCATGTATCTTTTCTCTGAATCAATATTCTCTTGAGTGCACACAAGTGTTTTGCTTTCTTCTTGCACAACGGAAGTTGGTGAGGATTAAGGGACTTGGGATTAGATTGATTTGTTTGCTATCACTTAGGAATAAGGGTAGAAACTTATTGTGTTGGCCTGAACTTATAAACTTCATTCTTCAATTGAATTGACTAGGCACTAAGGCATTAGGTTTGGCAAATGAAATTGAATGATTTACTTGATTAAGGAATTAACAAGTAGAGGTAGAGGCTATAACATCATGGATAAGAATTCTAAACTTCATATAAGAAGTTGATTTGAGAACCATAATTGGACTGAGTGGAGCTTTGCCCAGGGTACTTCTTTTCTGAATTATAATTCTAAGCTTTTACTCACAAGTGTTTTTCACACAATCAAACTTCAAACATATATTGCTTTTTTTTTCCCTTTTACAATTCCGAACACTAAAATCTTAGAAGCAATTGATGAACAGCTATCCCTGTGGTTCGACAATCTTTTTTATTACTTCGATCAATCCGTACACTTGCGGAATTGCTATCAATATGTAACCGGATTTTTATATTCATGTTCAAGTAAATGGGTCAAGTTCCCACAAATGCAAATACAATTGTTGGGCAAATGACATTCGAGATACCCACTAATATGACATTATAAAGGCTATAATTAATTTATGCCCCAAATACATACATGCATTAAATCAATGCAGCATTATGAAATGGAAGTTTCATTCCCAAATGACATTTGAAATTACCACAGTCAGCAATAAGGTCAGAAAGAAAATTATCTTTTGTAAAGCATAGATATATTAAGAGAGGATATAAATATTAAATATTAAAGAGTTTAAATAACTCACATGATTCAGGGCTACGTCTGGTGCAAAAGCTCTTCTATGGGTTCAAATTCCTTAAGATTATTAACTATGTGATGAATTTTCACAGACAGCTTGTCACTGTGCTCTTCAACAATTTTCATAAAAGAACTTAACTGCTCTTGATATGTCGCACACAACCGTTTTTTTATCCGAATCTCCGCTGTTAATTCCTGAATTTTTTTATCCTTCTCATCCTAAAACAGAAATGCAACAGAAAGTGAATAAGAAAATGTTAGCAAACACATCCTTTTGTTTTAAGAAACCAGGGATGTTATATAACAACAATAATTTAGGTCTGGTGTGCTTCACAAGATATCACTAATAATTGAAATGACTGTAAAACATTTATCAATGATGGAGTATACTTTTAGATAAGAAATAAGGACCTACCATTGTCTGGCGTGCTTCACGTGGAGAGACCACTAGTGGATGATTATGATCCTTCACAAACTTTGTTATCACCCATTTTCCAGACTTGTCATATTTGATATGAATCATCGCCTTACAACCTTCCCTTGTGCTGGCTCTTGGTCTGCGAATTGACCCTAATTTCCCTCGGATGTTGAGACAATGACCCTCCTTATTACATCCAAGCCTACGGGCAAGAATCCTACCATCTCTTTCTGAGCGTCGGCAAGACATCACACGCATGACAAATCCAACATGACGGGCATATTCGTCATAGAATACCTTAGCAGCATCTTCAGATTCAAATTCCATGCCTTCATACGGTTCCTGGATAGCATGGTCATCAGAGACACCCAATTCTCCACCAGAAGTACTCTCTAGCACCCTACACCCCTCATTTGGATCCCCTGTCACAGAATAACTTTTCTTTTGAACCCAGCAAAGAGTTTTTTACAATGAAACCATGAAAGTAAACAATGCAGGAGATGACATTTGTTCAATACAAGGAAAAAACTTTAAATTAAAATCGCTCAGTTGCTTCAAATGCAGAAAAGCAAAAAATAAGAATATCCAATCAAAGGGTTCAATGGTTATTTCTCTCTATAGAGAACCATTACGTAGCACACAGGCATAAATCTTACTCTAGTTCTTTTCTTAGCCCCACCCCTTCCCCTCCAAGAAAAAGAGGAAAAAAATAAAGTTGTCTAGTGGAGGAATTCCAGCCCAGCAATCACTAGCACTGCAACCCATGTGAATCTCTGGAAAAATCTCTCACTGATATGTTACATTGAAACAGACTACTGGTTTCTTTGGTTTTGGGTCATGGTTCTTGTTTGAGGCATTGAATTTGAAAGGACTATTGGTCAGGGAATATTGCATCAGGGGAAGCTTTTCCTCGTCTTTATCATTGTTTCCTTTATATAACCATCCCTTAAAAAGTTCTCATTCCCTTCAGGATTTCAATCCCCCTCATAGTTTCCATTAATTTCAAGAACCTACATAAGAGATATAACATATAATTCTATTCACCCCCCAACCATGCTGAAGAGTTTGGTCTTAATTCTTGCATGCACTGATGCAAACCCTATTTTCAGTTCTTACTCATTCTAATCAGGAGAAGTGTCTTCTAGACAAGCCTGATTGGAAATCTAAAACCCTTAAATTGTTTTGATAGCAATACTCAACAAGCTAATGCCAAATACATTATGAGACTTTGCAGGCAGATATTTCCTGATATAGATGTGAAGTCAAACGTGAGCTTGGAAACATCTATCAATTCCATTGCTATCTCAGGCAATAAACTTTTTGGTAATTTTCGAGAATCCTGGGTATGTCTTTTAACACCCTAGAGCAATTTCTCATGGCTTATTTTAAAGTTTTCAGAAGGAAAATATTATAAATAAAAAGGTCAAATTTTTGACAGTACGCATTTTATGATATTCACTGGAGTATATGGCTAGAGCAGAAATTGAATATTCAAACCTTCAAGGACTACCTTTTGAACAAGTTACTGTAAAATGTGTCTCTTTGAAAATTTTCACATTGGTTTAAGTTGGGCGTTTCCTTGTCTAATATGCAGAGAGATTGGACAGTATTTCGCATTTTGAGTGTCTTAGGCTCAATGTCTTCAATAATTTCTTTGTTTGAGGAGCATATGTGCAAGAAAAGCAAAGAAAATGCAACAGGGATGGAGCTAAGGAAGTAAACATATATAATGGACAGCATTAATGCAGGGAAGCATTGTAGGATTGAGCTGTGATGTCAAATAACTATATCAATCTTAGGTATATTTTAAGATATAAACTCTATGTCCTACAAACCACAAGTCCATAACAGATAAATTAAGTAGCGTGCAACAATAGTAAATTAGAACTGTGACTTCATCAGTACTTGAAGTAGACTTCCCACATATGTGATACTGATTTCAGTGTAATTTTAGGCTTCTTTAATGTTCAGTAACAATTTTTGGAAGTTGAAAAGTGGGAACTACGGTCAACGTGTGCCATAAACAAAGTGGATATTGTAGAACAGGAAAAGTTAAATCACCCTTTGTACTAACCAGGGCCTCCTAACCACCCCAGGGGGTAGGGCGCAAGATCTCAGGTTTACTACCATAAAAAGCATAGCTTAAAACACTGCATCATTTGTTACATACATTATACAGTGACCGGGACAGTGTCATAAACAGGATGCAAGGGGTTTATACTTAAAACATGCATCAACTTCTAATCATTTTGCAGTCAATATTTAAATCAAAGGATTAAAATAGGATACCTTCATAAGTTTCTCGATGTATCTCGACTTCATATGTACTCAAACCCACATCCTCAGAAACTTCCATTCCGTCATTTCCATCATCTAATTGGGATTCCATGTGGCATTAGAAAGTAAGATGTCAACAAACCACAAAAATAGATGTAGCCTTGTAGTATACTATAGATCCTGTCCAGAAGAAACAGATTGATAATCAATATGAAGCTAATAAATTTCTTATTTAATAAAAGAATAAACTTTATTAATATTTAACTGAATAGAAACAGATAGTGATCATACTCAAATTTTTACCAACATTTTTATTCTACCTACATTTTTCAATCAGACTCAGACATGAACTCCAAATCAAACTTTCAGAAACTCCCAAAAAGATATAACTTTCACAAATGGGTATACTTCTAGTTCTAGCTAGTTAATCACATCACATGCTAAGGTAGAAAATCCTCAAATTATTGAAAGTTCCTGCAAATTCTCATCTAAATTCAACAAAAACCCCAAAATCAGAGCTGCAAAGTTTACCATCAAGATATCAAAGGAAGCTAGAAGCAAGAAAGTAACAAACCGCTTCACGGAACAATTGGCGTGAGTAGAGTTCGTTGTCCGACCCTCCCTGTTGTGTTCGCTGTTTTTTTGAAAGTCGGTGAATACTGCTCTCTTGAAACATGATTCGCACGTGAAGCATTTTTCTCAATGCTAGCTTTTACATTTTGTTTGGTATACAAGAGAAATAGAGAAGACAAAGTTAGAGAAGAAAGAACATGAAAGAGAAAAATATGAGAAATAGAATAGATTTATAGGTTGTTTTTATCTTTTCTCCCACCTTCATAAGAATAATACCAACGGCTCCTTCTTCATTTCAATTATAACAGCAACTGTCGCTCGAGCATCGACCCAGGAAGAATCAATGCCACTAAACGAGAGGCGCGCACCTATCCCACCTACCCACTCATCAATCACGGTGTTCAGCTGACTTTAAGTAGTAAGCCCACCCCAAGATGAGTGCTCTCCTTCTATTATAATAATATTTTTTTTGAATCAAACTTCTCAGTTTTTTTGACTCCACTCACGATCGACTAAAAGGAAAGTCGCCCGGAGAATCCACTTTTTCCCGTGATTTTCGTATCCTCCAACCCGTAATCGCAACGACCCAATTGCAAGAGCAGAAGTCGCCAAATTCTGAGGAGTCAGTATCAATTTATATCTAATTGCTCCTTCAACCCTTTGAGTGAAATGCGGCAAAAGGAACATCAGGGCAAAAAAGCTAGAAATTATAAATGCCAAAATCACAGTATAAAGGATCTTTTAGAAGCACATATTCCACCATATTGGGTCAGGTCATTTCAGGCAAGCGAATCATTTATGATGAAGAGGATGAGCTTTTTTCTTGTGAAATAACCGGTATAAATGATTTTTTTTACCATCTTTGTACCATAAAAAATAAAATGCTTGTTTAGAGTTGTTTTTGTCAGTATCGACCTAGATTTAGATGCTCAAGGTAGGGTGATTTCTTGGTCCTCCGCCGGTACTTGTGGATTCAAGGGTACACGAAGGGGAACACCATTTGCCGATAGATGGAACCTTCGTAGAGCTACCACTCACAAAAAGAGGGATTCTTTTTTTATATGATACAGAATATTATACTCGTAATGTCCAAATGCGAATCGGAAGTGCCGAATGATTTGTTATTAAACCATGGTATTTGATTTGGATTTTTCAAAACTTCATGGGCATGCAGAAGAGAAATGCCCAAATTTACCCGATGTAGAGGTAATCAAGAACCTAATAACGGAAAAAATGAGGTGTTACAGTATCGACCCAAATTTAGATGCTCAAGGTAGGGTGATTTCTTGGTCCTCCGCCGGTACTTGTGGATTCAAGGGCACCAATAAAATGCTTGTTCGTCTTCTCCGACGAACACAAGAGAGATCAAATATGGAGAAGATGAAGCTTCTAGTAGGAGGAAGAAATAATTTATTTGGTGCATTTTTAATTTGGGTTGATTAGGTGTTTTCTAATGTGAATATTATTAATATTATTAAAAAAACCTGTAATAAGAGGTTAAAATGAGGGTTGTGTAAGGTTGCACAAGTTTTTCCTTGTGCATGTTAGAGGGCTCCCAAAAGGACTTGAATATAGTCCTAGATTGATCCTTGGATTCTCATCTGTTTACCATAAATCAACATAGACACCAATACAATACTAAGCTTTTCATTATGAAATGACAAAAATGTCTTTTGACATTGCTAGCCACCTTGACGGGCCTCGTGCTTGTTCTCTGACGACTCCATCACGAGGCCACCATCTAACATCACAAACACCACATAGCGATCTTCGTTGTGGGAAAGCTCTAATATGCCCATAAACTGAACGTAGACGATCTCGAGCTTCGGTTCTCATCAAGATCTAGAACATTTTCATCGTCCGCTTCATCATACAATACATGCACTATTATCATCAAAGTAGACTATGAGAAACCTTGAATGCATCGGGGCCGTTCAGATTCGAGGTAACATTGAATGAATCAGTTACTTCAAAATAGGGTTTAAATCAACAACATAGACATTTTGACATGCATATTTCTTTAAAAGAAAATCAAACTTAGGAATTTTCCATCCAAGAGTTGTTTTTGTATTTGATTGTCGAGATCCCAAAGATGATCGTCGGTGGCAGTGGACGTCAAAGCAGAAGGTCGCTTGTCAAGATCCCGACGATGGCAGAAGTTTTGAGAAGCGAAAGAAGATAAGAGTAAAGGTCATATTCGATGGTGGTTAGTCGCACTTCAAGCAAACATTGCCATTCTCATATCACCTTTTTTTTATCCATCATCGTCCCTTAGCCATGTGAGATTTGCCCAAACTCTACCATGACTTGGTTCTTGAAAGAAATAGAATTGAAGTTTTAAAAATTTATATATATCATAAAAGTATAGATTACCTTTATGGGAGTTTAACTTGCCTAACACTAGACCAACATCATGTTGGTTTCATAAAATTACTAAAATACGATATATTAAATTAGAGATTAATCCTTAAAAAAAAATAGAGATTAATAGTACAATTTTTGTTATTAATAAAAAGAATACTTTTGTTTGCTACCATTCCTTTGCTTTTTTATCCCAAGCACAACTAAAGTGGAATATGAACATGAGATGGCTAATGTGCACTGGCCACCGGATAATGTCAAATAACCATTAATGGGGGTTGGCTTTGGCTTAAGTCAATGACCTCGATGGCTCGATCAATTTATCTTCTTTCCTTTTCTTCACTATGCTTGACAAATCAAACACACCCACCAAATATGTGTTTTGAGTTAAATACTCTGATTAGATTAATGTTAGTGCAGAATTACTCTATATATATTTGAAATCTTAACTAGTCAATTCAAGAACTTGGCATATGTATGGTTGTCGACATGCAAGAAGTTACACAACTTGTGTTGTTTCATTTGGAACCAAGATGGAAATGTAGTTTTCTGTATACCTTATATAGAATGAAATGCATTTTTTCCCAGTATTTGTACATCTAGGATTTTCACACTTCTCGTACACACAATAAATTGTAAATTATTTGTTGACAAACGAAAGGTTACCTAATATACTAGTGTTTTTTACCCGCGCGTTGCACGGGAAATATGTCTATTGTATTTGATACATTAATTAATACTTTGATTATTAAAAATATATTAAACAACGAATGAAATAGAAAAGTCAGAATTGATGAGTAAAGTGGACATAAAGACTTCTCTTCTAAGCCCGATTGAGACCAAGAGGAACTCGTTTCACATTCTTTGTAAATATGAAGACGATAACACAACTTCCTCATTTTGGTCCCTACTCATAGCACCGTACCCCGGCCCACTTGAGACTTTGCTGCATTCGTGTTTAGCTTGAAGCCCGCAACGGGAGGAGGCTTCCAGCACCTTGACAAGTCAACATTGTTAGCCACCTTTGTGATCGCAACAAAACATTGTTAGAAGTCTCACATGGGCTAGATATAGAGCATATAGATAGCCCTTATAAGAGTAGTGTAAACCTCAACCCTTGAGTTAACTTTTGTGGTTGAGTATATGCCTCCCAATTTATAATATGATATCAGAGCCTTGTTGGAAAAATTGGTGATATTTCAAAAGTCACAAGTCTCACACTGCTTGTGCATTGAACTTTTCAAAGGTTTATATACCAAACCTCTCTTGTAGATGTCAAAGAGCATAATAAGAAGGACACTGTGTAATCCTAGGTTCTGTTCGTGCTGTAGCCGTATCACACACGGCCACCCGTTGTTGTTGATTAGCTAGAGATAGAGCTTAGCCTTTATAAGAGTAGTGCAAGGACTTTAAGCCCCTCAATTTTTTATTTTTTTTAGAAAGTGAAAAAGGCCCCCAAATTTTTTATTAAGTTAAAAAGCCCTCTAAAATTAAAGTTTGCTCTAGGCTGAATTAGGTAATAAGACCTACTTTAAAGTTTGCTTTAGGCCTTATTTAGCGTTGGGCCAGCCCTGATGCAAACCTCAACCCTTAAGCTAGTTTTTGTGGTTTAGTATAAGCCTCATAGTTTCTAACCTTACATTACCATTGCCGGAAACATGTGAAGCTCCCATAGCGCAATACCACGATACTACCCATGTCCGAATCAAACTTATTTTTAATTGTCAATATTTACTAAATAATTATGTATATTGACGGAGGGCTTTCCAGCTATGCGCTTAATTCGCCATTGGAAAATAAGTCGTGAAATGTATTTCCATCTTCAAATTATTAATTTATTTTGAAAAAAATGATTGATATGTACCCTATGGGTTAGGTGTAACCAAATTAACTAGCACTATCTAATTTTTGAACTAGTGATGATCTCACTTGCTAATGACACGACGTGTCCTTGATCTTCCCCCTATATAAATGACCACATCCTGAAGATTCTAGGCATCCATCATTCACACAAAAATATTTGCAATGGCAAAGCTTTTTCTTCTATGTTCTCTTTCCCTTTGCTCTCTACTCTTCATGAGGGCTTGCTACTGCTTAGCTATGCCTTACAGTCACATACCGTGCCAGCTCGACAACCTCACCACATTGGAACCTAATCACCACATTGTGTCCGAAGGTGGTGTGATTGAGACATGGAACACCACCCACCCCGAGCTACATTGTCTTGGTGTAGGTGCTGTCGTCAAGCGCACTATCAACCCCGCAAGCCTTCTCTTGCCATACTACACTAATTATCTTGAATTCCATTACATCATCCAAGGTCATCTATCACACATATTTACGAGTAATTGTACATAGTTATACAATTTGCGGTGACACAGACATACATAACTTCCTCAAAGGTGTATGTATGTCCAAAGGATGATCACCACAAATTATATGTCTTAATCATTTTTAATTGGAATGTCCATTCTAATATATATACATGTGTATTTCAGGTGAGGGAGTAGCCGGGAGTGTAGTTCCTGGTTGCGCAAATCGCATGATCATTCACTTCCGACGTGGTGATGTCATCGCAAGCTACCCTGGAGTACCTTTTTGGGCTTACAACAAAGGCAAGCAACAAGTTGTTGCCATCAGTGTTGGCTTCATCAACTCCGCAAATCAGCTTGGTGTTATCCCTAAAGTAAGCTAATTAACTCAATCACTAATTTAATTTCAGGCTAAATATGTTTTTTGTCACTACAAAATAATGAGTTATTGATTTTGATTCCTTTAAAATAATCCACAATTTTTGAAAATACATATGTTTGACTCTCTAGGACGGACTAAATCAGATTTTAAGGACTACAAAAATGATTTCAAGAACTGAAATCACTAAAAAAGTGGTCCTTTAGAATTACTTTTTCTTTAAATATCGTTTATTTTAGGGATACAAATTAAATATGTGTATTTCCAGAAATTGGGAATATATTTCAAAGTATTTTTTAGAGATCAAAATTAATAATTCTTTAGTTTTAGGGGCTAAAATAATACTTAACCATTTAATTTACATTCAAGTACTCATCAACATGGTCATAATTAAGAGTTTTCAATTAATGGATTGTAGAGATTCTATCTTGCTGGGAATAATACAGAAGAGAATTTCAACCTGGATCACAACGTGTTCAGCGGCTTGGACACAGGGTTATTAGAAGAAGTGCTAAACGTAAATGAAGACATTGTAAAAAAGATACAATCTGAAGATCCCAGGGGCCAAATCGTAAAAGTGCAAGGACAATTTACCAGCATTTCAAGTTCACACCAACCAATAACTACACAAGAAAGGAATAAGCAACAAAGTGGGTACCATGAAGCTTGCACCTTCAAGTTTCATGAGAACATTATTGATAACTCTTCATACACCCTCTATAATCCAAGAGCTGGTCGCTTATCTACTGTTGACAACTTCAACCTCCCGATCCTCCAACTATTAAAGTTGAGCGCCCGACATCTTGTCCTTTATAAGGTAACTTATAGAACAAGAAAAAAATAGTTCACAAGTTAAAAGAGTTTCCTTGAAAATTAAGAACATAGCATACAAAATATTTGTTAACATG
Source organism: Lotus japonicus (assembly GCF_012489685.1). NCBI lineage: Eukaryota > Viridiplantae > Streptophyta > Magnoliopsida > Fabales > Fabaceae > Lotus > Lotus japonicus. The sequence continues at coordinate 70,277,710 of NC_080043.1, forward strand.
AAATGTTTTATATGCACAGAATGGAATAGCTTCTCCGAGCTGGGATATGAACGGACATAGAGTGATGTACGTGATTAGAGGCCATGCAAAGGTTCAAGTGGTGAACTCCGAAGGCAACTCAGTATTTGAAGGTGAAGTCACAAAAGGACAAGTTTTGGTGATCCCTCAGTGCTTTGTGGCGACAAAACAAGCAGGAAGTGAGGGATTTGAGGCCATAGAGTTCGTCACGAATGAAAACTCCATGTTTGTGTCCCTCGTTGGGATGCATTCATTGCTGAGATCCATTCCTGTAGATGTTCTTGCCAATGCATACAGGCTTAACCCAAATGAAGTGAGCGCACTCATGTTCAACCAAACCGAGGGACCTCTAGTTAACTATTAGCCCCTTCAGATCCTATTAGGCTCATTATGGGAAGGGTACTAGAATAATGAAAATTGTAATGTTGTATGGCTCTAGCTAAATGTTACTTGCTTATGCTCAAGTAACATTGATCATTTAAATAAAACGTGACTTCAAAGAATTTTAATAAAGTGATATTGTATGGCACTAGCTAAATGCATGTTACTTGCTAGGTGTGTTTTTCTCTTTGATTATAACAAATTAAAGTAAGAAACTTCAAGCAGTACTTTTTTTTTTTTGGAAACAATCAAGCAATACTCTTGGACCTCAACCAATTTGATTTAAAATGAATATGAAGTAACAGAGACTTCAAATCTTCAGCATGCAACATTCATGCTATGGAAAAATTAGCCCCCCTGCTTTAACCAGTGGAGTGGACCTTTGAACAGAGCAACCGTGATAGTCTCAATCTTTACCTGATCCACCGCACTTTTTGGAACTTCAGGTGTAGCAGCAACCTGTTTTTTTTTTTTTTACAATGTTAATTACCTTCAATTCATCCTCATTCCAAAGGCACAACACAAGAAAGAGCCATTTTAGCTTCGGCATTCAACGCTAACTTTGGCACTTTAGCGTCAGTGAACACTGACGCAAACCTTTAAAAAACCCATTTAAATTTAGCATTGGAGAGACCAATGCGACTTAGCGTCGGATTAGGTAAACACTATAGTTATTGGCCAACATAGTTGCCACACCCACAAACAATTAGCGGCGGCTATGGGCCGACGCTACGTTCACCGGCCAACGTAGCATCGGGTACTACTAACGGGAATGCCACATGTGTGTGACTCGTTTCGTGGGCACGAAAGTTAGCTGACAAAAATGAACATTGATTTCTCCACCCCAACTTCATTATAAATCTCTCTTCCTCATTCTCCCCAAATATCTATTTTACTCTTTTACTCCATCTCACTGTTCCGCTACCCTGTGCCCTTGACCCTCCTTCGATGCCCCTTCCCCTCACCTTTCTCTGTCGTCCCTTTCCTTAACCTTCCTCTGATGCCCCTCTCCCTCACCCTCCTTCGCTACCGTCGCTCATCACCCCGTTGGCAATGCTTGATTACTAACGGTCAACTGACGACCAAAAAATTGTGAGTATTTATCTTGTCGATAATTTTTCTCGTCAATAACATATTCCACAATTTTTTGTCAATAACTTACCCATGCCTATTTACGTTGGCCATTACGAGCAACCTAAGCCGTGGGTAATTGATTTGTGAAGATGAAAAAGACGAAAACGATTACCATATTTTTTTAATCATACGTGAAATAAATATTATTCCTACTACCATAAGAAGAAGACCACTACCATATTTTACTAATTATACTTAAAATAAATATCATTTCACTCTCATGATGCAGGTTTTGGCTTTGTTGTCAGCAACATGAATGGAGAGATCCTTGCCACAACAACTTCTGTTATGGGGCCAGTGTTAACTCCAGTTCTATCTGAGGCATTATGTCTGAGATGGGCTATTGGAATGGCTAGAGATCTTGGTTTCCGTCATGTATGGTTTGATACTGATTGCTTGGTGTTGTTTGACTACTGGCGTCGATCGGATGAAGGGCGTTCACACCTCGGGACGGTTGTTCGTGATTGTCATTTACTTATTAGTTGTTTTGATGTTTTTCAATTTACTTTTGTTCGTAGAACATGAAACTGTGTAGCTGACGCTTTGGCTAGGCTAGCTTTTCGTTTTGGTTGTATCGTGTGGATTGAAGAAGCTCCTTTAGAGGTTTCCTCTCTTATCCAGGATGATGTAATTGCCTCTGTGGCTTCTTCTTAATTAAATGAATCCCAATTTTAAAAAATATATATCATTAGAAATGTAACTTGTTAATACACTAGTACCATAAGTCACACTTTTTAATATTTTTAATAAACCATATGTTTGTAATTATACTTAAAAATAAATATTATTGAAAATATAACTTGTTAATACGCTAATACAATAAGTCACACTTTTTTATATTTTTAATAAATATTTTGTTTACCACTAAGAAAAGGTGTCAACTGGAAGCAAATTGTATTGCCCAAGAACCAAGGGGGCCTCGGCGTGCGATCTACTAGGGAGTCCAATGTTTCCTTGTTGGGTAAGCTCGCTTGGAAACTAGGGAGCCGCATTTTCATCACCAAGTACCTCAAGGGCTCCTCCATTTTTTCCTATGAGCTTACTGGCTCTTCTTCGTATGTTTGGAAGGGTCTGGTTAAGGCTTTTTCTGTCTTGCGAGATGGCCTCTCCTTCGCTATCCATGATGGCTGCACCAGCTTCTGGTATAGTGATTGGACAGGATTGGGCAAACTCTGTGCTTTGGTCCCTTTTGTTCATATTAGCGACACCGCTCTAACCATCTCTGATGTTTGGGTGGAGGGCTCTTGGAACCTCTCCATGTTGTATACTGAGTTACCGGATCCCTACAAACCCACGATCACCTCCATGCAGGGCCCTTCACACGAAACCGTGGATGATTGCTGGGTGTGGAATTCGAACCCGGCGGGATATAGTTGCTCTGATGCTTATCAATGGCTGGTAGGTGTTGCCGGAGACCAACCCACCATCTTCCCTGGAGTATATTATATAGGAAAATATTATAAATAAAAAGGTCAAATTTTTTACAGTACGCATTTTATGATATTCACTGGAGTATATAGCTAGAGCAGAAATTGAATATTCAAACCTTCAAGGACTACCTTTTGAATAAGTTACTGTAAAATGTGTCTCTCTGAAAATTTTCACATTGATTTAAGTTGGCGTTTCCTTGTCTAATATGCAGAGAGATTGGACAGTATTTCGCGTTTTGAGTGTCTTAGGCTCAATGTCTTCAATAATTTCTTTGTTTGAGGAGCATATGTGCAAGAAAAGCAAAGAAAATGCAACAGGGATGGAGCTAAGGAAGTAAACATATATAATGGACAGCATTTATGCAGGGAAGCATTGTAGGATTGAGCTGTGATGTCAAATAACTATATCAATCTTAGGTATATTTTAAGATATAAACTCTATGTCCTACAAACCACAAGTCCATAACAGATAAATTAAGTAGCGTGCAACAATAGTAAATTAGAACTGTGACTTCATCAGTACTTGAAGTAGACTTCCCACATATGTGATACTGATTTCAGTGTAATTTTAGGCTTCTTTAATGTTCAGTAACAATTTTTGGAAGTTGAAAAGTGGGAACTACGGTCAACGTGTGCCATAAACAAAGTGGATATTGTAGAACAGGAAAAGTTAAATCACCCTTTGTACTAACCAGGGCCTCCTAACCACCCCAGGGGGTAGGGCGCAAGATCTCAGGTTTACTACCACAAAAAGCATAGCTTAAAACACTGCATCATTTGTTACATACATTATACAGTGACCGGGACAGTGTCATAAACAGGATGCAAGGGGTTTATACTTAAAACATGCATCAACTTCTAATCATTTTGCAGTCAATATTTAAATCAAAGGATTAAAATAGGATACCTTCATGAGTTTCTTGATGTATCTCAACTTCATATGTACTCAAATCCACATCCTCAGAAACTTCCATTCTGTCATTTTCATCATCTAATCGGGATTCCATGTGGCATTAGAAAGTAAGATGTCAGCAGACCACACAAATAGATGTAGCCTTGTAGTATACTATAGATCCTGTCCAGAAGAAACAGATTGATATCAATATGAAGCTAATAAATTTCTTTTTTAATAAAAGAATAAACTTTATTTTACTGAATAGAAACTAATAGTGACCATACTCAACTGTAAGTGATACAATTACAAACTCTCTAATTTTAAAATCTAAGATTTCCTGTCCTAATGTTTTTAAAATCTTCAAATGAGAACTCAGCTCACTAAGGAGTGGTGTGGTGTAGCATCAACAAGCTTCTGAAACCATCTGCAACTAATAAAGACAATCAATCTACAGAAAGTGATGATTTTTTTCTTTCAGCCCATTTTTATTCTAACTACATTTTACAATCAGACTCAGACATGAACTTCAAATCAAACTTTCACAAATGGGTATACTTCTAGTTCTAGCTAGTTAATCACATCACATGCTAAGGTAAAAATTCCTCAAAGTATTGAAAGTTACTGTATTATCCATCACGCAAATTCTTACCTAAATTGAACAAAAACCCCAAAATCATAGCTGCAAAGTTTACCATCAAGATACCATTGAGTTAAAGAACAAATTTTTAGAAAGAAAAAGAATATGAAATAGAAGAGTGTTTAATTGAATTCAAGATTCCATTGAGTGTGAAGAAGAGAAGAGAACAGTTTCAGTAAAGTAACAAACCGCTTCACAGAACGATTAGCGTGAGTGTGGTCCTCGCTGCAGTTTTGAGTTCGAGTTACTTACGTTTGTTTTCACTTTTCATACCCTGATTTGGATGTAAGAAGATGAAGCGGAGAAACTCATAACTAATAAAATTGTAAGGCTCGATCGGTATGATGGTAAAAGGGAGTTGGGTTTGGGGCCCCCTATGGGGCTCCGCGCCCCACTTAAAGTGGGGAAATTACGGAAAAACCCCCTTTACAAGAATACGGAATATTAAATTTCGTATTCAATACGGAATATAAAGTTCCGTATTATATTACTATGTAATCGACAGGGGTTTTTTCAAAACCCATTTCAGCGCTCCAAACCATTCCCAACCCTTGCTCTGCAATCTTCGAGACCGACGCTCTCCTTGCTTCAATCATCATCTGGACAGGGTACCATCGTCTCCATCATCAACCCCATTCTCCCCATTCATTGCATTGAACCTAGAGGTAAGTAAGTTTGGATTTCAACTTGAAATCACCATTTAACTTGAAATTATGGAATCTTTCAACCCTAGGATAGTCGATTTATGCTTAAGTAGATGTTAGGTTGGCTGAAATTGTATAAATTGGTCTTTGGGGCGAGTTCCAATCATGCAATGTCGTTAATGGAGTTCTGGTTCGATACGGAACATAATATTCCGTATTCAATATGAAACTTAATGTTCCGTATTGGATATGAAACTTAATGTTCCGTATTGGATATGAAACTTAATGTTCCGTATTTGGTGTCTGTTTAGAGTTATAAACTTAATTTATAAAATGTTTTTATAAAACTTAATATAATTAGCTTAGTTTATTTATAAAACCTAATCTAATTAGCTTAGTTAATTTATAAAATGTTTTTAATTTAGTTATAAACATCGTGAATTATTTAGTGATTTTATTTAGAGATTTAATTGAGAAATTTAGTAATTGAGCGAGTATAATTTATTCAGTGAATTTATTTAGAAAATGTTTGCTCTGAATATATAGTGAGAATGAAGAACAGAAAGAGGTCTCGAGCTAGTGAGGATGCGGGGCCTACAGAGGATAGACACCGGCTATTACATGCTTCTAGCCGGCGCGGCGATCATGCTGCGACCTCTCACGCGGTTGAGGCTTCAGCTCCAGCTCCAGTTGATTCTATGCAGTCGCCCATGGTAGAGGCTTCAGCTCCAGCTCCAGTTGAGCCTACTGATCGAGTTCCTACTCCGCCGTCTCCCATGGTTGAGGTACCTCGCCATGAGTCACCAGGCGAGGAGTCATCAGGCGAGTCGTCATCCGGCGATGAGTCATCCGACGAGGAGTCATCCGGCGAGGAGGGGTCATATGACGAGGATAGTATTCCTCCTCCTGATGTTGATGCTGATGTCGTGCCAGAGGCACAGGGTGGCGAGGAGGACCTGATCCAGAGGTTGCCGCCGTTTCCGGGGGGGCCTGTTGATCTGTCGCTTCTCACGCATTATGCTGATCACAAGGCTCCCTGGACGTGGCATGCACTCCTACGCACAGACGAGCGGTATGTGGACCGTCGACACTTGAGGGTGGCCACAGCTGGGGGGAAGGTTTGGAACCTTGCTTGTGATGGTGATTCAGACAGTCACAGGAGGGTTCGAGAGTTGATTGAGCAGACGGGCCTTCATCAGCTACCCTGGTGCAGCTACTCGGAGACAGATGCAGGCCTCATTTTGGCCCTTGTGGAGCGATGGCATGAGGAGACTAGTAGCTTCCACATGCCGTTTGGGGAGATGACCATCACCCTGGACGACGTGTCGGCTCTTCTCCATCTCCCAATGGGGTCGAGGTTCTATACGCCTGGGAGGGGGGAGAGGGACGAGTGTGCAGCGCTATGTGCTGAGTTGATGGGAGGATCTGTTGCTCGTTATCATGCTGAGTTTGATAAGAACAGGAGCCAGACTATTCGCTTTGGGGTCTTGCAGACCCTGTATGATGCTGCGTTGGAGGGTATGTCTTAATTATTACTTGATTAAATAGTATCTATTATTATTGTATTGTTATTAACTGTTAACTGAATTCATTTCATTGTAGAGCACCGATATGAGGACGCTGCACGGATTTGGCTGGTGAACCAGCTAGGCGCGACGCTCTTTGCTAGCAAGAGCGGTGGATACCACACGACCGTCTACTGGATAGGTATGTTGCAGGATCTCGGTCGAGTGTCCGAGTACGCGTGGGGCGCAATTGCGCTCGCTACGTTGTACGACCAGCTTGATCGAGCGTCCAGGAGGGGGACGGCCCAGATGGGAGGTTTCAGCTCACTCTTGCTAGGATGGGCCTACGAGTACCTTTCTGATCGCGTCATTATCCGGAGGGCGGATCCGGAGTACTCACAGGACCAGCCTAGGGCGCGGCGGTGGGTTATGTCCCGGGTCGGGCATGCAGGCCTCGATGAGAGGCGAGTCATGCTCGATGAGCTGACGGTGGATGACATTATATGGACCCCATTTGAGGACCATCGGGCTCATCGACCACGGGATCAGAGGGCCATGTATTCTGGCTACATCCGGACGCCATTTGGCCGTGTTGTTCGACGACATCTACCAGAGAGGGTTCTGCGCCAGTTTGGCTACATCCAGGATGTCCCTCGATGAGCTCATCGACGACATCTACCAGAGAGGGTTCATTCTTATATGTTCATCGTCGATGAGCTGCAGGCATTTGTTTGACACAAATCCTCTAATATTTGTGTAAAATGGGAACATGAAAATGTGATCAATTCTGTGAATACTGCGCTCAAACGATGCTAATATTTCAGTATGTCGATTACATGTCAAACTATGCGACGCATCCCAAGAAGTGGCTAGGTCACCCTTGCAATCCCGCAACATCTTCTTCAAACTGGCATGTGCACCCTCAGCCCTGCAAACAACAAACAGATATCTTATTAACTCTCCAATGTAAACAATCTATCAAATGAAAAACATATAACAAGGCATAAATTAAGCTCATATAATTTTTGTACCTGTTACTTGTTGTTGTTCCAAAGTGCATCACATGATTTGTCCATGCCTTGGCAAATTTTTCCTTGTGGACCAACCATGTAGTAGAACAATAGGAGGTAAAGTTGCTGTATTTGTCCTTGCACATATTAAACAATTGCATCCATTGAACTTCAAATTCTTCAACTGTTGCAGCATCCACCACCTCTCCCCACTTCCCCATAACCAATTCAGCAAAATCATCTGTACCAACATAGAGTTTGCACTTTGCCAAAACACACTTGTTGATGTGCCACAAGCATAATAAATGGCTGGTGTTGGGAAGGCTTTGCTTAGCAGCACTCAATAAGGCAAGATCCCTGTCAGTAACAATCACCTTAGGCAACATGGCTTGATCAGCTAATAGAGACTTCATACACTCCAGTGCCCAAACGTAGTCATCTGTGCCCTCATTAACAATGTAGCAAAAGGCTATGGAGTATGTCTTATCTGTGGAAGTCAGTCCAACAATCTCAAGCAATGGAATTTTATATTTGTTTGTCTTGTATGTGCAATCCATAATCACTACATATGGAAATGTGTTGAACAGTTTGATAGCATTTGGATGAGCCCAAAATACATCCCTAATGACTTCCGATCCAGGCTCATGTCTTTCAAAGTGGACGTACTTGTCACCGTCCAACTTCTTCAACAAGTGTTGCATTTCTGTCAATGACCCGCGGAGGGATTTTCTTAACCTCTTGCAAGCACCATAAATCTGAGATATGGTAGTCAAGTTTAAAGGATTGTTTTCCTTCAAAGTCAACAGCATCTTTCTCGGTGGAACCCAACTCTTTGACATTTTTTCCACTTGCTCCTTCTCTTCGGAATTTAGACGACCAACAAAATTGTGGCCAAGTAGTGACCTAGCTGGTTCATGGTTGTGTGTACCTTCCATCACCTTTAGCCGCCAATCTCTATCTATGCCATTTTTCATAGGTCGTCCTTTTAGTCTAAAAGGACATTCTGTCTTTTGTGTTCTCGTTCCTTCAACAAGGTCAGGGTCTCTGTAGGGAACATACTTACCATGCTTCTCGCACCCCAACATGACATAAGCTTTTCTGCTTCCATTCCCACCGCTATCTGACTTTGTGATCAACACAACATATCCATTTTCAATCGCAATTCCATGAACTCAATTGATAAGATCATCACGGGTAGGGAAAATCTGTTCAATGATGCATACCCAACACACAAACAAGGCATAAACAAGGGTGATCAAGACATAATAAGAATTGATATATTACACTTTCAAAACAATGCAAAAATCTGTTCAAAGAATACCTGATCAGTTGTAAATAAATGCGAGACATCTATACTTATACACGGGGGTACAAATGCTGGTGGTGGCACCTCTTCAGGTTGAGCATTGTTCAATCCAACTTCAATCAATTGGGATTCATGAAATAAAAATGATTCTGTCATCCCTGGAAGAGAATACGGAACTTTATTATCCATATTGCATACGGAACTTTATAATTCGTATTTAATACGGAAATTTATAATTCGTATTGAATACGGTATATTAATTTTCGTATAGACTCCGAAACTTTATATTCCGTATTTTAACACATCTCAGAATTCAGAAAATCATCATTCTAACTACTTAATCTACTTAATCTAACTACTTAATCTAACAACTTCAACTACTTAAACTAACAACATACAACAAACAACTAACAACACTTACCTCAAATGCTATCTTTTTGCATCCAATGGTGGAGAGCTTGCCAATGAAGGAGTTGGTGGTGGTGGTAGGAAGAATGGAAGTGAGGATGAAAGTGAGGTAGGAGAGGGTGAGAGAGAGGGTGGTCTGGAGGCATTGAGGGGGTTAAGGGGGCTGGTGAGGGGTTGGTGACGGAGGAGTAATGGTGGAGGGGTTGGTGGAGGGAGGAGTAATGGTGGAAAAGGTGATGACTGTCAGAGTTATAATACGGAATTTTAACTTCCGTATTCTATTTTATAGAATACGGAAGTTTAAGTTCCGTAGGGCATTTATGGGTTAAAAAAAAAGAGGTGGGGCGCGGAGCCCCATAGGGGGGGCCCCAAACCCAACTCCCATGGTAAAAGTTTATTGACACTCAAGTAGTTTATACTTATAGATTTTTTTTGATAATTAATACATTATAGATTTATTCATTGTTTGAGACTCATATTGTATTATATAAGCTTATACATCAATCCCCCCTTATACATTAAAATGATGAATTATTTAATCCACCCTATAGATGGTGGATAAGACATGATAAGAGTGTGATGTATAAACTACTTGAATATATTTAATCAACCACCACCACCACCGTTGTCACCACTACCACCACTATTGCCGCCACCAATACCACCATCATTGATACCGCCATTATTATCGTCACTACTACCACCGCCGCCACCACTGCTGTCACCGCCCTCATCCACCGCTATCGCCACCTCCACCACTACGGCCACTGCCGCTGCCAGCACCACCATTGTCGCCGCCACCACCACCACGCTCCTCCACTGCCACCATCGTTCATACTGTCATCGTTATCTTCACTACCACCATCACCACCCACCACAACCACCACCACTGCCGCCACCACCTTTATCGCTACCATCCTCCACCATCACCACTACTACCACTATCGCCGCCGCCATCATCCACCACCACTGCCACCATCATCACCTTAAAATACCACCACTAATGTCGCCACCAAATTATACAGTGTATGACCAAACGATGTATAGTATAAAAACTTTATCAAGACTTATCATATCAGTCGTATACTATACAACATACCAAACGAGTCCTAAGTCCTAATAGTATTAGGTCTGATAGGGTTAGGTTTGATAAATTTTTAATATTATACAGCATTTGGTCATAAATTGTATAACTTGTGATTTTGTTTAAATTAATATAAACATATGTTTCGTGAAATATTGAATAATGATATATATATATATATATATATAATAAAAATGAAGATGATGTTAGTGGGTGGCAAAGATGGCGGTGATGACCGAGGTGGTTTTGAAAATGGCGGTGTCGGTGATGGAGAGTAGTGATTGTGGTGGTGACTATAGAGATGGCAGTGGTAATGCTTAGTGGTTAGGGTAGCAGCGGTGGTGGTGTTCGAAGGGATGGTGATGATGGTGGTGGCGGTGACAATGGTGGAGGGAGGTGGTGGTGGTGATGGTGAAGGGTTGTGGTGGCGGTAGTGGCAGTGGTGGTGGCGGCGGCGGAGGTGGTGTTGGAAGTGATGCTGATGATGGTGGTGGTGGTAGCAGTGGAGGGAGGTGGTTGTGGCGGTAGTGGTGGTGGTGGGTCATTGCGGTCTGTAGCGGTGGCGGCAATGACAATGATAGTTGAGGTAGTGATGGTGGTGTTGGTGGCAGTGGCGATAGCAATGACGACAACGATAGTGGCGGCGACAGCGGTGGTGACGATAGCGGCGGCGGAGGTTGTTGTGGAGGCGGCAGTGGTGGTGGTGATGGTGATGGTGGTGGTGAGCGGTGATGGAAAGTGGTGATAGCAATGGTGGAGGGTGGTGTGGTGGCAATAGTGGAGGGTTGTGGTGGTGGCTTATACATTACACGCTTATCATGTCTTATCCATCATCTATAGGGTGAATTAAATAATCCTTCATTTTAATGTATAAGAAATTATTGATGTTAAGCTTATACAATACAAGTTGACACCAAACATTAGATAAGTCCATAATGTATTGTATAAGCTTATACTATCATGTCTAATACAGCGTGTCAAACGAGCCCTAAAATTATTTTTCTATCGGTATCGAATGTAACTTATGAAAAATATTGTTATATAAAAATAGTAGAAATAAATTATGACGGTTTGAGGGCTTCAACCCTCCACACTATCAAAAAAAAATTATAATTGATGGATTTAATTATGAAATATCATGATGAAAAGTTAACTAATGGTCTAATAACCATTTAAAAATCACATTTTTTAAAAAAAAAATTCATATGATTTAAGTTTTAATTTTGATTCAACATTAGATATAGTGATCAGGATTTAATGTTTTAATTTTGATTCAATATTAGATATAATGATCATGATTTACTTCTATCTATCTATCTATCTTCTATCTATCTATATCTATCTATCTATCTATCTATCTATACTATATATAAAGGAAGAGTTTTTGCAACCTTTGGAGTAAAACTGTAATTCAATACTTTAATACACATGGGTGGAAATTTTTCCATGGTCATATACGTAAATTTGTGAGTAATTCAATATGAAATCAATCTTGGCCATTCATTGCTTCTAATCCTAACCGTTGATCATTTTCTTATGAAACCCTTTGTACAACCTTTACATATTCTTAGCCGTTTTATTTGTTTCTTTTGTAACTCCTGATTATGGATTATGGTTACAAAATCACCAAGAGTTTCTTCCTTCTTCTCCTATATATAAAACATTTTTCCATTTTCCTTTCAACTTATTTTCATCTCTCTCATTTTGACCTTCAGCATCTCCATTCATGTGCAGGTTATATCACTTCGATTTGAATTCTCCAACAACATCATTCCAGCACAAGAAGATCTTCCATCAGGTTAGAAAATTTTCTTTTGCTTTTCTTCTCCAACAGTCACTTCTTCTTCATCACTTTTCATTCTCAAGTATTGACGTTTTTCTCCATCATCTTCCATTCGGTAAGAGCTCTTCTTTTTTCGCCTTATTTATCCTTTGATTTATTTGTTCTGATTTCTCCATTTCTTCTTCTTCAGATTTTGTTCTCATGCTACGATCTTTTTTTTCTCATTCGTTCTTCTCATTCTTCATCTCCCACTCCTGTAAGATTCAGTCTTTATTCGCAATATGCACGTTGTTATCGCTTATTCAATAGATGAAAGTTACAAATTTTATTTTACTTATGTCATTTATGCATGTTTTGTTCTTTGTTGTTGATTATCAATATTATTATCTGTTTGTAACTTCTATTTCATTTCAAAAATATTTTTTCTTCATAAACTATTAAGGTCATCTCCTTGATTATTTCTCTAATTGTGTTTCATTATTTTTCTTGCACAATTTTATGATGTTTGATTCCATTTCTTTGATAGTTTAATCTTCAACCAATGTAAGTTTCTTGTTTTTTTTTTTAATTTTGATTAATTTATTATCAACTTAGTTGACCAAATGATAATATTTTCTTCTAATCCGGTATAATGAAGCCTCTTTTTCTCTTTTATATTTCATTGATTTAGTTTCAATTTGTTTCTTTTTTCAGATTTTCCCATTGTTGTTTTTCATTCTTCCAATGCTACATCTTGAAAACATGTAAGTTTCTTGCATTTTTCGTAATTTATTATGAACTTAGTTATATATAAAGGGAGAGTTTGTGCAGCCTTGGGGGCAAACCTGTCATTCAATAATTAATTCCAAAAACTGTGAAAGATGAGCATTGATATTTTAGTAAAAATGCATTTTATTTCACTTAGATTGAATCTCAGCCGTTGATTCACAAGGATTTGAGTTTTTAATTGCATCATATTCACTCTTTCATTCCATTACATTTGAAACCTCAGTCACCTTTATTTTATTTTACAACTTGGTGTGGTGTTGTCATCTTCATCGTCTACCTTAAGTTTCATTCAATTTATGTCATTTTTAGGTGATATCTACACTATGAATGTGGTCACTAATTTTACATTATTTTTTCAGTTTTCGGTTTTGTTTTTCCCTCTTATTCCTTTTATCTATCAACTCTATTTGGAGAGTTTTTTTTTGTTTTTTTTTTCTATTGAAAGTAAATCATTGAATTAAAAAAAAAAGTTTCATATAGTTGTTTTTACCTATGAGGTTTTGAGTAATTAATTATAAATATTATTTTATATGGAATTACTTTGAAGTTTGAACCATTTCGATATTCAACAGACTTTAAATCTCAGTCGTTCGATATTCCCCTTGAACATCCTCCATCAATGTTAGTATATAATTTTCTACTATTAAGATCAAAATTATTTTAAATGAATTTATTATTATTTAATTTATATGAGTTATAGAATGTCTTAGGTCAACATTAATATCAAATATGATATTAGTTATGAATTTCATAAGACGCATATCATTAGTTTAGATTTGTTGAAGTATTAATCAATTAATATTTAATATTAATAATAAACCTTAAAAGTTAAAGGTCACTAAATAAAAAAAACTCCCATATCCCTTCCTCTTGAACTTCCTTCATCAATGTCATTCTATAGACTTCTACTATGAATTGAAATAAATAAATTTATTATTATTTATTTCATATGAGTTATGAAATTCAAAAACATATTTATATATTGAGAAGTTTAGTAACCTCGAGGGTAAAATAGTCAATCAATAAACAATGTTTCATATATTTATTTTTATCTATGAGCATTTAAGTAGTTATGCGTATTATTTCATATGTGATTTTTCAAAACCGTTCAATATACAACAGACTTTTAATCTCAGCCGTTCGATATTCCCCTTCAATTTCCTCCATCAATGTTAGTATATAAGTTTCTACTATTAAGCTCAAAATTATTTTAAATGAATTTATCATTATTTAATTTATTAGTTATGGAATGTCATAGGTCAAAATTAATATTAAATATGATATTAGTTATGAATTCTATAAGACACATATTATTAGTTTAGGTTTGTTGAAGAGTTTAGGTTTGTTGAAGTATTAATCAACTAATAATTAATATTAATAATAAACCTTAAAAGTTAAAGGTCACTCAATAAAAAAAAACTCCACTATCACTTCCTCTTGAACTTCCTTCATCAATGTCATTCTAAACATCTACTATTAATTGAAAATTACTTTAAATCAATTTATTATTATATATTTTATATGAGTTATGAAATTCAAAAAAGTATGCTTAATACTAAATAAGATCTTATCAAAAAGAAAAAAAAGACTATCACTAACCCTTTTCTCTACAACTATATAAATTAATAAGTGTTAATACTCATTCAACATGTGCACGTCACATAAGTTTTGTTGAAGCATTTGCTTTTGTTTTTTCAAAGGCTCAAGCTTCAAGACATTTTTCCAGGTACATTATCCAACGGCTAACTATTTATGTGCTAACCTAGAATGTTAACATGTGTTATAACATGCTTTTTATTTCATGAATGATCTTCAACTTGATTTCATCATCTAAAATTGAAACACCTAAAGAATTATTTTCTCATTGATTTGCTCAACTTTTTTTTTATGTAGGATGACTCAAACAGTTCGTATGTTCCATGTGTGGGAAACAAGAGATTTCAAAACACCTGGAATTGTTAATAGTATTGAAGTGCTCTTAATCGTTGAAAATGTATTCAATTTCTTTGTTATCCCCACTTTCATGGTACCTAATTCCAACTATTTGTTGTTATCATAGCAAAGTGAATTTTTAAAATTGTAGTTTTTCAAATGCCACAGTTTAGTGACACACTATGTGCAAGACAAGTTTATGCGATTCAGAATTTTATGGTTCAAGCACCTGCTAGAAAATATAGAGTCACAAAGCACAAATACATGATTACTAGAATGAGCATCTCAAGAATTAAAGAAGCTACAAGTAACACTATTCCTAAAGTAAAATATAATTTTGTACAATTTAATATAGTTGATATCATAACATGTGATGCAAAAAGAAAAGGAAAACCATCTCTATCTCTTTACTTCCTTCATCAATGTTAGTCTTATAACTTTCTACTATTAACCTCAAAATTATTTTAAATGAATTTATTATTATTTAATTCATTTGAGTTATGGAATGTCATTGGACAAAATTAATATTAAATATGATATCACAAAAAAAATATATATAGGGAATTTCATAAGACAAGTTTAGATTTATTGAAATATTAATCAGCTAATAATTAATATAAATAAAAAAACTTAAAAGTTAAGGTCATTCAATAAAAAAAGTCCCCTAACTCTTCCTCTTGATCTTCCTTTATTATTGTCATTCTATGAACTTATACTATTAAGGGTTAAGCGTCATATTGGTCTTTGTCTTTGTGTCGCCGTCTGATCTAGGTCCCTCGCCGGAAAATTTATTTTAAATGGTCCTCATCTTTGAAATATTTTTGGAGCAGATCCTCGCCTGAGCTCCGAGCTCCGACGAGTGCTGATTTGGAACGCTGACTAGGAGAAGTGAGGTGACATGGATTAAAAATAAAATAAAAAATAAAACAAAAATAACATATCAGATTAATTACCCAATTAATTAAAATTAACCTAAATTAATTCACTAACCCTAATCTAATTAACTAACCCTAATCTAATTAACAAATTCTAACTACCCCAAATCCCCCAAATCACATACCCTAAAATAACCCAGAAACACAACCTCAGATCTTCTTCCTCCTCCATCCCCCAACTCATCTTCTCCTTCATCTTCTTCAGACTCAGAAATACAAGCCTCCTTCATTCTTCTTCAATGGCTCCATGTCTCGAAAATGAAGTTAAGATCGAGAGGGAGGAAGAAAGATTAACCCGCAAGAGAGTAGAGGCAGAGTGCTGCGACTGCTAGCGGTGACAGCACGACGGTGCGGCGATGGATCCGGGCTTCGCAAGAGGGAGCAGCGCTGGAACCGGCAAGGAAAGGCAGCGGTGGTGCTGGTCTCGGGAAAGGAGGAGGAGCATGACGGTGCCTTGCCACAGATCAGAAGGAGCGTGGTGGTGGCGCGCTGGAACCAGAGAAGCGTGGTGGTGGCGATTAGGAAGGAGAAAAGGTGGTGGTGCGGCCAGGAAGGGCAAGGAGGTGGAGGAGGCGGCGCAACCATGGGGTGGGGTTTATGTTGAGGGTGGGGGTGGATGGGTTCGATTCTGGGTTAGTGGGTTTGATTTGGAAATCTAGATTCTGGTCATGCTCTGCTCTTCCTTCTTCCTCTCCTGCAAGTTCTGAGGTTTCTGTTGGGGGTGGGGGTACGGGTGAAGGTGAGGTTGCAGGTGGGTGGGTGTTGGGGTTGAGGAGTGCGGGTTGCAACGGGTTGGTGTTTGAGGGAGGGTGAGGTTGAAGGTGGTGGGTGTTGGGGTTGCAGGTGGAAGGTAGACGATGATGATGATACTGCTTAGGCAGCTACTGATTCCCTGTTTCTGCCCTGTTTGTGAACTGTTCTTGTTGTTTGGCCTGATGATGGTAGAAGATAATGATGATCCTTCATTTTTTTTTTGTTGTTTGGCCTGATGCACCTTGCTTATGCCCTGTTTCTGTAATGTTTTGCAGAAAATTAATGGAAGATTATGGCTTTTTGTTAGGAGGAGAAGAGTTGTGCTGGAAAGAGAGAGGAAGCATGAAGATTTTTTATTTGATTCAGATGAGAGATGAACATGAGTTTGGTTTTGATGAAGATGATTTAGGGTTAATTTGGGGGAAGTTGATTTTGTTAATTAATTTTTGGGTTAGATTTGTTAATTAGTTTTATTTTTTTAATTAAATTAAAATTTCTGATGTGTATTTTATTTTATTACATTATTATTATTTTTAATTCCACATCACCTCGTTAAACACAGTCAGCATGCCATTTAAGCACTCGCCGGAGCTCCGCCCTCCGGCGAGGATCCGCTCCAAAAAAATTTCAAAGATGAGGACCAAATGCAATAAATTTTCCGACGAGGGACCTAGATTAGACGACGACACAAAGACAGGGACCAATATGACGCTTAACCCTACTATTAACTTCAAATTATTATAAATAAATTTATTATTATTATTTCATGAGTTATAAACCTCGAAAAGACAAACTTAATATTAAATAAGATCTTACCGAAAAATACCACTTCTATTTGTAAAGTACAATAAAAATGTTATATCAAAAGAATAAATCCAAAACATCAATTAGATAAACAAGGACAAACAACACAAATAAAAAAGACAAGTACACTCATAAGAAAATTTACGACAAACAAAAAACAATTTTAAAAACATAAATTAATTAACACTTCGAAAAAAAACCTAATTATCACAAAAAAAATATTGTTTTTTCTCTTTTCATATGAATAAATAATTTTAAAAAAACATAAAAAACACAATACAAAATAATAAAGAATGTCCCCGTGCGTTGCACGGGTAAAAAGTACTAGTTATTCTCTTATAACAATACATTTCCCTCTTTTTCTACCTCTACTTATATCATTATAATAGCTATATTTGACATGCTTAACTTATAAGTTAGCTGAAAACTTTAAACTAATTGAAAGCTGAAAACTGATAGGTGAAAAACTACCTAAAAGCATCAACATTGATAAGAATTTGGGAGTTGCTCTCTAACACTCTTCATATCAATAGTTGCTCTCACCATTGAAAGTTGTTGATTGCTCCATCGCGGCTTTTCAGAGTTGCTGCAGAGACCAACTCAAAGTTGTTAAAAAAGGGATCAAATATTAATATTATAATTTGGTTAGAGTTGTAATATTATATTTATTTACACATCAATACTTAATATAATATTAAAATATTTATGTAATAAAATATTAAAATAATAATGATGACAAAAGTTTTGAGAAGCGGAAGAAGATAAGGGGGTATAGAATGTATTCAGTGGTGGTTGGGCGCATTTCAGACATTAACATTTTCATATCACATTCTTTCTTATCCATTATCAACGTCAAACCACGTTTTTTTTATAGGGTTGGTTGTTAGTAAATTAGTATAAATTATCTCCCTTCAGGGTTTGAATCCTGACTTTTCACCTACAAATACAATTACCCTTAATTCAATCATGTAAGCTACCCATCTCACCCGACCTCAAATCATATGTGAGCTTTGTCCAAACTCTACCATGGCTTGGTTGTTGAAACAAATAAAATTGAATTTTTAAAATTATATATATATATATATATTTTAGTGTAAGCAAAATTATATATATATATATATTTATATTACAGTTTACCCTTACGGAAGTTTGATTTATTTACCACTAAATCAAGATCATGCTAATTTTATAAAAGGATAATGATATAGAGCACGAGAATGTAAGTGTGATAGAAGCACACGAGGCAGTTAAACCGTCAGAAATGTGTAAGGCTTGGTTTTTTTTTTTTCTGACACCGAAAATTAATGGCAATTTTAAATCGTCAGAAATGTGTAAGGCTTGCGTTTTTTTTCTGGTACCGCAAATTAGTAGCGGTGTAAAACCGTCACTAACTGTTGCTCGTGCACCAATCCGTCGGGCCAAATAGGCCTGTTGTTTATAAAATTACTAGAGTACGATATATTAAATTATTAATAGTGTAATTTTTGTATTATTAAAAAAATACTTTTAATTTGTTTGCTACCATTCCTTTGCTTTTTTATCCCAAGCACAACTAAAGTCGAATATGAACATGAGATGGCTAATGTGCACTGGCCACCGGATAATGTCAAATAACCATTAATGGGGGTTCGCTTTGGCTTAAGTCAATGACCTCGATGGCTCGATCAATTTTTCTTCTTTCCTTTTCTTCACTATGCTTGACAAATCAAACACACCCACCAAATATGTGTTTTGAGTTAAATACCCTGATTAGATTAATGTTAGTGCAGAATTACTCTATATATATTTGAAATCTTAACTAGTCAATTCAAGAACTTGGCATATGTATGGTTGTCCACATGCAAGAAGTTACACAACTTGTGTTGTTTCATTTGGAACCAAGATGGAAATGTAGTTTTCTGTATACCTTATATAGAATGAAATGCATTTTTTCCCAGTATTTGTACATCTAGGATTTTCACACTTCTCGTACACACAATAAATTGTAATTATTTGTTGACAAACGAAAGGTTACCTAATATATAATTAGTAATTTCTTCCTAACTTAATGTATATTTTTAGTTTTATATGGAATGGATAATATAATTTTTTTTTATTCTTGACAAGAATATGAGAATTGAGAAGCAGAGGGAATTTTTTGTGTGTATGTGCGCAATTTTATAATACTTTGTGAGGTTTTTTTGTTTGACTGGATATCTCTATAAATAAAATATAACTGCTGATCCATATGCATGTAGGTTAGGGGGTGATGTTTAAGTAAATTTAAAACAACCCAACAATTTCAATCTCACGGTTATTAAATGCTTTTTTGATACATCAAAAACTAAAAGCAACAACAAACACTACACACAATCAAAGCTATCCCTGCATAATGAGGACCTCAAGCTCCATGGGAGGTGTATAGCAAACACTGTTATTAAATGCTGAAATTAATTTACCCTTTTTTTTTCTTTTCTAAAATATATAACTTGATTATGTGTTGAAGTACCTCTTGTACTTCTATTCAATATAATTTATTGCCTATAAAAAAAAATAATAATAACTTGATTCTACTTGAGGAGTTAACCTAATATGCACAAGTTTTTTTTTTCTTGTGCATTTTTACTCGACCTCATTTCGACCCTTATTGTAGGTTACTTTCAGGTAAAATAGTTTTTTATTTTTATAAATAATTATTAAAACAATAGTTTTATGAGATTAATGGATATGCACTGTCAGTGTAAAGAAGTTTTACACTGACGTCCAATCACATTATGTCACATAAGACTAAGTAGTTACAAATCTTTTTAATTTTAATTAGTAAATTAATAAATTACTGATGTGGCGGAAATCAATTAGGTGCATGTGTAAAACAAATTTACACTGTTAGTGCATCTCCTATTTTCTCTAGTTTTATTAACATTTCCATTAAAAAACACCAAATTAACTCAATTTATCCTAAAAACACCAAATTAACTCAATTTATCCTAAAAAATACCAAACAAATTCCTTTTTTCTCCTGCAAGAAACTTCATCTTCTTCACCTATCTTGCTCACCCTCATTGAATCTGTGAATTGCACCACCACCACAGGACCACTATCATCTTCCTACTCCCCACCATGACCACTGTCACAACCACCACCATATCTGCCATAATCGAACCACCATGACACCACCCTCAACCTCACTTCCTCTGCCATAACTGAATCATTCTCTCAAGAAAACAAAACATCTCTTTTCTCCTCAAATGAACACAAACGCAATCAAAGAAGGAGAATGGCCTAAGATAGAGACTGTGGAAGCAGCGACTAACAAAAAAATTGCCAGAAACCGCAAAGCGATACAAACACCCCAAAGACCACACCGACCAAAACCCAACAAAGGAAACCCCCGACAAACAAAAAGAGAAAAAAACTGGCAAAGGCCTACACAGGAACAACAGCACAAACCCAAAGACAAAACCCAAAAAAAAAACAAACCAAAACCCCACATGAAAACAACCAATTTAATTTTCAAATTTTTTTTTTAACATTGTAAAACATCCCATTCTAATAATTTTTTTCTTTTGAAAAACCATAATTTAGAAATCGTTTTTGAAAATTGTTTTTAAATAAAAATATCAAACATGACCTAACTTTAGCTCGCATTAGAGTTTTTCTCCTATGAGACTTAAATATAATACTTGAGATTTTATTTAAGAGTATATATATTTTTTTTTTCGAAAAAGCAAAATATAAATTGATTGATAAGGAAATGCCAAGGATATACAACCTCCTCAAAAGGGACCAAAAAATAGACAAGCCCGCAACAACCCCACCCGCCCAAAGCACCAACCAAACCTGTAAAAGCAACCAAGACCAACCAAAAAGCCTAAAAACCAAGGACAACCAAAAATTTTTCTGAATATGTCTATTTTAAGGGTATATATATATATATATATATATATATATATATATATATATATACCAATTTAAGCAATTATCTGCTAGTGAAACTTTTCTGAATATTCATTGAACAAATCTCTATATACTAGTGCTTTTTTACCCGCGCGTTGCACGGG
Organism: Lotus japonicus; assembly: GCF_012489685.1. Taxonomy (NCBI): domain Eukaryota; kingdom Viridiplantae; phylum Streptophyta; class Magnoliopsida; order Fabales; family Fabaceae; genus Lotus; species Lotus japonicus. The sequence continues at coordinate 70,299,177 of NC_080043.1, forward strand.
GAATATGTCTATTGTATTTGATACATTGATTCATATTTTAAATTATAAATATTTAAGATGCTAAGAATGTAAGAATAATCATAATAAAGATGTAGATATTTAAAGAGCACAAATTTTGAAAAACACAGAAGTTAATAAACCAAAAGCTTTAATTTTTGCATATGTGAGGTATAACTGAATTTTGTTTGTGAAGATGTATACTCGTGTTGCATAAAGGGTAATGCTTTTGTGTTTTAGATATATAACATGAATTTTTTTTTATCTCGTACAAATTTTCATTTTCATGTAAAATGTTTCTCCCCGTGAGATCTCGTAACTCTAATTTGTTAGCACTAATAAATTCAGGTCATAATTTTATAGTACATATGTATTAATATTTTGTATTCCTCTTACTTTTCTTATTATCAAATTATTATAGTTATATACTTATATAAATATACACTCTTAAAATTTTGAATATAATACTAAAGTTAATTATATTAAATTTATTCTATTAAAATAATATCAATTAATTAGTTTAGAATATAATGATTGTATAAAAAAAGTATAATGTCACTTTTTATATAAAACAAAATCTCACGTAGATATCATTATAGTACTTTAAAATTAGGCTTAATACATCAGAAGACCCCTGTAATTGTAAAGGGAATCAAATTCAGGGCCTAGAAAATTTTTGCATCAAATTGGGTCCCTAGAAAATTTTTTTTAATTCAATTAAGGCCAAAGTGTGCTAGCTCTCAATTTTATCCCAGTCAGCATTTCCACGTGGCTTTTATTATTATTTTTTAATTTAAAAAAATAATTAAAAATTATTTTTAATTCCATCTCAGTTAAGTAATCAGAAAAAAAAATTAAAAAACTTAATAAATAACCTAATCTAATAATCTAACTAATAAACTAATCTAACCTAATCTAATCCCAAATCTAATAATCTAACCTAATCTAATCTAATAATCTAACCTAAAACAAAGCATCAAATTGAACCCAATCCCAAATTCCCAATTGAACCCTAACACGATTGAGAGAGAGAGCGAAGAACACGACTGAGAGAGAGAGAGCGAAGAACACCTTGATAACATCGAAGAACAACCACCACCATCACGATCGAAGAAGGCAAAGAAAACGAACTCCAACCGAGAGAGCGAAGAAGAAGGTGAAGATCAACAAACTCGAAGAAGCTGGTGCTGTATTTAGAAAGGTCGAACCAGGTATTACGAATATAGTTGTTGATTTGCGTATTAAAATGCTGTCTGGGATGTTCTTACTTCTTGTTGGGGATGAATGGTTGCTTACTTGTTCTTTGTTGGGGATGAATACTTGCTTAGTTGTTATTGGTTTGAATACTTGCTTAGTTGTTATGGGTTTGACTACTTGCTTACTTGCTATGAGTTTGAATACTTACAAGTTAGGTTTTCTTTTGCAGGAATGGCAGAAGGTTTGATCAAAACCAGAATCCACCATAAGGGTCATTTCAGAGGCATACCTTTGAGATATGTTGGGGGAGAGTCCATTGAAATTGATGGGGATGTTGATTTATTCTGTTACTTTTCCATCAAATCTACTGTGAAGGGACTTCTGGGATATCCTGATGATGAGTACAAATTGTGGTGGTCCTCAGAAGTGAATTTAGCAAAGGGCTTGAAGAAGATACTTGATGATAAGGATGCTATGGAAGTTGCTAGGTATGCAATGGATACTGGGGGGTGGTTGATATATACCTGGAACATACTGTGGAATTGCCTGAAGTTGTTAGGAATGAGATGCAAAAAGAAGATGCTGTGTTGGATGATGAAGATGCTGTGTTTGTGGAAGGGACTGAAGTGGAAGTGATTCCTATGACTCAGGAAGCTCCTACTGTTGCAGTGCCTGAAGTGGAAGTGCCTGAAGTGGAAGTGACTGAAGTGGGAGTGATTCCTATGACTCAGGAAGCTCCTCTTACTGTGCCTGAAGTGGAAGTGAATCCTGCCACTAAAGAAGCAAAGGGAAAATCTCTTGCTGACAGTGATTCTGATGACATTAGGATAGTATACTCTAGTGACAGTGACATTGAATGGAGCGGTGCATACCATAATGTCATTTATGTCATTTATGTCTTCATTCAGATTTGAAGAACTAGCAATCCTTTTTTCCTTAACATCTTCCCTCAAACTAGCAATCCTTTTTTCCATAATGTCATTTATGTCTTCATTCAGATTTGAAGAACCCTGCATACCATCTTCAGCAGCAACACCTTTATCCCATTCGAAAAAACCACAAGTCCCTTTCTCCTGGAACAATTGAAAAGTCAAACATTACAAGCAGAACCACAGCCAATCAGATGAATAATTATACATGAATCAGTAGAGAAGAAATTACCTTCCAATCAGGGCACCTCCAAAATAGCTTTCCTGGGTTATTCTTGGAATTGGATCGGTAGAGAATTACCTCTTTCCCACAGCCACAGGTCTTGCATGAAAGTGAGGGTGAAGGACAAGATGTGGATGAACGACCACTGAGCCTTGGGTTCTTCGATGCTTCGTGGTTCTGAGAATTCATCTCAGTCGACCCAACAAGCTTCGTTCGCTTCTCTTCTTGTCGTTCTTCACCCTTCGCTCAGCTCCTTCCTCCCTCCTGCAACTCTCTCGTTCGTGGAGCTGTCTCTCAATCGTGTTCTTCGTTCTCCTCAGTTAGGGTTCAATTGGGAATTTGGGATTGGGTTCAATTTGATGCTTTGTTTTAGGTTAGATTATTAGATTAGATTAGGTTAGATTATTAGATTTGGGATTAGATTAGGTTAGATTAGTTTATTAGTTAGATTATTAGATTAGGTTATTTATTAAGTTTTTTAATTTTTTTTTCTGATTACTTAACTGAGATGGAATTAAAAATAATTTTTAATTATTTTTTTAAATTAAAAAATAATAATAAAAGCCACGTGGAAATGCTGACTGGGATAAAATTGAGAGCTGGCACACTTTGGCCTTAATTGAATTAAAAATTTTTTTCTAGGGACCCAATTTGATGCAAAAATTTTCTAGGCCCTGGATTTGATTCCCTTTACAATTACAGGGGCCTTCTGATGTATTAAGCCTTAAAATTAAAACAAACAATTGAAAATTATACGCAAATACAAACAACAACCGCTTTTAGGTTTCAGAGCAGACTTAAATGCAAATCATCTTACTCAATGGATTCTCATTTATCAGAGAAACAAAATCTTATAAATTTCATAAATCAATATAGAAGGGGAAATTCTAGTGTTTTTTTACCCGCGCGTTGCACGGGGAATATGTCTATCGTATTTGATACATCAATCAATTATTTGATTATTTAAAATCTATTAAACAACATATGAAATAGAAGGGTCTCAAATGCTAAGCAAAGTGGACCAAAAGACTTGTCATCTAAGCCTGATTGAGATCAAGATGAAATCGTTTCACATTCTTCATGAACATGAAAACAATGACACAAATAATAGATATAAGGAATCACCAATAAAACAAACGATAAACACATATTATGGGAAAAAAAAAGGATGTGATAGTAACACTAATCAGGATTGTAAAAGATAAATCATAAAGTATAACATCATTTTGTGTTTATACCAAGTCATCCAAGTTTGAGTCAATATTGCAAGGTACCTTCAAAATTTATGAAATATATCGGAATTTTTTTTTTGGTTTGTTTGCTCTGTCATGTTTTCTTTCCGGCACTTTCTAGGTTTTCCTATCTTTCTGTCTTTGAGTTTCTTCTGTTTGGTTTTTGTCTGGCTCGATCTTTGGGTGTACTTTCGGGTTTTTTCTGCCGGTGTTGGTTGGTTTGTATTTCCTGCTTAAGAGTTTGCTCTCAAGCCTTTTGATATTATATATATATATATATATTTATCTTTCAAAAAAAAAGTTTGACTTTTTTATTAGTAGTTTGTCAACACTACTTTAGTTGCATATAATAATAAAATGTGTAAGAAATATATATTGATTCGTCTACTTGAAATTTGTCTTCTAAAGGAGAAGAGGCGAAATATATAGGGAGTTTATGATCTTTTATAGTATATCAAGTAACAATTTTGTGTCTAAGGGTGACGACTGTCCTATTACCACAACGTGATTCCACCCTTAGTACATTCATTAAAAAATTATTCTTTTTTTGAAAATGGAAGAAATAGCACGTGATTCTTTTTCAAAAAATTCAACGTGTCAATACATTAGATAACAATTGTGATTCTGTTACATATTTAATTTTTAAAAAAAAGTGATTATTAAACAATAAATGAAATAGAAGAGTCTGAAATGCTAAGGAAATTGGACAAAAAAGAATCACCAACAAAATAGATGATAAATACATATTAATCATGAAAAAAAAAGAACGTGATAGTAGCACAAATCTGAATTGTGAAAGATAAATCATAAAGTATGACCTCATTTTTTTTATTTCAAGTCATCCATGTTTGAGCCAATATTGCAGGGTGCCTACAAAATTTAAGATATATATCAGACTTTGTACATACTTGTTTTAATCAATAAAGAATTATTTCATTGTAAGGGAAAATAGAACGAACCTTAAACCGACAATAATATTTTTGCATCAGATGTTCATCAACTTATAAGATGTCATAGACATCATGTTAACAATGAAATAAAGTTAGCTCACTTAGAAGTCAGTTTGTATTAAAAAAACTATTAAGATAAAAAAATTAAACTAACCACTCATATGTTCTCAAAAACTTCTTGGTAGACAACATTGCGCTTGGAGTTTGAAACTACCCCTTGTTTATCCCATAGTGTTTTTTACCCGTGCGTTGCACGGCAAATTGGTTGTTGGAGTTGACATTAATAAAAAATATAACAAAATGTGATGAGTATAGAGAAATACGTGTGGTATAGAGTAAATTATATAAGTTGTTTGTATGAGAGCTGTGATAGTAGAGAAAGAATGACGTAGATTCTCTCCCGTCGTTGGGTTAAATAGAGAATAAGAGAGGGAATTAGTTTGCCATGAATCGACATTTAAATAAAAATAAAAATATCAAAATATAAAAACAATGATAGGCTTAATAAATTAATAAGATTACTCCCTCCCAATAACCAAAAAAATTAATAAGATTACAATTGGAAAGCTAAAAAAATTGATCAAACTTTGTTCTATGTCTACTCAAAATGAGAAGATTGAAAAAATACATTGGACCCACAAAATCTTCCCCCTTTACCTCTCATCCCTTGCCAATCAAACACACTAACTGTTATCTCTCTCTCCTCTATTTCTCTCTTCTCTTTCACTACCATATCAAACAAAGCATTAGAGAACCTAGTTGAATAGTTTAGCAAGGCTATAACAAAATGGCATAGGAGTTCTTGGAAAATAATTTTAAAATTTCTTTAAATTATTTTTCAAATCTTATCCAATATAGCTTTTGTTTGAAAGTAACATATCCACTTCATTAGCATTCTTTGTGTGCAATCACCCTCCTCTCTCTCTGTCTCTCTATTCTCCTGCCTACAACTCATTTCCTTCTAGCTTCTCATACCTTATTTCAAGTAGTGCCTTGATTTCTTTAAGGCATTTTATTCAAATTAGCCTAATTGAACCAACCAAAACACATAAAGAATAAAATTAAAAACAGACACATAAGTAGCTTCAAACCAATACATTAATCTTATGAATCAAATGCTAGACATAAAGAACTTTTAACTAAAAGGATTCATTCTCCTACCTCAGAAATTAAAAGCATTAAGCCACATGCTTTTCCTTCTCAAACTCTATCTCGAGCCTTTAATGTACTTCAACAATTCTTCTCTAATTTTTTTTTTGAAATCTCCTGGATTCTTCATTCCTTAGTATAGTCTGAGAAAACAAATCATAATATGTCTTAGATCAAGAAAATCATTTCAACCTACAATATTATATCAAGAAACTGATTTTGGAGCAACACGCGTAGGTAGATTGGCGGAACCATCACCTATAACCCGAGTCAAAATAAGATTAGACATAAACAAAACTATGCAAAGAAGGAATTTGAAGAGGAAAAGGGAGAATGCTCACCACTTTTTCCGGCCAGCTCTCCAATTGAGTCATGGAACGTGACAAAGAGGGGAGTCGAAGCCATCATTATAAATTTAGTAAGGAGTAGTAGTAAATCTTCTTTCAAAATATAATTTATTTAAATCTTGGATAATTAGGGAAAATCTTTTAAAATTCAGGTTTCAAGATAAAATAACACAACATAAGAGAGGCTATCTGACAAATTGACAATAAAAACAAAACAAAATCTTTAAAAAATATTTAATAAAAATACGATAAAAATTCAGATTTTTTTTAGAGTATTTATTAATTTAAGATAAAAATAAACAACCTAAATCGTAATTGATTTATACTCTAAAAATAACTCTAAAATAGAATAAAATATTTCCTGTAGAATCACATACAAAGGAGAATCAGAAAACCTAAAAAACAAATCAAAATATTGCAAAATTCCATATAGAATATAAAATGGACTCACCATCCATGGCTTCCAAAGAATCTCTTTTGGTGGAATATCTATAAAAAAAACCTGAAGAAAAGAATTTGAAATTAGCATGGCAAGTGATGAACGAAATTGACCTTGAAGTCAAACATGAGTGAATGAAAGTTAAAGGTAAAGTAAAATAAAATTGAAAAAAACCATAACATATTATGCAAGCAAAGGAAGAAAATAATTTGAAACCTCCATCTGCAACCTTCCCAATCAGTCCAAGGCAGCAAATCGGAGGGATGCGATTGCAAGTCGATGGCAAAGTGGTTCCGTTGAGAGATGAGACGATTTTGTGGGGGTGGTTCCGTTCAGTGGAGAGATGAGATGAAAATTGCATGGAGGAGATGAATTCCATGGAGGAAATAGTGGAGGTAGGCAGGGTTTTAAGAGGGTTTTTGCTGATGAGATGTATTATTGATTTAAATCACTTATCACAGATTTTATAATAAGATAAAATCATGAAATAAACAACATAAATCCTAATCAAATCTAAAATTAAAAAATGTACCAAATAAATATAGATAAAAACTATCAAAATCTAGCAAATCACAATAAAAACTCATAAAATCAGGAATTAATTAAAAATCCGAAAATTCAATAAAAATACCATCAAAAAAATAAATAATGATATAAATTAAGATAAAATACAGAAATAAACAACATAAATCCTAATCAAATCTAAAATTAAAAAATGTACTAAATAAAAATAGATAAAAACTATCAAAATCTAGCAAATCACAATAAAAACACATAAAATCCGGAATTAATTAAAAATCTGAAAAATTCAATAAAAATACCATAAAAATTAATTAATACTCTAAAAATAAATCAAAAAATAAATTAAGATAAAATCAAGAAATAAAAAACCTAAATCCTAATCAAATCTAAAATTTAAAAATGTATTTTTTTATTAAGTAGAAATAAGGTAAGGAAAAATCAGGGCACATATGGCAAGTGGGGCCAAGGAGAAAGAGCTTACATGTAAAATATTAGGTGAGAATTAATCTGGGAGCGACACGTCACTAACTTGGCATGTGAGAGCGACACGTCATGCTAGAAGTTGTTCTTTTCTAATATATATAAAATTTAAAAATGTTCTAAATAAATATAGATAAAAACTATCAAAATCTAGCAAATCACAATAAAAACTCATAAAATCCGAAATTAATTAAAAATCCGAAAATTCAATAAAAATACCATAAAAAATAATTAATACTATAAAAATAAATAATAATATAAATTAAGATAAAATACAAAAATAAAAAACATAAACCCTAATCAAATATAAAATTTAAAAATGTACTAAATAAAAATAGATAAAAACTATCAAAATCTAGCAAATCACAATAAAAACTCATAAAATCCGGAATTAATTAAAAATCCGAAAATTTAATAAAAATACCATAAAAATTAATTAATACTCTAAAAATAAATCAAAAAGAAATTAAGATAAAATCAAGAAATAAAAAACCTAAATCCTAATCAAATCTAAAATTTAAAAATGTATTTTTTTATTAAGGAGAAATAAGGTAAGTAAAAATCAGGGCACATGTGGCAAGTGGGGCCAAGGAGAAAGAGCTTACATGTAAAATATTAGGTGAGAATTAATCTGGGAGCGACACGTCACTAACTTGGCCTGTGAGAGCGACACGTCATGCTAGAAGTTGTTCTTTTTTAATATATATATATAGATCTTGGATACTTATAGCTTCTAACATTAGAAGTCCTTATTTTTTAGGAAAAAGGAAACAATTTTTTTCCACGTAAATATGAAACTTCATTAGAAAAATTAAAGATAAAATGTTTGGACGAATACAAGAGCAAATTAACATGAATATCAACAGACCAAACAGTGTTCATATATGAAATTGAAAACTTGGCAAAACTAAACTATGAGCAACTATGTTGACTTCTCTATAAACATGAGAAAAAGAGATAGTAGAAAAAGAGGTAGCAAGACTCTTAATCTCGTCGATCACGAGGGAAAGGTAAGAGTTATGTTGATGCGAAGCTCCCATAGCGCAACACCACGATACTACCCATGCCCGAATCAAACTTATTTTTAATTGTCAATATTTACTAAATAATTATGTATATTGACGGAGGGCTTTCCAGCTATGCGCTTAATTGACCATTGGAAAATAAGTCGTGAAATGTATTTCCATCTTCAAATTATTAATTTATTTTGAAAAAAATGATTGATATGTACCCTATGGGTTAGGTGTAACCAAATTAACTAGCACTATCTAATTTTTGAACTAGTGATGATCTCACTTGCTAATGACACGACGTGTCCTTGATCTTCCCCCTATATAAATGACCACATCCTGAAGATTCTAGGCATCCATCATTCACACAAAAATATTTGCAATGGCAAAGCTTTTTCTTCTATGTTCTCTTTCCCTTTGCTCTCTACTCTTCATGAGTGCTTGCTACTGCTTAGCTATGCCTTACAGTCACATACCGTGCCAGCTCGACAACCTCACCACATTGGAACCTGATCACCGCATTGTGTCCGAAGGTGGTGTGATTGAGACATGGAACACCACCCACCCCGAGCTACATTGTCTTGGTGTGGGTGCTGTCGTCAGGGGCGGACCCACGTGTAGGCTAGGTGTGGCTTTAGCCACACCAGATTTTTTAATTTTTTTTTGTTAATATCGTTTATAGCGGCGGTTCTGGAACTGCTGCTAAAAGTTTTGTGTTAATGTATGGCGACGGTTGAAAGCGCCGCCATAGCTTAATAAGTAAAAAATCAAAATTCACGGTTAACATCAAATTAGAACGCGGTTTTTCTTTCTTTCTTTCTTCCATTGTTGCTTTTTGGCATACATCAACTTAAAATCATTTTCCCCAAAAATTGAAAACCCACCAATCTTCACATTCCTAAATTTCTCATCATATGGAGAACCCTGATCACCGCATCAATCAACCACAATTCTATTTCTATTTTTTTTTAATTTTCAATTTTCAAAGATTTTTTTTGGTTTACGAACTTGTTGCACGCGTTGAGTTGGATTGATTTTTTGGGTGAGAATTTTTGCTTGTGAACTCAGCAGATCTGAGTTCTTTGATGGAACCATGTGGGGTTTGGAGCTACCTCCGTTTGTTTTTGCTGATGAGTTTTCCTGTTTTGATTGTTGATTCGTGTCTCTAAATTTTGGAATGTTAAATTAGCAACATTGTAATGTTTTCTCCAAAAAAAAGCAAAATTTGTTCTTTTTACTGCACAAATTGGTCTTAACTTTTCTTGGTTGAATAAAATTTTGTGTTTTTCATGTGAGATTATAGCTACTTCTTGCTTAATAACTAATATAATTTTTACTTTATATTTTAGTCTATAATTTATTTTATATTTAGCCTCACCAATATATAATGTCTGGATCCGCCCCTGGCTGTCGTCAAGCGCACTATCAACCCCGCAAGCCTTCTCTTGCCATACTACACTAATTATCTTGAATTCCATTACATCATCCAAGGTCATCTATCACACATATTTACGAGTAATTGTACATAGTTATACAATTTGCGGTGACACAGACATACATAACTTCCTCAAAGGTGTATGTATGTCCAAAGGATGATCACCACAAATTATATGTCTTAATCATTTTTAATTGGAATGTCCATTCTAATATATATACATGTGTATTTCAGGTGAGGGAGTAGCCGGGAGTGTAGTTCCTGGTTGCGCAAATCGCATGATCATTCACTTCCGACGTGGTGATGTCATCGCAAGCTACCCTGGAGTACCTTTTTGGGCTTACAACAAAGGCAAGCAACAAGTTGTTGCCATCAGTGTTGGCTTCATCAACTCCGCAAATCAGCTTGGTGTTATCCCTAAAGTAAGCTAATTAACTCAATCACTAATTTAATTTCAGGCTAAATATGTTTTTTGTCACTACAAAATAGTGAGTTATTGATTTTGATTCCTTTAAAATAATCCACAATTTTTGAAAATACATATGTTTCACTCTCTGGGACGGACTAAATCAGATTTTAAGGACTACAAAAATGATTTCAAGAACTGAAATCACTAAAAAAATGGTCCTTTAGAATTACTTTTTCTTTAAATATCGTTTATTTTAGGGATTCAAATTAAATATGTGTATTTCCAGAAATTGGAAATATATTTCAAAGTATATTTTAGAGATCAAAATTAATAATTCTTTATTTTTTAGGGGCTAAAATAATACTGAACCATTTAATTTACATTCACGTACTCATCAACATGGTCATAACTAAGAGTTTTCAATTAATGGATTGCAGAGATTCTATCTTGCTGGGAATAATACAGAAGAGAATTTCAACCTGGATCACAACGTGTTCAGCGGCTTGGACACAGGGTTATTAGAAGAAGTGCTAAACGTAAATGAAGACATTGTAAGAAAGATACAATCTGAAGATCCAAGGGGCCAAATCGTAAAAGTGCAAGGACAATTTACCAGCATTTCAAGTTCACACCAACCAATAACTACACAAGAAAGGAATAAGCACCAAAGTGGGTACCATGAAGCTTGCACCTTCAAGTGTTATGTGAACATTATTGATAACTCTTCATACACCCTCTATAATCCAAGAGCTGGTCGCTTATCCACCGTTAACAACTTCAACCTCCCGATCCTCCACCTATTAAAGTTGAGCGCCCGACATCTTGTCCTTTATAAGGTAACTTATAGAGCAAGAAAAAAATGGTTCACAAGTTAAAAGAGTTTCTTTAAAAATTAAGAACATAGCATACAAAATATTTGTTAACATGAAATGTTTTATATGCACAGAATGGAATAGCTTCTCCGAGCTGGGAGATGAACGGACATAGAGTGATGTACGTGATTAGAGGTCATGCAAAGGTTCAAGTGGTGAACTCCGAAGGCAACTCAGTATTCGAAGGTGAAGTCACAAAAGGACAAGTTTTGGTGATCCCTCAGGGCTTTGTGGCGACAAAACAAGCAGGAAGTGAGGGATTTGAGGCCATAGAGTTCGTCACGAATGAAAACTCCATGTTTGTGTCCCTCGTTGGGATGCATTCATTGCTGAGATCCATTCCTGTAGATGTTCTTGCCAATGCATACAGGCTTAACCCAAATGAAGTGAGCGCACTCATGTTCAACCAAACCCAGGGACCTCTAGTTAACTATTAGCCCCGTCAGATCCTATTAGGTTCAGTATGGGACGGGTACTAGAATAATGAAAATTGTAATGTTATATGGCTCTAGCTAAATGTTACTTGCTTATGCTCAAGTAACATTGATCATTTAAATAAAACGTGACTTCAAAGAATTTTAATAAAGTGATATTGTATGGCACTAGCTAAATGCATGTTACTTGCTAGCTGTGTTTTTCTCTTTGATTATAATTAAAGTAAGAAACTTCAAGCAGTACTCTTTTTTTTTTTTTTTTGAAACAATCAAGCAATACTCTTGGACCTCAACCAATTTGATTTAAAATGAATATGAAGTAACAGAGACTTCAAATCTTCAGCATGCAACATTCATGCTATGGAAAAATTAGCCCCCCTGCTTTAACCAGTGGAGTGGACCTTTGAACAGAGCAACCGTGATAGTCTCAATCTTTACCTGATCCACCGCACTTTTTGGAACTTCAGGTGTAGCAGCAACCTGTTTTTTTTTTTACAATGTTAATTACTTTCAATTCATCCTCATTCCAAAGGCACAGCACAAGAAAGGGCCATTTTAGCTCCAGCATTCGACGCTAACTTTGGCACTTTAGCGTCAGTGAACACTGACGCAAACCTTAAAAAAACCCATTTAAATTTAGCATTGGAGAGACCAATGCGACTTAGCGTCGGATTAGGTAAACACTATAGTTATTGGCCAACATAGTTGCCACACCCACAAACAATTAGTGGCTACGGGCCGACGCTACGTTCACCGGCCAACGTAGCGTCGGGTACTACTAACGCGAATGCCACATGTGTGTGACTCGTTTCGTGGGCACGAAAGTTAGCTGACACTAATGAACATTGATTTCTCCACCCCAACTTCATTATAAATCTCTCTCTTCCTCATTCTCCCCAAATGTCTATTTTACTCTTTTACTCCCTCTCATTGTTCCGCTACCCTGTGCCCTTGACCCTCCTTCGATGCCCCTTCCCCTCACCTTTCTCTGCCGTCCCTTTCCTTAACCCTCCCCTGATGCCCCTCTCCCTCACCTTCCTTCGCTACCGTCGCTCATCACCCCGTTGGCAATGTTTGATTACTAACGGTCAACTGACGACCAAAATATTGTGAGTATTGATCTTGTCGATAATTTTTCTCGTCAATAATTTATTCGACAATTTTTTTGTCAATAACTCACCCATGCCTATTTACGTTGGCCATTACGGACAACCTAAGCCGTGGGTAATTGATTTGTGAAGATGAAAAAGACGAACACGACTACCATATTTTTTTAATCATACGTGAAGTAAATATTATTCCTACTACCATAAGAAGAAGACCACTACAATATTTTACTAATTATACTTAAAATAAATATCATTTCACACTCATGATGCAGGTTTTGGCTTTGTTGTCAGGAACATGAATGGAGAGATCCTTGCCACAACAACTTATGTTATGGGGCCAGTGTTAACTCCAGTTCTATCTGAGGCATTATGTCTGAGATGGGCTATTGGAATGGCTAGAGATCTTGGTTTCTATCGTGTCTGGTTTGAGCCTGATTGCTTGGTGTTGTTTGACTACTGGCGTCGATCGGATGAAGGGCGTTCGCACCTCGGGACGGTTGTTCGTGATTGTCATTTACTTATTAGTTGTTTTGATGTTTTTCAATTTACTTTTGTTCGTAGAACATGAAACTGTGTAGCTGACGCTTTGGCTAGGCTAGCTTTTCGTTTTGGTTGTATCGTGTGGATTGAAGAAAAGCTCCTTTAGAGGTTTCCTCTCTTATCCAAGATGATGTAATTGCCTCTGCTGCTTCTTCTTAATTAAATGAATCCCAATTTAATATATATATATATATATATATATATAAGAAATGTAACTTGTCAATACACTAGTAGCATAAGTCACACTTTTTAATATTTTTAATAAACCATATTTTTGTAATCTATATATATTAGAAAAGAACAACTTCTAGCATGACGTGTCGCTCTCACAGGCCAAGTTAGTGACGTGTCGCTCCGAGATTAATTCTCACTTAATTATTTACACGTCAGCTTTTTCTTTATTTGATTAGAATTTAGGTTGTTTATTTCTTGATTTAATCTTAATTTATTTCTGATTTTTTTAGAGCATTAATTAATTTTTATGGTATTTTTATTGAATTTTCGGATTTTTAATTAATTCAGGATTTTATAAGTTTTTATTGTAATTTGCTAGATTTTGATAGTTTTTATCTATATTTATTTAGTACCTTAAATGAAGATTTTTTTCTAGAAGATTTTGTCACGTGTCACTCTCATATCATTTCAATTCCCTCTATATAAAAAAATATATCTATCGGTAAATTTTTTTTTTCTTAACTTTGACATACATATTTTTTTTAAAAAAAATTATATCCATTGTTTTAACACATAATTCATATGTACCAAAAAAAAACACATAAATCATAACTTTTTTATGATTAATTTTAATAAAAATAATCAACTTTTTTTATAAAATTATGCACTTTTTGAAAACACGCATATTGATACGTAGATTCTATATTAAATAATTATTTTTGAATTATTAAATCATTAGTAATTAATAAAGAAAGGGGGGGTTTGAATTGTGTTCTTAAAAATTACTTGTTAAAACTTTAGTTTATGAAAAGAAGATAAGTTCTTAAGAAAATTGTTCTGGTGACTTTTCAAAAACTGTTTAGTGCAGCGGAAGTAAGTAAATAAAGCAGAACGATCAGCACACAGGAATTTATACTGGTTCACCCTAAACGATTGGGCTACGTCCAGTACTTGGCCACCACCAAGATTTTCACTAGCAAGTATCAAGGACTTCTCCAATACAAGTATTAGACAGGACTTCTCCAAGTATTATCACGGACTTCTCCAAGTATTGTACAGGACTCTTCCTAGTATTATCACGGACTTCTCCAAGTATTGTACAGGACTCCTCCTACAATCAACAAGATTGTTTGGCTCTACAATAAATCTCTTCTCAAAAGAGTTGGTGTAGACAATTTATGGCACTGGAACTCTCAAGTGTTTTGGGTTCTGAAAGGACGTTGGAATACACAAGAGTTCAGAATCTAAGAGAGAAGTAAAAGAAGAGGTTTGACTCTTTTAAGGTTTGGTATTCTCTCTTGATTTAGCAGAGGTATGAGATCGGATTTGACTCTTAGGAAATCTGCTGTGAGCTTTTAATGCTTTGAAGAATGTTTTGATAACTGCTCTGAGTTCTTTCTTTTCTTGCAATAAATTTCTCTTCTTCGTTTCTTCAATCTTCAGATATGTCCTTTATATATGATCTTGCTAGTTGTGTAGCCGTTGAGACACAAAATCTGGCCGTTGTTTGTAGCCGTTGTGAGTGTCATCTAACCATTGATTCAAATCTCCGGTTGGTAGCTTCATTAAATGCATGC
This sequence comes from Lotus japonicus, assembly GCF_012489685.1. NCBI lineage: Eukaryota > Viridiplantae > Streptophyta > Magnoliopsida > Fabales > Fabaceae > Lotus > Lotus japonicus. Next base: position 70,314,202 of record NC_080043.1, read on the forward strand.
TGCTGTTCAAAACTATCCTTTAGCCAAAAAGGTGTACTTTGTCAGCTAGTAGGTGGTGATAGCTTTGGGCTACTTTGCAGAAGAGAGACATTTTGGAAAAGTGATGTTGACGTGTTGTCCTTTTTCCTCTTCATTGGTCATCGAGACTTCTCTCTTCAAAGATAAGTCAGTTTGTACGTGACCAGATTAGTTTCCTTCTGACTGGAGCATGGGGCAAATAGTTGAGATACAATTTTGACTTTCCCGCTCAAAGACTTCTTCTGAAATTCTGAGGTATGACGTGGCATAGAACGATACAGAATAAGTGTCTTCCTTGTTTACTGGACGATGCGATCATATCTTGTGTAAACTTCTTTTTCCTTATAAGGCTTAGACATATTCGTTGAAGCATGCGACCTTATAATATATATTTCCTGAAAAATGTCATTAACATCTGGAATTAGATTTTAGTATAGAAAGGTATTTATAAAAATTGTTAGGATCAAAATAAGATTGAAACACGTTGTAACACGTTTGAACTTAACAATCTCCCCCTTTTTGATAATGACAATTTTTATTGAAAAGGATAATGATCAAGAGTAAAAAGAATTTATGCTCCCCCTAAATTGGGTAATATAAAAGTTAAAACAAAACTTTTCAAATCATATTACTCCCCCTGAGTTGTATTACTCCCCCTGAGTTGTATAAAACTTTGGTGTTAGGTTAAGGAAACAACCTTGAACTTGATCTTAAACTTTTCTATAATTCCTAATTCCTATTTTATCCCCCTTTGGCATTATTAAAAAGAAAGGGAAAAGAATTTAGAAAGGTATAATATGCATAGTAAATATGGCAAACGTTAGTTATAAAACGATAAGCATAACCAGGAAACATGGCAAACGTTAGTTAAAATATGCATAAACAGTGAGCAATTGTCTGAAAACATAAAAGTAAAAGCGAATTGTTCAGGATAGAGAGTTGGCCATTAGCCAAAGCGTGTCAGCAGCTGATCGATTTTCTGAGCAAGAGTCATGAACTGCTGGTTGATGTGGTCACGGTGGTCTTCAAAGTCTTCTCTGGTGACAAATTGAGTCGCCACGACTTGAGCACTTGAGCTTCCACCTTCATTCTTGAAATCAGCTTGAAGTCCCTCAAATTCATCTTCTTCTTTTCCATCAGCAGAACTGTTCAGTTGTGACTCTGTATCATCTGCCTCTTCAAGCATCTTCCCCTTTCCTTTGTCAGTGATGACTTTCTCAGAGTGAGGAACAACTTCAGGAATGTGAGTGGGTAGGAGTACAAACACCCAAGTTCCAAATTTCAGTGAGAGCGCGGAGGTCCGATTCATGAGAGAATATGGCAGAGTACCAACATATCCCTCAGAGACACTCAATTTCCAGAACTCTGGATCAGGAACTTTGCAAGCTTGAAGTTGGAACAAGTAGTTGTCACCTTCTTGTCGTTTCCATGTGGCGGAGAGCTGATTGCTTGAAGACTTGTCAATCTTTCTTGCCAGAAGGTTCAGGTATCTTTTGAACGATCCCTTGGCAGTCCTCAAGGTGCGTCTGCGTTTGATAGCAGAGGACACTAGCGTCTGAAGGCGCCTCTTTCTTGCTTGAGAGAAATAGAGAACAGTACCGGATCTGCTTGCCTTCTTAGTGCTTGCTTCCGTGAACGGTTTGAGAGTAGAAGTCATATGCTCATCGGCAATCAATGACTTAGGCAAAGATTGAACAAGTTGGAATGCAGAGGCATTCTCTTGTGCACCGACAGTTTGGTCAGTGATGAAAGCAGGGTTCATGATAGGGTTTGGTTGAGATGTGGGTGGTTCATTTGTTGTTTCAGTCAGAGGTTCATTGAGGTTTGTGTTTGGTGGGAGTTTTGGCAATGGTTCAGTGTGGTGTTGTGAATGTGTTGGAGAGGAGTGTGGTGTTTGAGTATTGTCAACAAACAGTGAATCCAGAAATTCTTTGTTTGACATTTCAGAAGGAAGTTCTTGATAAGGTAAGAGAGAGTTTGCTAACCTTGTGTGAAGGACAAAGTCCTCATCAAAGAAGGGCTCCTCAGGTTCAGCAGAGAGAATCTTCCTTTTCCGATATGCAGGTTGTGGTTCAACAGTAACTTGAGGTTCTTCAAATTGCTTCCTCAATCTCTTTAGCTTTTTGGGTTCAGCCTTCTTGACAGGCGGAGAACCTTTTCCTGATCTGGTTCTTGAAGCGATGGGGTTGGATTGAGACTGCAATGGTTCACCACTCTTCACAATCTTGATTCGAACAGACTGTTCTTCCTCGTCCTCAGGGAACGGTGCGATGCGGAGAGATGCAGGAACAGTTCTCTTGGACGGTTTCTTCTTCAACACATCGGACAGTTCTGTCAGATTTTTCTTCCTTGTCTGGACAGTCTGTTCATCAGATACCTTTTCTTTTCCTCTGGTGTTTTTCCTCGTTCTGGGCAAGTATTCTTCAGGAACTTCAGAGGCATCAAAGGGAATGTGCATTTTGCTCACATCTCCCAGTCTGATCGGTGAAGGAAAGATCACATCTTCATTCAAGCGATCCTCTGATTCCAGAAACTCTTTGATAACACCTTTCTTTTCGAGAATAACAGTCAGCAGCGAGCCAAAAGGAAGGTATCCTTGGCTTTTCTCCAGATAGTTGATCAAGTAGTTCCACATCAAATGTGCAGGGTTAATTTTCACTCTTTTCAAGATCTTGTACAATGCGTACCTTGCATGAGCATTTACATAATTTCTTGCACCATCCTTTGGTAAGACAACCTTGCTAATCACAGCATTGTTGAACTTGACATCATCAATGAGATTGCCCACTTCCACAGTCAGTGGTTCCTCTTGGTTCTTCCAAATGCACTTCCAGTCATCAACTTTTGCAAACCAATTTGGGGAATATTTTTCACCAACTTCCAGCTTCACATTCAGTGCTTCAGCCATGTCGTTGAGAGTCACTAAGATGATCTTGTCATTTACCTTGGACTTAATGACTTGTCTGTGATTTATCACAACGGCACAGTCATAAAATTCCTTTACCAAAGGTACATACACTTCGCGTTGAGCCATGGTGTACACGGTCTCCCAGTCCTGATGAAGTAAGTCTGCAAGCCCAGCCATCTTCACGAAGGCAAACACCTTCAGATCAAAGTACCTTGGGGACACAAGAGAGTTGTCACCCAGTTTCTCAGTTTTCACGGCTCCAACCTCCTGGAGTTGAACAGAGCGTTGGCGGTTGATCCTCTCTGTTCTCCTCTGGATGATCTCCATTTCTTCAGCAGAGTAAGGTGTTTTACCACCTTTCTTGGATTGTGCCTTAGATTTGGAAGGGGCTTTGGAAGAGGTAGCAAGAACTCCGACCATTTGGGAATGAGAAGAAGTTTCAGAGAAGGCTTAGGGTTTCTTGGAAGAGAGAGAGAGTAAGTGTCAAATGAAGTGAGGTGAAAGAAAGAGAAGGAAATCTTTTGGATATATTTGATTTGGAATAAGGAATGGCAGTTTTGGATGGTGTGCAGATGGCGGTTTTCTTTTCATGAGAGAGAAACTATTAAACAATTGAGCAGTTGAGACCACGCGCGTTAAAAGTAAGAAAGATAACTGCTTCGCATTTAATGTGATGAGACCTTTCAAAGTTCACTGTTGTAGCACGTGCAAGAGTAATGATGCATTGAACTAAACAATGTCTTTGCCAGCTGTTAACCAAACGATATAGATTTCCTGAGAGCAACTTCATTGAACGGAGAGTTGTTGAACGATTTGATCTACTGGTTGAACAGTGAGGAGACAGAACAGTGCGGATGTTCTTCGAAGAACGAAACCTGCAAAATAGAAACCTTTGTTTCCATACCTTTTATTGAGCAGAGAGCATATTTATCCTTGTTCTTAGATCTGAGAATCTGCCTTCTAAAAGAGGTTTCGTGAGAATGTCAGCAAGTTGATCTTCTGTGTGTATATGAGATATATCAATGTTTCCCTTTGCCACAAGGTCTCTAATGAAATGATGTTTGATCTCAATGTGCTTTGTTCTTGAATGCTGAACTGGATTCTTGGCAATATTGATGGCACTTGTGTTATCACATAAAAGAGGTATCTTGTTTTCATGAATGTTGTAATCCTCAAGTTGATGCTTTATCCATAGGAGTTGTGTACAACAAGAACTTGCTGCCACATATTCAGCTTCAGCAGTGGATAAGGAAATAGTGCTTTGACGTTTACTTGTCCAGGATACTAAACAGTTTCCCAGAAAGTGACATCCTCCACTAGTGCTTTTCCGTTCAACTCGATCACCAGCATAATCCGCATCACAAAATCCTTTCAACCTGAAATCTTCACCTTTCTCATATAATAGACCAAGATTAGCAGTACCAATTAAATATCTAAAGATTCGCTTAACAGCACTAAGATGAGATTGCTGTGGGTTTACCTGAAACCTTGCACATAGACAAACGCTAAACATTATGTCTGGTCTGCTGGACGTTAAATAAAGAAGTGAACCAATCATCCCTCTGTACGATGTTGGGTCAACTGGTGAACTTTCATCACTTTTGTCCAGAACAGTGTTGGGATACATAGGAGTACTCATCTCATTTGACTTGTGCATGTTGTATTTCTTGAGCATATCCTTTATGTACTTGGACTGATGTATGAAGATCTTGTCTTTCTCTTGCTTGATTTGAAGTCCCAGAAAGAATTTCAGTTCTCCCATCATACTCATTTCAAATTCACTTTGCATGAGAGTAGAAAATTCTTTACACAGTTTATCGCTAGTTGCACCGAAGATGATATCATCAACATACAATTGTACAAGGATGTAGTCGTCCTTCAATTGCTTCCTGAAGAGGGTGTTGTCAATCTTTCCTCTTGAAAAACCATTCTTCATGAGAAAGTTGCTTAGACGATCATACCAAGCCCTTGGGGCTTGTTTTAAACCGTACAGAGCTTTCTTCAACCTGTACACGTAGTCTGGAGTAGATGGTTCTTCAAAGCCTGGAGGTTGCTTCACATAGACTTCCTCTTCAATTACTCCGTTCAGAAAGGCGCTTTTGACATCCATTTGATATAGCTTGATGGAATGTTGACATGCAAAAGCTAGGAGTATCCTTATTGCTTCAATTCTTGCAACTGGTGCAAACGTTTCAGTGTAGTCAATTCCTTCTTGTTGGTTGTAACCTTGTGCTACTAGTCTCGCTTTGTTTCTAGTGACTTTCCCATTTTCATCCATCTTGTTTCTGAAGACCCATTTAGTACCAATGATAGATTTTCCAGTTGGTCTTGGAACTAGGGTCCATACTTGACTTCTTTCAAATTGATTTAGTTCTTCTTGCATAGCTAGAATCCATCCTTCATCTTGTAGAGCCTCTTCAACGTTCTTTGGTTCAATCTCTGAGATGAATGCGCTGTTTGATTCTTCTCTGAATGCTGATCTGGTCTTTACTCTTTCTGATACACTTCCAATGATTTGCTCTGGTGGATGATCACTTTTGTACTTCCACTCCTTTGGAAGTGAGATTCCGCTTGAAGTCATGACTTGGTCAGACTGTTCAGGAATAGTACCAAGAGGTGACGGAGATTGATCTTCATGAACTGATTCTGATGGTTGAGCTCTTGTTGTGTCGTCATCTGCTTCATCATGATCTGATAGGTCTAGATTGAGAAAATCTCTTTCTAAACGGTCAACGACCTTGATTGAACTATCATCGAACTTGACATTGATAGATTCTTCAACAACTTTTGTTCTTGAGTTGTAAACTCTATAGGCTTTGGAGTGAGAAGAATATCCAAGGAGAATTCCTTGATCAGACTTATTGTCAAATTTTCCGATGTTGTCCTTGGTGTTGAGAATGTAACACTTGCATCCAAATGGATGAAAGTACGATACAGTTGGCTTTCTATCTTTCCATAGTTCATATGGAGTCTTTTTCAACATGGGTCGCATAGATATTCTATTCTGAATGTAGCATGCAGTTTCAATAGCTTCAGCCCAGAAATACTTTGGTAGGGAAGTTTCACTGAGCATTGTCCTTGCCATTTCTTGAAGTGATCTGTTCTTCCGTTCAGCTACACCGTTTTGCTGTGGTGTCCTTGGAGCTGAGAACTGATGGCTGATACCTTCTTGTGCACAGAATTTTTCAAAATCTTCATTCACAAACTCTCCTCCTCTGTCACTGCGAATGGCTGTGATGCAGTAGCCCTTTTCATTTTGAACTCTTTTGCTGAAGATCTTGAATGCTTGGAATGTTTCATCCTTGCTTCTTAGGAAGTAGACCCAACAGAATCTTGTGTAGTCATCGATAATGACAAAACAAAATCTTTTTCCAGAAACACTAGCTACCCTAGTGGGACCAAACAAATCCATATGTAAAAGGTCCAGAGGTTTGCTAGTACTGACAAAGTTTTTAGCACGACAAGAGGTACGATGCTGTTTGCTTTGAGTACATGCAGAACATGTAGCATCAGATTTAATAGATAGTTTTGGCAAACCACGTACTAAGTCATTACTTATGATTTTAGTAATGGTCCTTAAGGATGCATGCCCTAGCTTCCTATGCCAAAGCCATGTATTATCCTCTGATGATACTAGACAAGTTACATTTTGATTTGCTAGGTTTTCCAAGTTCGTCTTATATAGATTCCCTTGTCTCTGAGCTTCAAAGATGATTTTGTCATCGGAATCAGTAACACTACACTTTACTTTATTAAAGGAAACAGTGAATCCACTATCACATAATTGACTTATGCTAAGTAGATTATGTTTTAACCCTTCAACTAATAAGACATTATTAATTACTGGAAGAGGTTCCTTACCAACAGTACCTTCTCCAACAATGAATCCTTTTTGATTTCCACCAAAGGTTACACATCCACCATCAGATCTAACTCGAATCTTGGGGAACATAGACTTTTCTCCCGTCATATGACGCGAGCATCCACTGTCCAGGTACCATTGTTGGCGTTTCCTTCGTTCTGTTAAGTAAATCTGCAACAGGAATTATTGATTTCTTAGGTACCCAGATTTTCTTGGGTCCTATAGGGTTAGTTGCACGCTTGGGAGGAATCTTCTTCTCATAGAAGATTTTCTTTCCTTCCCTTTCTATTGAACAGTTCACAACAAATTTAGATTCACTATCAATAGAAGAGGTAAACGATATATCAGACATAGTTTCATTAGACGGTTCACTGCTGTCAAAACCCAGACCACTTTTATCATATAAGTCTCTATTGTTTCCACATAGTTTAACTAAGTTGTCATGCCCTATTGTGAACGTAGATAAATCATCAATTAAAACTTTGATTCTTTTCTTTAAAGCAGATACTTCTATTGTGGAGTCTTGTTTCTTTAAAAACTCATTTTCATGAATGATGGAATCTTTTTTTTTTTAAACTTTCTCATGTTCTTTTTGCAACTTGGAAAACTGTTTCTTCAGGTTCTTGTATTTTTCAGACAAAGTGTAAGAATGTTCAAGCAGTTCATTAAACTCTTCTTCAAGGTTTTCAGATCTTACCTCATCATCTTCATCATCATCTGATCCATCTACTGAAGCCATGAGAGCGAATAGAGATTCTTCATCTTCTTCTTCCTCGTCATCTTCAGAGTTGTTTTCAGAATCATCCCAGCCAGTTACTAGAGCTTTCTTCTTCTTGTAGAATGGTTTCCTGACAGGCTTTTTAGCTAGTCTAGGACAGTCTGGTTTGATGTGACCTGGCTTTTTGCATTCGAAACATGTAATGTTGCTTTTGTCTGCAGTTGAGGTACTTTCACCTTTGTGTGGAAAGGATTTCTTTTTCTGACTTGATTCTCTTTTGTTGTCCTTCTTCAGGCCTTTTCCTCTTTGTTGTTTGATCCACATCTTTTTGAACTTTCTGTTGAACAGTGCTTGCTCATCATCGGACAGTTCTTCTGAGGAATCTTCTTCATCAGACATTTCTGTCATCTGACTGTTTTTGGAGATGTTAGCTTTGAAGGCGATGCTTTTCTGCTTCTTTAGACTTTCATCTTGAGAAAGTTCAATCTCATGAACCTTCAGAGATCCCAGGAGATCTTCAAGTTTTAGTGTGCTAAGATCTCTTGCTTCTTGGATAGCAGTAACTTTGGGTCTCCATCTTTTAGGAAGGCACCTCAGTATTTTTGTGATTTGATCAATGTGTGCGTATGTGCGATCGAGATTTCGAAGACCATTGATAATGGTTTGAAATCTTGCGAACATTTCATCAATGGTTTCATTTTCCTTCATTTTGAAGGTTTCATATTCAGCCACTAGTAAACTTACTTTGGCTTGACGAACATTTGCTGTACCTTCATAGGCAAGCCCTAGAGCTTCCCATACTTCTTTGGCAGTTGCGAGTCCATCAACTTTGTCCAACTGAGCTTTGCTTAAGGCACATAAGAGAAATAGTTTTGCCTTTGAATTGAGTTGATAGTCTTTGCGTTGAGCTTCTGTCAGCTGATCTTTCTTGATGGGTTCACCAGCGTCATCTTTATAGACGATGTTGCCATTTTCAATGATATCCCACAACTTGTAGCTTGAGGATTCTATGAAAAGTTGCATGTGCGTCTTCCAGTAGGGATATTCAGTTCCATCAAAGAAAGGAGGCTTGTTGGTGGATGAGCCCGTAGCGATAGCTTGATCTTCTGCCATGGATCTTTACTCTACACCTGTTAAGATGTTAGTTCTAGAGCCTATGCTCTGATGCCAATTGATATGTCAATAAGTAACACAAGAAAGGGGGGGTTTGAATTGTGTTCTTAAAAATTACTTGTTAAAACTTTAGTTGATGAAAAGAAGATAAGTTCTTAAGAAAATTGTTCTGGTGACTTTTCAAAAACTGTTTAGTGCAGCGGAAGTAAGTAAATAAAGCAGAACGATCAGCACACAGGAATTTATACTGGTTCACCCTAAACGATTGGGCTACGTCCAGTACTTGGCCACCACCAAGATTTTCACTAGCAAGTATCAAGGACTTCTCCAATACAAGTATTAGACAGGACTTCTCCAAGTATTATCACGGACTTCTCCAAGTATTGTACAGGACTCCTCCTAGTATTATCACGGACTTCTCCAAGTATTGTACAGGACTCCTCCTACAATCAACAAGATTGTTTGGCTCTACAATAAATCTCTTCTCAAAAGAGTTGGTGTAGACAATTTATGGCACTGGAACTCTCAAGTGTTTTGGGTTCTGAAAGGACGTTGGAATACACAAGAGTTCAGAATCTAAGAGAGAAGTAAAAGAAGAGGTTTGACTCTTTTAAGGTTTGGTATTCTCTCTTGATTTAGCAGAGGTATGAGATCGGATTTGACTCTTAGGAAATCTGCTGTGAGCTTTTAATGCTTTGAAGAATGTTTTGATAACTGCTCTGAGTTCTTTCTTTTCTTGCAATAAATTTCTCTTCTTCGTTTCTTCAATCTTCAGATATGTCCTTTATATATGATCTTGCTAGTTGTGTAGCCGTTGAGACACAAAATCTGGCCGTTGTTTGTAGCCGTTGTGAGTGTCATCTAACCATTGATTCAAATCTCCGGTTGGTAGCTTCATTAAATGCATGCTGCTGTTCAAAACTATCCTTTAGCCAAAAAGGTGTACTTTGTCAGCTAGTAGGTGGTGATAGCTTTGGGCTACTTTGCAGAAGAGAGACATTTTGGAAAAGTGATGTTGACGTGTTGTCCTTTTTCCTCTTCATTGGTCATCGAGACTTCTCTCTTCAAAGATAAGTCAGTTTGTACGTGACCAGATTAGTTTCCTTCTGACTGGAGCATGGGGCAAATAGTTGAGATACAATTTTGACTTTCCCGCTCAAAGACTTCTTCTGAAATTCTGAGGTATGACGTGGCATAGAACGATACAGAATAAGTGTCTTCCTTGTTTACTGGACGATGCGATCATATCTTGTGTAAACTTCTTTTTCCTTATAAGGCTTAGACATATTCGTTGAAGCATGCGACCTTATAATATATATTTCCTGAAAAATGTCATTAACATCTGGAATTAGATTTTAGTATAGAAAGGTATTTATAAAAATTGTTAGGATCAAAATAAGATTGAAACACGTTGTAACACGTTTGAACTTAACAACATCCTCTAGGTTTGGATTTCTTCTTCTGATCTTCGATTGAGATTGCAAACCTTTCATCGATCCGTTGAGGTCTCTAATACCTTATCTGCTGAACCTGATTTGGTTTTTCGTTGAATCAATTCCTTACTATTGAATTTGGTTTTTCATATTCTGGAATTTGGGGTTTTCGTCTCTGCCTCTTCCTCAATCCTTATGGTGGTAAGTTTTGAAACTGGTCCCAATTTTGTCTCTAAACTATCGGTTTTAATTCTTATTTTGCCTATCAATGAGATCATTGTTGTTAGTTCACTTTGCTAGAGCTGCCAGTGTTTGGATGATTGTATGATATTTTTTTTGCATTTACAAGGCTCGAACTGATCTAGACCTTGCTTAAAGATGATTTTTTAGATTGCAATTGGGTATAGTAGAAAGTTAGTGGAGTAGTTTGTTTTGTTGTGTTCTGTAAAAGCTTTAGAGTTTAGACTTTAGTTCCAAAATGATGCTACTGTGTTTGGTTCTTTTTTCTGAAATTTGCAAATTCTTTGTGCTAAAGTCATTCTGCTACTGTGTTTGGTCCTTTATTATTTTGATTCATGATTCAAACTTCGTGGCTTTCTTTTAAGAGGTCTGACTTCCTTCTCCACGACATTGCACTCATTGTTCAAATAAATTGATTTTAAACTGCTAAAGATGAGGTAATATTTTTGGGAAAGTAACACAGTTGTACACAGGTGAGAGGTCGCCCCTCCTTTACATTTGTTGAGTGAATTCCTCCCATTTCTTCTACTCTCAAATTTCTTCTACTATTTATAATGGCCCTACTTGCCACATGTGCCCTGATTTCTCCTTAACAGCTAAACCTAATGCTCTTCCTCCTCCTCCTCTTTATTTCTCCTGCTCACGGCCATCTCAACCCTCGCCTCTCATCCTCATTCTGGTGCGAGCCCCTCCATTTGGCAGGGCCTTATAGCTATAGGGGTGAAGAACGATCAAATTTTCATTGGTGACATAAATATTCTTTACAAGAATGGGAACCTCCTTGAAAATACAAGGGAAGAGGAGATGAAGACAGGAAAGGAGCGGGAGTGGCTGCGTGTTTTGGCGTCGGGAAGCTCAACATCAAGGAGAGAACCAGAACTGATTCCGAGAAGCGCATCAGACCACTCACGTTCTCTCTTTCTCTGAGTCACTCTATCCCTCTCTCCTTTTTACTTCATGCTGCTTCATTGCAATTCCTTCCCTGTTTGACTTTGATTTGCACATTTTCATTGTTGTTTCCAAGCATATAACATGATCGATGACATAAGTGGATGAATTTTCTCCACACTTTTATCATATCTTTGGTGCATACTACATGTTCCATGAAATTCCTGAACGAATTTGCTTAACTGAGTGCATTTTCTGTTCTGCATACACATAAACTTCAGGCACATCTGTTTGGTTCTATGAGTTTTCCTACACATTTTTACATTGTCATGAGATGCAAATACAATCTGTTTAATTGATTGATGTAAATCGTACTTCATATCATCCCTGTATGCATTAGTAAAGAACATCTTCATTGTAACATTTTAAATCTGTTTTTACTGTTGTTATTTAGTATTATTATGATGAATATGATTAATGTAGCTATAGGTTGCAGCAAATATTGAATTACCAGCCAAGAAACGTATACCATAATCTTTTGTAGTATTATCAAAAGAATATGAGAAAAGTTGACATTCTGTGAAATTTTCATACGCATTATTTGTATTCCTTAGTTGGATTACAACATTTAAATCAATATTCATTTGGAAGGAAGTGGCTACTTAGATGTGCAGGACAAAGGTGATCGATGGATTCGCATTTGGATCAAGGCCGGTGATCTCATCATTTTACCTGCTGGAATCTACCATCGGTTCACTCTTGACACAAGTAACTATGTGAAGGTTTGGAACTATCTTATTCTAACCACAACCATTAAGACTCTAGAGAATAAGTATGTTTCAATAGATAAAGATTCAAAGCTTTTATGGGTTGGTTAATCATTAGTTGTTCTGTTTCTGTGCATATCTGTGTGCAGTTGATGAGGTTGTTTATCGACGAGCCTGTATGGACAGCATATAATCGACCACATGAAGATAACCCTTTTAGTTTTTAGCAATAGGCAGGGTACATTTATCTCTTGAGAATTACATTGCTATCTTCATGAATATCTACTACATTATATCAGGACTGGAAATAAATCTATTGCCTATGCTTCCTGTAGCATGTGCTGTCATGCTTTGGTTGCTATTCCTGCATTATTTAGTCCATTATTTATGTTCTCTCCTGTGATATTCTTCTACTGCTATGGGTCTGATTGCAGCTGGTGATTTTGTGGCGATTGGGCAGCTTTCTAAGCCATTTACTTCTGTGTTTCTATATGACAAAGAGTACCATCGTCGCGCTCTTCTATATGCGCTGCTTCTTATAATCAGTTAGACCAGTTTTCATCAACTATGCCACTTGAGATGTAAGATAATTCCTTGGAATCTTATGGCGAAGAAGGCTATGTGATTTTCGTTGCTGGTAGTGGTTGGTGAAATAGAGCATCTGTACAGAAGTCTCAAAAGCTTTATAAAATGGGTAGTGGCTGGTTTAATGTGTTCAAGTCAAAGGATGAAATGATGTCTTCAAAGGTCGAGGAAACTACAAGCACCGCAAAGGAAAGGTCAAAACACATGAAGAAGCACCTTCAAGTGTGACAAAGAGTACCATCGTCCCGCTCTTCGGTATGCGCTGCTTCCTTTAATCAGTTAGACCAGTTTTCATCAACTATGCCACTTGAGATGTAAGATAATTCTTTGGTTTCAGCTTGGTTTCATTCTCTTTACAAATTAATTAATTTTCTAAATGATCTTGCTTTTTCTTTTGTGGTTATAGTGTGGTGGGACTGAACTTCGATTTCATAGTCTGAATCTGACCAAGCACACAGCCTAATCTCATATACAATGCATCTTTGTACTTCAGCTCTGATATTCAGAAACAGAACAGAGAGAAATATGGAGAGAAACAGGTGCATACAGTTTTTCTTTGCTTTAATAGATTTGCTTTTGTGTGCACATTGATGCATTTTGTGAACTGGTATTTGTAGGAAATTTAGAATTAGAATATTGTTCCTCTTTGGCCTTAATGATACTCATTTCCCATAAGTTGCACAACTGGTTCCAATACAACGTTGTTCCCTTAATGTATATGTGATTTGTTTTTGATTCATACATCTTTTATTCACTTTTTCTCTAACTCAATTTTCCATTGATAGGAATTTTCTTTATCAATCTGACTGAATTTTTCTTTGATTTACATGAGGGTAAAGCAAGGCACAAAGTTGAGAAAAAAATGTTTAGCATGTTACTCCTTTTAGTATTGAATTTCTATTATCCAAATATCCAATTTTATGACTTTTGGTTTCCATCATCTCAAACTGTATTTCTTGATAATTTATCTGGGAATTCATAACTTATATGGGAAGGGTACTACTTTTCTGAAAAATCCTCAAAAAGTGAAAGTGCATAGAGATATTTCATTCATTGAAGGAGTAAACTGGATGTGTTGAGGAATTTTGCTGCTATTATATCTTTGTATGTGATTGTGTTTGTTGAATAGAAAAAGGGGGAATTAGGGTATCTGTTTATTTTGTGGTATTAATATGCGGGGTGTCGTTACTGTTTAGGTGTCTATATATCATCTGATATCTGATTTATCTTCCTCCTATTCATATTCAAATTTGAAACATTGGAGATGAGTGTTGATACTGAGTAGGATAAAGAGTCATTCACACTGAAATGTTTTGCTGCTGCTGTTGCTTTTTTTTTTGGACCATGTATGTAATTATTTGGTTGCTGAAAGAATTATTTGAAAGAGAAGCTATAGTCCAATAGGGAAGACGGGAAACTTCATTGACTCAATGCATGAGTTCATTTTTCAATATTGGCAAGGCTTAAGTAGATTTTGTCATTGATAAATGAATCCAATATGTACAAACAACTAAATTTGTGCTTCATTTCTAAATGTAAGCTTGCAATTTAGCAGTTATAGGTGTCTTATGGTGTTTTAATATTATCGTGTTCCTTTTTATATACTTAAACCGCTTCATTTTTCTTTCTAAGAATTCCATAGCTAAGTTTATTCCTGAAGTAAAGTTCTTGCACTTGCACCTTGATCTGTTGATTTTCTTCATCCAAATATTTACTTAAGCATGGGCTATATGTAATTAGTAACTGAAATAAGTAGAGAAGGAATTCTGATTACAGATTTTGTCCAATATGTTGAATTGCGACATTATTTTGATACCTGAAAATAGTTGTTCCTCAAATTCACGTCTGCACTTTTTTAGTGGGAATAAAAAAAATAGATATCTATATATAGATAGAGAAAGTCAGTCGTTCTGGTGCGTCTGCTTTATTGTTATGTTAGTTATTAGTCACCTACTTTTTGGACTGATGGTCTTCTATGATGCTGAAATGAAGTTCCATGATTCATTCCATAGAGTTTGGCTCTTAACAAGCAGAAGTTGGCAAGATGTTCCAATATATACTGTGAAAGTAAAGCCTCAATTTGCCTCTTTCCTTCTCCTTATGCTTCTCTCTTGATATGCTACATTTAGTTTTCTTTAACTGTTTCAGGAAATTCATCCACCACAATCAATCCTTCCACAAGAAGCATTCTCAAGGCTTCCACCCCAAGATTCATGAAGACATTTGGTTTAAGTTCAGATGGAATGTGTCAACTCTTCTGTATGTAGACATGGTAGCAAAGATTCTCACTCTGTATCTGATTTAATGCTCTCCAACAAGTTGATCTTAAATGGGACATATTGTGCTTTATATAGCTTTAGAGCTTTGATTTTGATTTATAATTTATACATTCTAAATGTTTCGTATTCATAGATTTGGTTTTAATTTTTCAGCTATTTTCCCCTTAATCCACTAGCCATTTCAAAGTGGCTAATGCACCTTCCATAGTCTATCAGAGTTCAATAGATGAAAATGTGACTGACTTTAAGAGTTGGTCTTTCTTTTATAACAGGGGACTTGCTTTGTTACTGAAGGTAGTCATACTCAAGTAGTTTTTTACAAACTAAAGAATTAGAAGCTCTCATGGGAGAAGCATTTTACATGAAAATAATTCATGTATAAATTAATAGAAAAATACATTTATATATTCTTTAAGTACATTTTTCATAGTTTTTAATAATTATGAGTAAATATACATACAATAATGAAAATTTGGTAGTAAATATATGTCGTACTGGGACTAAAAAAGAAAAGATTAATATATATATATATATATATCATTACATTTATTTATTTTAATTGCATGAGGAGGAATGTTTCACTTATAAATAATTTCATTTTTATAAAAAAAAACATTTTAAACCTAATTTAAAATAATTTTAGTCTTTTTCTTTATTTTTTACAATAGTTTTATGATAATTTGATGTTAAAAAATAGTATATCTATTTATGTATTAATTACTGGGTTTTAAGCTCAACTCCAACCGAGAGATACGTACGTGAAGTACTTTTAAAATAGTGTAAGAGAGTTCGCTGAGTGGATTCTTAAGGTGGGCGACGGAACGGTTGACACCATCGACGAGACTCAAACAACAATTGAAATTCCGTCGGATTTGTTGATTGGACAGGGTCCTGATCCTCTTCTTGAGTTGGTCAATTTTTCTTATCCGGACTTAGTGGCGAACTTGGAAAATGATTCGTACTTTCAGGAAAGAGTGATTCTCGCCCCTACACTCGAGAGCGTCGAGCACGTCAACAACTACATGCTGTCAAAGCTTCCTGGTGTCGAGAGAGAGTACTTGAGCTACGATACCCCGTGTAGATCGGATGAGGATTCTGAGGTTCACGCGGAGTGGTTCACCTCTGAGTTTTTAAACGACGTTCAATGCTCGGGAATTCCAAACCGCAGACTGATATTAAAAGTTGGAGTTCTGATCATGCTTCTACGAAACATAGACCAAGCAGCCGATCTGTGTAATGGGACCCGGTTTAGAGTTACTCATCTTACTCAGTATATAATTGTTGCGACTGTTTTATCAGGAATCAGGCTGGGTAAAAATGAGTACATTCCGAGGATAACCTTAACGCCTTCTGACTCTGGTCTTCCCTTCAAGTTCTCTCGAAGGCAGTTCCCGGTGACTTTATGCTTTGCAATGACTATAAACAAGAGCCAGGGCCAGTCCCTTTCTCATGTCGGTTTCTACCTTCCGAGGCCTGTGTTTACTCATGGACAGCTGTATGTCGCTCTCTCAGGGGTGAAGTCTAGAAAAGGCCTGAAGGTACTCATTGTGGATGAGCAAGGGGTAGTTTCGAGCTCCACGCGCAATGTTGTCTACAAAGAAGTTTTTGAGAACGTGTGAGCGGAAAATGACGCGCATAATCGCGTTCACTACAGAGTAACTCAGCTACTGTTTATTAGACACCGTAAAACCATCCCCTTATATGTTTTGGATAATTTGAGGTTCCGTTAACCAATCTTCTTATTAGTTAATCAGTCGTTTGCTTCGCATTTCAGACACTTCTATTTCATCTTTGTTTATTAGTTATTTAACCGCATGAATTTCAAATAAGTGATTCAATTTAAGACTTTTCCGCCACTATGCTCAGCGTATCAGACTCTTCAATTTTATCCGTTGTTTAATATATTTTAAATAATCAACGTATTGACTGACGTATAAAAAAAACGTATTGATTGATGTATCAAACACAATAAATCCGTCCCCTTATATGTTTTGTAGAATTTGAGATTTCGTTAACCAATCGTTTACTTCGCATTTCAGACTCTTATATTTCATCTTTATTTATTATATTGAAAAAAATCAACGTATTGATTTACGTATAATATACGACATACGTATTCCCCGTGCGATTTATGCGATTTATACGACATACGTATTCCCCGTGCATCGCACGGGTAAAAAAACACTAGTTATACTTTAAAATAAATATTATTGAAAATATAACTTGTTAATACGCTAATACAATAAGTCACACTTTTTATATTTTTAATAAATATTTTGTTTACCACTAAGAAAAGGTTAAAATTTGTTAAATGAAAGAGTAGGCAAGAAAGCTACCCCATCCCCTTGATGTTAAAATGGGTTAGCAAGGGTGTGTTTGTTTTTTTCCATCTTCTTAAAATCTCTTAAGCAAAAGTAAGACATCTCATAGCCGTTTCTCCTCTTTCCATCCATCCGAAACTCAATTTGCAAACACGCTATAAGCTATGTTTAAATTGATGAATATAATGGATTAAAACGTCATAAAATATCAAATATTGTGAAATATAATGGAATGTGATTAAACCGAATTAAAATATATTCCTATTGTTTGAAACTTTGAATGTTTTATGATGAAACGAAACAAAATCACTGCTCAAATTATTTACATAATAAATTTTCAAAAAAATTATTTACATAATGGACATGATAATTATGAGTTTTTTAGTGTAAGATATGTGTCCTCATTCGGAGATAATGCTGTTCGAGCCGGAAACATTCACATCATAGTAGGGTCAACTCTGTCAGAGGAGGTTTTTCCATCTACAAAACTCGGACCTGAGACATTATTTTAAGGGAATCAAGCTTGTACCACTTAAAGCAACCACTCCACGGTCGGTCGGCAGTAATTTCCATCTCATCTCAACCGCTACCATTAATCCAAACATTACCCTAAAGAATATCAGTGTGCCTCCTTTGATGGTATTTGATAAAGTCCAGAGTTACACTTCACTTTACTTTCCTATTTGTGGTGTTTGCACCAGAGTTAGGGTTCCTCAATAGAATCTGATTTTGCTTCTTCCCTTTGCTTTGCATCAATGGATGAAAGAGGTGAAGGTGAAGGTGGTGAATGGGAATTGATCCACAACGATGACGATGAACCCGTTGTTTCCGATGCTACCAACCTCGCTCTCATCAGACCCGATCACTTCTCCATAGATTCCACTCCCAATTCCAATTCCAGTTGCAATTCCAATTCCTCTTCCGACGAGGTTGATCGCAACTTCGATGATTCCTTCGTCGCTAACCAGCTCTTCCCTAATCCCAATCCCCAACGCTGGACCCATGATTCCGATTCCGATAGCATCACCACCGACCCGGTGAAGGAAACGGAAGATTCTGCTTCTGCTGCTGCTGCTAGCAGTGAATCCGAAGAGGTTGAGGTTGGGGTTGGTTTCGATTCGAAGGTTGAAGGAGAGGAGGTGAAAGCGATAGAGAAAGAAGAGGATAGGAGAGTTGTGTGGTGGAGGGTTCCTTTTGAGGTTTTGAGATACTGGGTGAACCCTATTCCGCTTTCTCTGCCTCTCTGTTCTGTGGCTGCTGCTGCTGCGTTTCTGGGTCTGCTCTTCTTGGGAAGGAGGTTGTACAAAATGAAGCGCAAGACTCAAACAATGAAGCTCAACCTTGCTCTTGATGATAAGGTCATTTTCTTCGCTCTGTTCTTATTGCTTAATCATTTGAATATAGCTCTTTCTGTGAAATTCTTATTAGTGATTATAACAATTCTTGCTTAAGCATGAAAAGTAATTAGAAGCATAGAATTTTAGAACCCGTGTTGAAGTTATGACCATATTATTACCTTGAGCTTTTGACTAGTAGTTTTGTTTCTATAGATACCTTTACTTGTATTGCTTTGACCGGATCATGTTTTCTTTTATTTTTATTTTTGCTAATACGAATTGGTCACTGAGGGGATAAACTTGTTTCTAAATGGGGAATTTTGATAGGGTGAACTTGTTAACAAGTTGACACTTGCAGGGGTCAATCTGTATGGACATAATCTTTCTGGTACTCACTAGATATATGCAGATTTCATTGTCCACTTTTACAAGTTTATTAGATATGTAGCTCATAAATGTTTCACAACTCACCATGGCTAATAATACCCATAAGAAAAAAGAAAGGTTCACCAGCAAGTATACATGCATGCAAATTGGGAACTCTAGGCTCTTTTGTTCTGTATTTCATGTTATTGTGTTTTCTTCTGTATATAGGCAATTTTGAGTTAGAGTTATGTGACTTTCTTGTGTTAATTGCAGAACTTCAAAAATGAAACTTGATTATATTGAGATTTTGTTTTATATGATATGAAAGTTTCTATTTGATCTGTTGGTGTCCCGGCCCTTACTTCTGCTATTAAACCTATTTTTGGTGGTTCATTGGAGAACATAGTTTAGTATCAGTGTGCAGCATATGTCGTTCTTTGGCACACTTAGTTAGAAGTGCCTTGCAGGTACAATACCAGTTTGGGACGCAGCATTTTTTAAAATCTAAGGCATGGTTGCTATAGATATATACACACACACACACACACACACACATACATATATATATATATATATAGATAAGAAATTCAGTTTTATGTCATGAAACATGAAATATTGCACAAAATATAAGAAGACATCTTTTGGTGTGGACGAAGGAATCACATGACAGAACTACTTTAAACACTGAAACAGAGAGCAAACTGTGAACAGAGTGTCGCCTTATCAGAGAGCAAACTGAGAGGGTCGCACCTGTCCTTCACAATCAGGGAGCATGCAGAGAGGTGATTGCCAAATGGAAATGCTCATAGAATCACATAGAGAGTAGAACCATTGCGGCACCGCTCGATTGTGTGCCAAAGTGGAGGAGGAGGATGTAGGTGCCATCATGTGCAAGGATGAGAGGAAAGGAGATTGGTGGGGATGGTGTCACTGTCACATGCTCTTGGTGCGTAGGATCAGGATTAGTAGACAAACTAGTATAATTCTGAAAAGCCAAAAAGCTAATGAAGACACTGTTGTCTGGAGTCGAGCTGCACCAAAATTGTGCCCAGCTGCATACCGAAATCGTAAAAGGAGAAAAAGGTCATAAGTGGTATGTGAAAGTGTACATGTATCTTGTAAGCACCAGGTAGCTGAATTTCATTGATTTTCACTTACCTGTGCTTCCCAGGTTCACACCCCTAAGGGTATCTCTTTGCCTTCTACTTGTTAGAGGATACAGTATTACAGTTTATGTTTATGGCTTGGTGTTTAAGCTTTTCTTCATTTTAGAGTTTTTCTTACTTGTTGGATCTATAATATTTATGGCCACATGACACATGTGGAGAAGAACAATATAAGCCACTAAAAAGGTCATAGATCGTGGATTTTCAATAATAGCCTAGCAAATAAAGGTAAGGGAAGACAATACAAAATTCCAAGAGAAACCACTAAAAAGGTCATAGATTTTGGATTTTCAAAAAAATTAGTTTGGACAAAACACAATGGTGTCTTTCGTCCTGAAGCTGTTCCCTCCGTATTGGAAATGACCTTAGTTGCTGTTGTCGTATCTAGATTTTCTTTCTCCCCTATTTTGGAGGATACCTGATCATTCCCCAATCTTTACTTTTCCTAATTTTCTTATGATGTTATTACTTATTTAACAAATACTTCACATGTTGGTAGTTGATTTATTATTTATAGTATCTTGCCTTAGTAGTATCATATTTTCTTATATTGTCCTTTTATATCCTATCAACT
The DNA here is from genome assembly GCF_012489685.1 of Lotus japonicus. Lineage (NCBI taxonomy): Eukaryota > Viridiplantae > Streptophyta > Magnoliopsida > Fabales > Fabaceae > Lotus > Lotus japonicus. The sequence goes on from NC_080043.1 coordinate 70,334,777, forward strand.
CTGCTGCAATGAGGCAAAAATTATTTGCTTATATTAGAAACCTAAAAGGTTTTTAATGAATCACTGATTCAAGTGAACTGCAATATGGCCATTGCATTGTGTTTGAATATCTGTACTTGTATAAATTCTTTCTGGCTTCTGCTCTGCATATTGAGGGTCAATTTCTTTTGCGGTTTATTAAGTATGCAGACATGTTTAGTGTGGAGGCAATAATACTTTTTTTTTTCACTGCTTTGCATCAGTTAAAAAAAGCTTGTAGAGATCAATAAAATTCATAATATTTCTGCATACATGTGGGTTTATTAAAATATCATGGATGATTTGAAGAATAAAAAACTGAAGGGCAGTATTGAGTTGAAAATTTAACATTTTATATCAATTACTTTAATGTTTTTGTCCCAAACAATATTCTTAAATGATGGGTATCTAAATTGTGAGTTGGTATGTACTATAGTTTCTCATTTCTTCCAAGTATTATTTCAGTTGACATCTGACTCAAGACATTAGGTTGATAAACTGATGGTTAATATGTTTGAGATTCACTTTTTTCACAGCATGAGTAAATATATTGTCTGGTCCTTCAAGTAAAAGGCTTTTGTTTCTATTGCTGTTATTGATGAAATCTGTTGTCTGATAAATAATAAACCGGCACGTTTTTTAGTGTCTTTCTGGGATTTGTTCTGTTGTTGAGGACTTGTTTTGCATCATCCTCATCCACCTTGTTGTATATCATATTATTTTGTTTCTTGATAACTCAGTTAGTGGTAAGGGGTGATCAAGGAAAACTATTAGTCTAGTTATTAAAAGAAATTTAGAGACAAAGCTATATGACATTGAATTATCCATGTAGTGGGAAAACCTCACAGTTTCTCAATCTTCTGAGCTTTCACTTAACAATTTTTGCAGAAGGTATCTCAGCTCATGGTTCGTGTTGCACGTCTTAACGAGGCATTCTCAGTTGTAAGACGTGTTCCTGTAGTACGACCAACTCTGCCTGCTTCAACTGCAACACTGAGGCCTGTGATGAGTATGAGATGAAGGATCCGATACTTGATTGGAAATGGTGTGAAATGTAATAATGGTTGTAATATTATACAAATCCTTGTGTATGAAAACATGTATGTATTTATGTGTGTGGGTGTCGAATTTGTGAAGCGTTTTAGTAGCTTCTTGTATATGACATCATATCATATCATACCTACTGTTAATCTTGCCAATATTTATCTGCTGTGAAAATTATTTGTCCTTTCTGGGTAACACTGCAAAATTATTGTACAGGCTAGGGACGAAAATAGTTATTCTCTCAACATTATGCTTTATAGGCTTTGTTTGCCGACCTGTTAGTCTATTACATTCCCATTGAGATGCCGTGTAGAATGGCAAGATATGAAGATATTGTCATGAATCAATGTCATGAATTCAGTTTAATATTAAATTATTTAACTCCCAATTTCTCTTTGTCCTGGTTGATCTATATATATATATATATATATATATATATATATATATATATATATTCAGTTTACCTTGGACCATATCTTCTATCCGGCCTATCCTTCTCACCAATTCGTTTATGGATTTGTTGACACATGTCCTAACCATGAGAGGCATCATCACCTTTTCCTAATGCGAGCTAGTCAATTGATATTAATTGTTTTTTTACATGCAAATGTTAGTTGTTAATAATGTTAATAAATTAGTCATTCTCAGGGTTTGAACCTTTGACTCTTCACCCTCCCAATTCTTATATCTCCTAGCTCTTACTACTTGAGTTAACCTTCGGGACGTCAATTGATATTAAATGATTTGGCTTTTCAAAAAATAATGATGTTAAATTAAATGATTGAATATGTCGACCAAAATAAATGATTGAGTATAAAAAAATGAAGTTGACTTCTTTAAATGAAAACTAACTTTGGTTGGATATGAAGTGGATTCGACCAAATCATAGTGCATGAAACTGTTGTGTACTAGAGCTAGTATATTTTGTTTTGACCAACAAGCACTGGATCATATAGTATAAAACTATACCAGATAGAATATTACCAGTAGTGTGTTGCATGGATTTACTTATTTAAAACATTAATAATCAATAATTTTTATATTTTTGTAAATATTAAAGTAGTTTTAATATTTAAATAATAATTTATAACTTTAATGCTCACATGACCCCTTAAAAATGTCATGTGACTTTTCTAAAATGTCACATGACTTCATATTTTAATCTTGACCATTCATGATTAGATCTAACGGTTATGATTTATTCTTATTTTTTTTATAAGAACACCTTTCTCATAATACATGCTCTATAGTCTATATACATTATGAAATATATGTAAATTAATTTTTCGAATAATAAACATGTACATATATAAGATTTAATAATATTAAATTAAATATAATATAATTTAACATTTTCAATACATAATTGTAATGATTGATATATCTTTATATAAAAATTATTAATTTAGTTTCATTTTATTTCTTTGAATTTTCGCCTTAAATTCTATTAATTAACATTTCAACTAATTTTCATATTTAATATTTTACCTATATTAATGAAAAGTTTTTCTAATTAGTATGTAATAAGAATAATAAGATAAAGATTCATTGACAACGAATTAATATTTTCATTAATATAGTCAAAGTCAATTTTACTTATATATACATATATATATATATATATTAAAGAAAGAATTTTATCAACCATAATAATTCTAACTAAATTATTTGTGGTCCAAACAGAAAAATAAAAAGTTTGACCATTAGCATTAGTGTATTTCTTTAGAAATGGATTGACCGATTGAGTATCCTCTCACTTTGATATATGAAATTAATGTTCAAACCCCTCCTAATATTATTTCTTAATACACTGATTCAATATTCAAATACAACTATAAAAAAAAAAAGAATTCAATTACAAAACCACGTACATAGATTAGAACCTCTTGTAACCAAAGAAAAAGATTAGAACCTCTACATAAAGAAAAACATAGAATAGAGCCCATTTAATTAACATTAATGTATTCAAATGTCTTCCAAAAAAAATGTATTAAAATGAAAAGGTGAACAAGTATTTACCATTGAATTTCAATATTTCATCAACTTTCAGTTTCAGCAGCAGTAACGTTTTCCGTTGCCATAGAAAAGAAGAGAAGAGAAGCAATGAAGATTGTTTTTTGAATTTAAAAGCAGGTCGACAGGGGACAAGACAACCTGGATGCAATTTTCACGCGTCGTGTTGCTTCTTCCACAAACCCCATTGGCTTTATTCACTCATCTCCATGATTCCTCAATAGAGATCATCAACTTCATTCCCTGCTGCACTTCCCAACACTATAAATCATTGCTTTTCAATCCCAAAGGTGACAATTCAATGTTCCTCTTGAACTCTACTCTGTGTGATTTGTATTTTGGATCCCACGTTTGATTTTCTGTGTTTGAGCTTGAATTCTAGCTTGTTTTGATGACCCTTTGAGATTTCATGCCTTGTCTGCTCTTTACAGGTCTCTGCTTGATGACCCTTTTCAGTTTTCTACTATGGCAGTTTTTTTTTTTGGTAAACAGTGCTTGTTGTGTTGATTCAGTTTGATTTAGGATCATTTTTCTGTGTTGGGATTTTTGTTTTTTTGCTGATTGAGATGAACGTGTTGACAATTGACAATTTGTCATTATTGTTTCTGGTGGAAGGTTATTCTATTTCCTGTAAGTGGTATTCTTTGCTTTACTACTAAGATTTAATATCACCCCCTCAACTGGAAAATTGGCTGTCCCTTGGAGCTTTGCTTAGAATTGAACTTTTCCTCTTTCGTTGGTGGAAATGGGCTATTTGTGTTTCACTACATTCACTTTTCAGATTCATAAGCAACTTCAATTTTTTATATTGTTTTTTATATTCTTTGAACATGTCCTTGCATTGCTGTGATCCCACATAGACTTAATATCTGTAGCACTTTGCTGAAGTCAAAAGTTAATTGATACCATTTTACATCTTATGGAACTTTGAATGACGGGAAAAGATTGTGTGATTGCAGGGCTATTGCATTGAATTGGATTGATGAACAATGCAGAGATCGCGAAAAGCTCTTCAGGCAAGAAGAGCTATAGAGAAGGATACAAGTGGGAGAAACTATCTGTATAAAATTTCTCTGTCGTTGGTTTTCGTTTTGTGGGGCCTTGTCTTCCTCTTCAGCTTATGGATAAGTCGTGGCAATGGTTATGGAGGTAAGTGGTAACTTCTGTTTTCTGGTGGCTTTTTTTCTCTTTAAGATATTGAGGTATTCTGTGAATGAACTTCTCTACTGGCACTATTTTTGTTCATAGATTGCCATTATAAACAATGGTTTTGGTAGATGGCTACATGGCCTTGTTTTTTGATGGAGCTGTGAGTTTTTGCATTAGTTGGCCTATGTGTTCTTTGCAGGAATAGATCTTGTAAATTGTAGAGAATTCATTTCTCATCTTAGAATATTAGATACTGACCACCTTTATCCATGTATTTCCTATTAGAAGCAGTGTATCAGAAGCTTTATGATTCCAATGTATTTACTTTTTGGACTTTATGTTGTTCAAGAATTTCATTAGGCTATATCTATATGAATAAATAACATTATCACTAGAGTGAACAAATCTAAAAAATGTAGTAATTCAAAGAATGATTTCAACCAATATAAGATATCCAAATTCTTGATCTGATTTGAATATTGCACTTCAATTATGTAGTGAAAGGTAAAAGTCCAGAAGTAAGACTGCTGATTGCTCTAACCCACAATTCAGCCCTTTCTGTCTGAGGCCACTGCACGGTGTTATTGGTGATGCAACATTGTTATTGATGCTTTATTAGCTTAGTTTAAACGCATGCTGTGTTGTGCTGAAGTAAAAAGGAAAAAAAGAATGCTTGCTTATCATTCATGTTAGTATATATATTGTACACATTTATTTCGAGGAAAATTCACATTGCTATTTTACTTCATTCCTTTGTGTGAACAATGCTGATGTGGGTACCTTGTTCTTATTTACTCAACTTGTTGTCTTTATATGTAGATGCATCTGAAGACGTTCCAGTTCGCATATCAAATTGGAGCGAAAATGAGCACAGACAATGTAAAACCTCCAATTCTGATGATGAATATTTGACTAAAGAGATTAATGCCTGCATTCCTTCTGAGACATTCTGCCCTGATTGTGCCAGAACTGATAGTTTTATTGGCGACCCACTTTCCACGGGAGAAAGCATGAGTAATGTTGAACCTGATGATGAAGAAAATAACATTTCTCCTAATAGAAAGGAATATGACATTGAGAGATCAGAATCTGCCCTGAAACATGAAAATGATGTGCAAAAGTATGATCACTTGACTCAGGCAGTGCCTCTTGGTCTTGATGAATTCAAGAGCAGGGCAAGTCCGAAAATCAAGTCAGGCACTAGTCCCTCTGAAAGTGTAATACATAGAGTGGATCAGGGTGGTGCAGAATACAATTATGCATCAGAATCAAAGGGAGCTAAAGTTCTAGCTTCTAACAAAGAAGCTAAGGGTGCTTCTAACATCTTAAGCAAGAACAAAGATAAATATCTTCGAAATCCATGCTCTTCAGAAGATAAATTTGTCATCATAGAACTTTCAGAAGAAACCTTAGTAGATACAATAGGGATTGCAAATTTTGAGCACCATTCATCCAACTTAAAAGACTTTGAATTGCTTGGAAGTATGGCCTACCCAACAGATGCTTGGGTTTTTCTTGGGAATTTTACCGCCGCAAATGTGAAGCAAGCTCAAAGATTTGTTCTTCAGGAACCAAAATGGGTGAGATATCTGAAGCTGAATCTTCAAAGCCACTATGGATCAGAATTTTATTGCACACTGAGTATAGTTGAAGTTTATGGTGTGGATGTTGTTGAGAAGATGCTGGAGGATTTGATGTATAAAGATAATCGATTTGCAACTAAGGAAGGTAATGGTGACAAAGGGACTTCTGAGAGTGTTGATGTTCATCAAAACACTATCAATGGAATCACTTCTGACCCTGATTCAGAAACTGATTCTGAAAATGAGGAGATTGTAGATAGCAATGTTCCTGATCCGGTTGAAGAAATCCGTCAACAACCTGGCAGGATGCCCGGGGATACTGTCCTCAAGATTCTGATGCAGAAAGTTCAGAATCTAGACATAAATTTATCTGTTTTAGAGCAGTATATGGAAGTCTTAAATTCTAGATATGTCAATATTTTCAAATTGTACAGCAAAGATATAGGAGAGAAAGATTTACTTATAAGGATGATCAAAGAAGACATTAGGAGTTTCCTTCACCAGCAGGAAGTTATGGTATGTTAAGATTCTTTCTTTGTTAATCTTGGTAATATTTATCTGTGATATAAAACATCACTATAAACTTACTTTCTGAAATAATTGTTGGACCTTGTAGATGAAAGATGTTAGTGAACTTGATTCTTGGAAGTCTCATTTTTCTGTGCAATTTGATCATATACGCAGGGACAATGCTATGTTGAGGTGAGAGTTTACAAACTTTTCTTTGATTTTCCACTATAGCAGGCTAGTTCAGATTTAATAACCTAACTTAGGCTGTGTTTGGAAGATCTTATCTTTTATCATAAGCTCTTATGCAAGTATTTGGATAAGCTTATGAAAATATCTTATGACTTATAGGCTGTTTTGAGCTTTTTTTCAAAAGCTGCTTAGATTGTGTGCATTGTCTACTCTCGCTCTTGTGTTTAAGACATATTAGAGATACAATAGAAAAACCATCAATGTAAAAATTAATTTTGAGATGGCTTGGTTCATGTTCATGATAAATGCTATTAACTATTGACCTTTTTTTTGCATTTGACATTATTTGTTTGAGATCTCACTGATCTGTATTTTAATTTTTTTTAATAATGCAGGAATGAGGTTGAAAAGGTCCTGGAAAATCAAGTATCCTTGGAAGATAAGGGCGTGGTTGTGTTTCTTGTGTGTGTTATTTTTTCATTGATTGCTATATTACGGCTATCTCTGGATATGATTATAAGCATCTATAGAGTACTCAGTTTTAACAAAACAATTCACTCCAGGAAATTTTACCAAGATAGTTCATCCTGGTTTCTCCTATTGCTGAGTTGTAGCATTATTATTTTCATATTAACTTCATAATAATCCAGTTTTTCCAAAGAGATGTTATTATCTTCAACAAGATTCTGGTAATTGTGTTGGTTTCAACTTTTATAGATCCTAAAACTTTTTTCGAAGTTCAATCAGTGCATGTTTGATGAACATTTTTTTAATCACTTTGTAAGTTAAAATAAAAAATGAAATATTTTCACTCGACTCTGGTTTTCTTTCCAGACTTAATCTTATCTTATAGAATGAACCGATTGATTGATGAAGTGAAATGTAGATGCAAAGCTTATATACATCATATTGATCAAGACATTAACTAGCTAATGGTTAATTATGTCTCTAACTAATTGAATAACTAACTATATTAACTATTATAATTACATATATAAATGTTCAAAGCCTCATATGATGATCGAGAAATAGTGGATTGCTTCTTAATCTCTGAGAAATTAAGGAATCATATCATTGACATGCATAAAAAGGTACGACTTATCTTCACTTTTTGAACCCGGGGCCAAAGTTCTTCATGGCCCATGCATCATAGTCCCATAGCGGGATAGCCCCACATCAATGTTTGGGTAGTGTAACTAGTACTCTAGTAGAGTGGTGGTGGTGATCTTCAAGCATTGGCTCATGAGCTTTTGCATAGACTTGAATGTGCTCCAGTTGCATGCTCAAATGCCTCCTCATCTCACTCGCTTTCCAAATGACCAATATTGATTTCATCAACTGCTCTTTTCATTCGGTTGATATATGAAATTATTATTGGGAAGATATATTAAATTTTCAAATTTTCATTCGGTCTTTTTTCTGTCTTTGTAACGAGTTTTGAATTTAGTCCCTACCCGGAAAATATTAAGTGATATCTGCCTAACATTTCATGCGTTTTGGTATTAGTCATTGCCGAAGGGCGGAGCTCCAACAAACATGCTTAGTGGCAGGCTAGAGCTGACGTGGTATTATCCACGTCATTTTTAATTAAATTATAATTTCCGGTTGGTAGCTTTTAGTCACTACCTGCTGCTCTAGTCATCATGTTTTTTTTTTTGAAAAACCAAAACTCATTAATGTGAAACTGATGAACCAAAGAGACTACTAAAAGCGTCTAGAAATATGACAATAAAGGCTTACAAAAAGGTATTTGCAGGATTCGAAGATTTCTGGAGTAGAGGGATATGGCCTAAAGGTAGCAATGCTTCATTCATTGCATTAATCCCTAAGGTAGATTCTCCGATGGGTTTGAATGATTTTCGGCCAATCTCATTGATCGGGTGTATGTATAAAGTTGTTTCTAAACTCTTGTCATTGAGGTTGAAGAGGGTGCTGCCCAAGGTTATCCATGATACACAGTCTGCATTTCTTGCGGGACGAAATATGCTTGACAGTGTGCTTGTGCTGACCGAAGTGCTAGAAGCAGCAAAAAAGGCTAAGATCCCAACCATAGCTTTTAAAGTAGACTATGAAAAAGCCTACGATTCTGTGAGTTGGGAGTTCCTTGAATACATGATGGTTAGATTGAATTTTTGCCGGAAGTGGATTGACTGGATTATGAATTGCTTGAGATCAGCTTCAGTATCAGTTTTGATTAATGGGAGCCCTTGTGAGGAGTTCAGAATGAAGAGAGGGTTGCGCCAGGGAGACCCTCTTGCTCCGTTCCTCTTTTTAATTGTTGCAGAGGGCCTGAGTGCATTGTTCCACAGAGCTGTGACATTGGGTAAATTCAAGGGATTTAATTTTGGCGAGGACTCTGGTGTAGAGGTGTCAATCCTCCAATTTGCAGATGATACAATTTTCCTGGGAGAGGCCTCAGCCCAAAATGTGTTAACCATGAAGTGTGTGTTGCGATGCTTTGAGTTAGCATCTGGCCTCAAGGTAAATTTCCATAAAAGCAGATTAGCAGGGATATCAGTTGATAATGATAGCCTTGGAAGGTTTGCGGCTGTGCTTTACTGTAAAACTATGAGTCTCCCATTCACATATTTGGGCATCCCTGTAGGAGGAAAGGCTAGAAGCCTGGCTTTGTGGGAACCTGTAATTAATAAAATGAAGAAGAGGCTTTCTTCTTGGAAACAAAAGCACATCTCGTTTGGGGGACGTTTATGTCTTATCCAAAGCGTTCTATCTGCGCTACCATTATTTTTCCTATCCTTTTTTAAGCTGCCAGAAGGAGTGCTCAAGGTCTGCAATAAAATTATGCGGAAATTTCTATGGGGAGGAGCGGAATTGGAGACAAAAATTTCATGGATAAAATGGTCAGTGGTTTGTACCCCTAAAGATAAGGGTGGATTGGGTGTGAAGAATTTGTGGCTGTTCAATGTGGCGCTCCTTGGCAAATGGAAATGGAGATTCTTACACGAACAAAGTAGTCTATGGTGTAAGGTGATCAGAGCACGTAAAGGTAAGTTTGGTGTTTCTTCTTGGTGGCGTGATATTAATTCAATCTGTAGTTTGGAAGGGTGGAATTGGTTCGATTCTGGTTTACAAAAACAGTTTCGCTCTGGGGATGCTACAAAATTTTGGTCTGAACATTGGTGTGGGGATGGATATTTAGAGCTGCAATTCCATCGGCTCTATAACCTCTCTAATCAGAAACATAACACTGTCAAGGATATGGGAAGCTGGGAAAATGGCGTTTGGTCATGGAACTTCAAATGGAGAAGGAGACTTTGTGGTAGGGAGGTGGTTTGGCTAGAGGATTTGTTGGGGGTGGTACAGCAGATGCAGGTTGTGGAAAATGTGGGTGATAAGTGGATTTGGAGGCATGAAGGCGAGGGAGCTTACACTGTTAATTCATCTTACTGTTTTTTGCAGGAACATGCTAATGTTGAGGGTGATCCAGCGTTCCAATTGCTTTGGTCTGTGCCTGCTCCTTCTAATCCAAAAGCGTTGGCCTGGCGAGTGCTATGGGATAGGGTGCAAACGAGAGACAACTTGCGCAAGCGTGGAGTAATTGGCGGCGGCGTGGCATCTTTGTGCCCATTGTGTGAGTTTGAGGTTGAGACAAGCTCTCACTTGTTCTTCTTATGCCCTGCAACTGTGCAAATTTGGTATGCTTGTTTTGGCTGGCTAGGCATCTCCACAGCGTTGGTTCCTTCGTCTCGGCTGCATATCATCCAATTTCCATCAATTGGGAGAAGCAAAGCTCAACACGAGGGTGAGGTAGTGATCTGGCTGGCAATTATATGGTCTGTGTGGCTGTACAGGAATAAAGTGATCTTTCAAGGAGGTATATTTGAATGGGAGCAGGTTTTCGAAATGGCTCAGTTGCGGGCTTGGCAATGGCTGAGTGCAAGAGCTGCAGATTTCTCCTATTCTTGGTATGAGTGGAAATTGAACCCAACCTCATGCCTGTTATCTTTATAATTGTTCTGCACTGGATGAAGGGGATATTGGTTGGTTGCTGGTATCAAAGGACATTAATTGGATACATGTAGGTTTGCAATACGTATTAGGGAGTGTGGAATTTAGTGGCAAAGGATGCGAGGAATTAGCTTTTTCACTTGGGATCGTGGCTGGTGACATTTGCAGAAGAAGCTGGAGCCATTTTGATGTTATTCCATGGGTGTAATCTGTAATGAGAGCAGCCACTTATTAGCTGCAATTTTGTCAAGTATTCCATGGGATTTTGCAGGTGTATAGAAATTCTGTACTCTTTTTCCTTAACCGGGTTTTCCCAAGGGGGTTTTTCATGGTAAGGTTTTAACGAGGCACAATTTCTATACTCGTCCCTTAGGAAGGGGTGGGCTTGAGGTGGGGTACTTTGTTAGTAGGTGTCTTTCTGGTGATCGTTTTGTATCAGCTTTTACATTTAGCGTCTTTGTTTTTTTTGTCTCTTTCCTTCCCTCTCTTTATTGTATTGGGTTGAAGTACCCCTTGTACTTCTTTCAATATAATCTCATTGGCTTATCAAAAAAAAAAAAAAAGGAAACACCAATGTAAATTGGGGGAACTACAAAATGTGCCTGAAAGAGGGTTTGAGAAATACCCCAAACTCCTTCTCCCCAATTTTAAGAACTCAAAAAGCTTCTCCCTACCCTTCCCTCTTAAAAAATAAGCTTCTCCATGGTGGTTATTGAAGCTTCATATCTTCTAGACACTATAACAAGAATGTTTTCTAAGATTCTTCAATCATCAATCTTATTGCCAATAATACTTGCCATGTTAAAAAATAATAATACAGAGCAATTTATTTGAGTGTTCTTTTCTTTGACTGTCTCCTCTCTTCTCTTATTTTTTGTAAATTAAATTCCCTTATTAGATTCGGTACTTTCATGCCTTGTTCCTTTTAACTTCCATATATACTTCCTTAAGATAATCTTTAATCTCTTTTGTTGTTTTGAAAGTCATGACCCTTGAGAAAATTGTTGTTTGATAGGAGAATGTCTTCATAGTTCTCTTCCACGACTTCTCATAGATCTAATACAAAGGCTCCAAATAAGTTTCTACTTTGACTTACCCAGGAAAATGGGGGGAGAAATACGAGAGAAACTGGATTCAGCTTCCATTCTTACACACAGATCACTCAAGAAAAAGACAGCATCAAATTGTTGGTTATAAAATTGAAAAAAAATTTGGATATAATTAAGGAGTCTAAAATCTAAATGAGGAAGAAAAAATGGAGTGTAGAGAGTAGAAATATACAATTGCAACAGAGGAATTCTAAATCTTATTAATTTGCAATATGCTAAAGTGCAAGCCGAAGAAAAACCAGTAAAATAGAAAGGGAGTTATTGAAAATGTTTAACTGAATTTCATTGATTGTAAAACTGAAGAGTACAATTGAAGATCTCTCTATTTATAGAGAGTTACAAGCTTGCATAAGAAGCTAACTAATTCTGTTATGCCAGCTCAGCTTTGATAGCTAAGCTTAACAGCTAAGATAACTAACTTGACAGCTAAGCTAATTACTAGAGTAACTAACTCCATAACAGAAACTATATCTGACTATATATTATATTCTAATATGCAGTCAATGGCACTGGAGTATGTAAAGAACAAGGCTTAATATGCAGGTCATGATGAATAGTGCCCTTTAGATACCTAAGTATCCTTTTGACAGCCTTCCAATGGTCTTGTAGAGGCTGACTGAGAAACTGGCAAACCTTATTGACAGCAAAACTAATTTCAAGTCTGGTGAGAGTTGCATATTGTAAAGCCCCCACAATGGACCTGTAGAGGGTAAGATCTCCAAAGTAGTCTCCCCCATGTTTGCTCAATTTGGAACCACCAACCATAGGTGTAGAAATTCCTTTAGCCTCAGCCATGACAGCCCTCTCAAGGAGATCACCTATATATTTGGACTGAGTTAAGAGGAGTGATCTATCTTGCAAGTGGTGTACTTGAACACTTAGAAAATAGTCCAACTGACCCAACTGCTTCAAAGCAAACTCTGAATTAAGTTTCTGAGCTACCTCTTGAATAAAAGGCAAGAAATTTTCTGTGATGATTATGTCATCCACATATACAAGAATATAGATCACATTGGACTTGTTGTGAAAGGTAAACAAGGAAGGATCACAACAACTAGCCTTTAACCCATACTTAACCAAAGCTTCCTTCAATCTATCAAACCAAGCTCGAGGAGCCTGCTTGAGTCCATATAAAGCTTTATTAAGTTTGCACACAAGGGACTTGTCTGAATTCTGAAAACCAGTGGGTTGTTGCATGTAAACCTCTTCTTGCAAAGCACCATGAAGAAAGACATTGTTCACATCTAGCTGATGTATATGCCACTGTTTGGAGATAGCCAAACTAAGAATCAACCTAATAGTGATTGGTTTTACCACAGGGGAAAAGGTTTCAGCATAATCAAACCTCTTTACTTGATGATATCCTTTAGCCACAGGGCGAGCTTTGTATCTATTGACTGATCCATCAGGATTTTCCTTAATCCTAAACACCCATTAACACCCTATAGGATGTCTCCCCTTTGGAAGAGAAACCAAAGTCCAAGTATTGTTGGCCATGAGTGCTTCATACTCTGATTTCATTGATGCTAGCCACTTAGGATCCTTTAAAGCATTCCTTGTAGTTGTAGGCTCAGTTTGTGCAAGTAATAGAGTGGGAAAAAGTCTTGGCATAACAATACCAGACTTAGACCTAGTCTGCATTGGATGAGCATTAATTACTGGAGGTACAGAAGAGGAATTTGATGCTGGAGGATAAGCATTAGGTGTGACTGCAGCAGATTCTAAAACAGGAGACTGAGGAACTGAAGAACCTTCATGCTCAAGAGAAGAACCAGTAGCTGCAACTGCTTCTACAGTAGCATCTTGTATAGGATAAGAAGAACCAGTAGCTGCAGGAGATGCAGGAGCTGCTGCAAAGAGGGGTTGCTGCTCAAGAGGAACTGAAGCAATAACAGGAATAGTAGAAGAGATTCCGGAACAGCTAGACATTACAGCATCAGAACTAAACAAAGTTGAATATGGAAATTTAAACTCATTAAACCTCACATCTTTGGAGATGTAGATTTTGCCATCACTAGATAGACACTTGTAATCTTGGTGAGAGGAAGAATAGCCAAGAAAAACACACTCTCTAGACCTGAAGGACAACTTAGATGAATTGTAAGGTCTGAGATCAGGATAACATGCACTTCCAAACACCCTGAGGATACTATAATCTGCTGGAACTGTGAACAGTTTGTGATAAGGACTAATGTTATCAAGAACTGGAGTAGGAAGCCTATTTATGAGAAAAACAGCAGTAAGAAAAGCATGGTCCCAATAAGAATTAGGCATGTTAGCATAGGCCAAGAGAGATAAACCAGTTTTAACTATATGGCGATGTTTCCTTTCAACACTACCATTTTGATGATGTGTGTGAGGACAAGTCAGTCTATGGTCTATACCTAGCTTAGTAAAATAAGGAACTAGAGATTTGAATTATGTGCCACCATCAGTTTGAACTGATTTTATTTTAAGACCAAATTTCAATTCAGCCATTGCTTGAAATTGAAGAAACACATAACAGGTATCAGATTTTCTCTTAATAGGATAAATCCAGGTGAACCTAGAGAAGGCATCAACACAAGTAAGAAAATAAAAATAACCAGCAGAAGATTCAATGGAAGCAGGACCCCATAAATCTGCAAATATTAATTCTAAGGGAGAAGTATAAACTGTAGTAGAAGAAGAGGAAGGTAATCTATGAGACTTAGCAACACAACAAGCTTGACAAACTGAAAACTTTGATTTACGCGGTATTGGTATTTTACATATGGAAAGCGCAGATTGCAGAGCCTCATGATGAGGATGCCCTAGTCTAGAATGCCACAATTCATATGATGTGTGGCTAGGTACATTAGGTACATTATTTAAAGTAGAGACTGTAGAATTAACATCAGCAGGAGAAGACTTGGTCACTGAAAAGGTAGAGGGAACAGAAGCAGAAGAAAGTCCCTTGAGGAAAGGTTGAGGAGTGCATGCCATCAAAGGTGTATAAGCCATCTTGACCAAGAGAGCCACGAAGGAGAGTCCTAGAATTGTCCTGAGATTTAACAGTGCAATGGTAAGGATGAAACTCAAAGAAAACACCATTATCCCTGGCAAATTTACTAACACTGACAAGATTTTTAGTAATATTAGGAACTAACAAAAGATTGTGAAGTTTCAGAGTGGTGTGTGTGTGTAATGGAGAGGAAAAAGAGGCTGAACCAATAGACTTTATAGGCAAACCTTGTCCATTACCCATGAATACTTGATCATTGCCAGTAACTGACATGCTATCTGAAAGAACTGAGGCATCATGTGTAACATGATGTGTAGCTCCTGAGTCAGGGAACCAACTGCCAAGAGTGGAAGGGGCAGATGCTACCATAGCCTGTGGTGCAGAAGCAAGCATAGCCTGAGGTGCACGAGGATGCTGTGCTGGAGCTCGAGGAAATAAACCAAATCCAAAACCAGAAGGTACAGGAGCAGTGTAACCATAGCCAGGAGAAGCAAACATAGTACCTTGTTGAAAAGGAAGACCAGTACCATAGCTGGATCCAGCAAAAGGCACACCAAACTGTGCAGGAGAACCAAAAGGATGGAATCCATGAAAAGGCGTGTAACCAAACTGTGGAAACAAGCCAAGAAGAGAGGAAACATCAGCTTGTGATGTCATTGTAGGTTGACTATGAGAACCAGAGGAAGAAGAATTTCCTCGATGATAGCAAATGCTAGCATCATGACCAAATTTGTGACAAATCTGGCATTGAACAGAGCTACGACCACCACGATTTGATCTGCCACCACGTCCACCAGAATTGTTGTAGCCACCGCGATCACCATAGCCGCGAGAATCGCCAGATCTACTGCGATCATCAGATGCTGATGAGGAGTCAACGTTGCTCGAAGCATAGTTGACTTCAGCGCTCACCTGTAACGGAGGCGCGACGGTCGCCGAAGACGGTGCAGTAGGTGTCGCCGGAGATGGAGAAACCACCGGCGACGGCGGTGGTGCAGTCGCATGAGCAAGGAGCGCCGCCGGTGCAGAAGCTTGAAGTTGAAGTGCGCGCAAGCGATCCAAAAGCGCTTCATGCGCGATGATCATCGCCTCAACATGCGAGATCGAACACTGCTCACTACGATTGTAAACAATCGTCATCAGAGGACTATAGTCATCAGGAAGACCATCGAAGATCGCTTCCAGATGTTCACGATAAGAGATCGGATCACCAATCGTGATCAGTGCGTTCACGATCGACTTCACACGCTTGAGAAAATCCGAAGCGCTCTTCGATCCTTTGGTGATGGTTCGAAGCTCAGATCGCAGTTGTGTAGATTGCGCAAGTGACTGAGAGAACTTATGTCAAACAATATGTGGAAGGCTCTGATACCATTGATAAGAACCTTGGCATAACCACACCACAAAAGCTAGCTGTTGTAGTTGGAGAGCCCAAGGCCTTATAAACCCCACATCAGAATCCCATACTTCCAATGTGGGACTCAAGTCCCATACCTTGCAATGGGGTCCTAACATCCCACCACGCTCCGCAGCCCCGGCGCCCACGCGGGCTGGCTGTGCACTAGCCCCTTGACTAGTCCCGAGCGAACACTGCAATGCCTGCGTCACCACCCGCGCCGCTCGTTTGCAGCTCAGAGACATGGTGGAAGGCTACAACTTGCCAAACCTCCCATGCGTACTTGCAATTCACGACGGTGGGAAGCACAGAAGGCGATAAAGAAGAAAGAAGCCATGTAAACAAAGCAGAATCCTGTTGCTCCCAGAGTTGATACGCAGGATTCTCAACAGCATTGACACGATCCTGTTCACTGAGAAAACGCAGTGGAATCTCTGGCTCTACAAGAAAATTCTGCAAGCGATGTGTCCTGACAATTCCTTCAACATGTTGCTTCCATGAGAGGAAATTGGAGTCATCAAGTTTCAGTGTGAGCTTGTGAACTAGTGTAGATGCACTCGATTGTGACAGAGCCACTGAAACTGGTGCTGGAGTAGGTATAGAAGTTGCAGGAGCAGAAGCTTCATCAGCCATGGTGATGAAGAAGAAGAAGAAAACCTAAGAAAAATCTGAGAGAGAAAGGCCTCAAGGACCGTACCCTGCTCTTGATACCATATTGAAAATATTTAACTAAATTTCATTGATTGTAAAACTGAAGAGTACAATTGAAGATCTCTCTATTTATAGAGAGTTACAAGCTTGCATAAGAAGCTAACTAATTCTGTTATGCCAGCTCAGCTTTGACAGCTAAGCTTAACAGCTAAGATAACTAACTTGACAGCTAAGCTAATTACTAGAGTAACTAACTCCATAACAGAAACCATATCTAACTATATATTATACTCTAATAGGAGCCGTTCTCCCTGATTGGAGGCACTAACTCCTTATTTCCATGATTTCAGCCACTAACAATATAATTGAAACATTACATCTTAAAAAGATAAATTGAAATTACTCAATCCACAAGACTTAGTTGCAGTCCTAAAGCATGCACATAATTACTAGCCCCATTCTCATATTGGATTAAGGAGAAGAGCTTCAATAATTTTCTTTGTTGATTCTCCAGAGTGAGTGTAACCATCTGAATCTTTGTAAAGAACATCAATTACACGTGACAAGTTGAGAACACGCATAAGTAGAGGCTTTGGAACTTCAGTAGGGTCAAGGAGTTCCTCATTGATATCCTTCCAAGCATTTGTCACTTGTAGTGAAAGCTCCTTAATGGCATCTTCTTTTGAGACACCATGTTGTTTCATGTAGCACTCAATAGCAGAGGCCACATGCCCTCTCTTCTGCTCCAACTAATCAAAATAATGGGATCGAAGAAACTATATATCAAACACATATACATATATTTTTAATTAGAATATTAATAAATAAAATAAGGAAATTGATATTATATCTGCTTGAATACCTCATTGGAAACAATATCATCCATGAGTCTGCAAATAATTGTTGATGCATTAACAATTTTAGGGTCATTGGTTACCCATTGGAAGACCTGTTTTGTAGCAATAGATCCCATCCCAACGAAGGATGTTGTAGCAATCATACGGTAAGCGGAAGTTACCTTTGCAACTCCCATATACTCTTCCATTGTTGGTGTATAATTGCTATTGAACCATTTCGCTTCAGCATAGTAGGCTTGGACCACCCTTTTCATCTGGTACACAAACCAAATAATTTACAAGAAGAAGTTAAAGTTAGATATACCATATTTCTACATTTCCTACCTAACTTCTAGTTCGATCTTGTCCATATGAAAAAAAACAAAAAAACACACTTGGAAACTAGAAGAGTCAAGGTTTTACTTCATTTTTCGCATAGATTACACTAAACTCTCTTCCTTCTTTGGACATCTCCTGCTCCATTTCTTCATAAACATCCAGGAGGGCTTTGTAGCAAAACTTCATGTATTCTGGTAGGAAATCCATGCAACTTATATCCCACCTAAAATTTCCATATATTGACTTAAAGGTCATATAAGGATAAGGTAGAATATCCCGAAAATGTTAGGATTAACATAAACATCAAACCTTTCGATAGCTTCCGTGAAAAGTTGTAACTCTTCCATTGTACCAAAAACATCATATATGTCATCAATTGCTGAAGTCAGAGAAAGCATCTTGGTCATTAGCCTTCTAGCGAACGAGTACTTGGGCTCGAAATACACTCCCAATATCCAGAAGTAAATTTCTATTATCCTATTGCGGGCAAAGGGCAATTTGGTTGCAAAATCCAAACCTTTCCACCACCTAATTTGTCAAGCAATACAAATAACTAGGCATAAGACTTATGCTTTGTTAAAATTATTATTAAATATTGTGTCGTTGAAAAACTTACTTTGATATAACCCCAACTTCCTTCTGATGTAGTTTTTGGAGCTTGTTAAAATCCAATTTGGCAAATAATAGTAGAGTTGCATCATGGGAAGGGTCTTCCTTATACGTCGAAATGTAATGCGCTGCCACTAGCCTAGGCAAGTTCTTGTGAAATGGACGCTTTAAGCTATAACTCACTTTTGTGACAAGAGAGGGACTCAATTTGGTTGTGATGAACTCAAGGTTTGAGGAAGTGAAAGCAAGAGCTTCATCTAATATCTCTTCCCCATGAATCTTGAGATGTGAAGCTTCGTACAAGCTAAGCATTCCCTCAACGTCAGTAACAAGTGTTTCACTGAAGTTCCCTTGCTCATTCTTGAACTTCTTAAACACATCTGAGATTTATTCACCAACCACAAGATATATATAAGATCTTAATTTGTTTTCTCTTTTTTTGTTTGTTATGAAAACTTGAAATTTAATCATAGGTAAGTTGGGCCTACCGGGTGAAATATGATATCCTTGTTGTCTCAGCAACCTAAAGACAAGAGCAAGAGCATGTAGGTCTTCATCGAGAGTTATTTTACCATTTTCAACATAGTTATTGTGAATATGTTGCAATACTTCTCCTATCTCATTCTCAAAATGATGGCATAATCCCAGTCGTTGAATTGAATCAATCAAGTTAGATTCTCTCAAGGGTTTTATAGCCTTTTCATTCACAAACACTAGCATCTTTCTCACTTCTTCTTTTAGTACTATAATTTTGTTCGTGATAGTTTCATCGACTTCCTGCAAATGTTAAAACTCAAATGATGATAGTAATAAGAGTAAAATTTTATGCAAAATAGTATTCTTAATTATTAATTATGTGTGAATTATAAATAAATGTTATTAACGACAAGAATATATATTATTTACTCATTATATGAATAAGAAAAAAATGTCATGTGACCTACTAAAACATGAGTATGTCTGCAGTTTTTTTTCTTTTATCTTTTGTGGCTGGTTAGTATTTTTCTTTTTTCTTTTTCTGTTTTGGGTTGAAGTACCTCTCATACTTCCTTTCAATACAATCATGGCTTATCTAAAAAAAAAAAAAAAACTAAAACATGACTTATAATCTATATAAATCTATTACTAAATTTTAGTGTGTTCTCGACAAAATTTTCACCGTTCCATGCAAAAGTTAAGAACCAAATGTTTAACAACAAAACACATACACGTATGACGTATTTTATATGCAAAGCTTAATAAAAACAATTTAAGAGACACTAATTACCGTAGGCTCCTCAATATATTGAATAAAACGATCTCCCCAAATGCTGGGATGATAATTTGCTGAACGCCGAGAGAAATCAGAAGATGAATTAAGAGTTGGAGTAACCAGTGATATTGCTGCTGCTGAAACAGACATAATCGTTCTTGTTAAATTAAGAATCAACTTTGTTTTCAAGGAATACACTAAGAATTCAAAGTTTCAACTAATAATCGCGTTCAGTTGTTGTGAGTGGTGAAGAACGTAACTTGATGCGTGCATTTATAGGAGATTACAAACTCAAAAAGAATATGTACGTACCTTGGATGCATA